>NW_006770175.1:1070255-1148196 GCF_000442215.2 Lipotes vexillifer
TTTCCCTGGCCCAGCTGCACACAAGCAAAAATATTCAAAGAAGAATCTTCATGGTTACGATTCAAAAACTCATCTTGAACTTAAAGCTAGCAAATGTCAGCAGTTTCTTGTTAGTTTGTCCTAATGTTCTCAGAAATCTAAACTATGGTATCTTGCCGCATTTAAAATTCTTCCCTGCTAGCTGCAGTCCCTAATAATATCCTGGCCATGTACCTTCATCTATATTCATGAGAGTGCAGATGCAGCCAAATTAGTGGCAGCAAAGCACATTTTACAGTGTAGAAAATACAATCTGGCTTCCTTTAAACATTTTTTGACAAAAAAGTTTTATTAAAAAAAAAAAAAAAGAAAACCAGACAGATTTAAATTCACCACCACCCATCGGAGGAGTCTGTTACAAATGCACAGCTGGCTTGATGATGAGTGACAAATCAAAAGTCAGAGAGAAACTTCCCGATCATCTGAGCCCTTGCCACCCGATTAGCAGAAGAAAAACAGGGCAGATGGAGGGAGATGCAGCAGTTCGGAGGGAACAGATGGCCACTACGAACTTGATATATGAAATTAATAACACTTTCTCAAATACAATTAGTAACAGGAATACATTACCTGAATTTTCATAACTGTGAGCAAGCTGACATTAAATGAGGTTTTTCAGATTAACAGTTGATGTGGCATTGATATTTAGAGGAAAATAAAAATATATAGCAATAAGAGAAACCTCTTGCTTTTTGGTGCCATTGATCAGAATGTTCTAACATATGAAAGGGGAAATGCAATTCAAAGAAATTCCATATTTAAATTTCACTAATTGGGATTTTTTTTCTAATGTAGCCATTTGGGCCACATAATGCATGAGATACTTAAAATCCTCACAGATGTATGCAGCATCTACTGTCCTAAATGAATTATTCTTTAGGAAGAAATTAACCATTATACATCTCCCTACAGATAAACTTGGGCAAAAAGCAAACAGAAAGGGACATGGGAGTAAAAAAAGTCAAGGTAAAATGAAATAAAGAGGTTAGCTTTTATATTTTTCAAATTTACTCATGGCAAAATAATTAATTCTAGGAAAGTCATTAAGCTTTCTCTGTTTTGATGCTCAGACTCTAGAATAAGCAAAATGCTGGTGCTAGATCCCTCATTCACAGGACTGCCAACAAAAAAACTCTTTATATTCAAAACTCATAGGAGTGGTACTTTGGATAGTGTTAACCACCCCTCTGGGAAGCCAGAAACCCTGTGAGCTCAGGAGGTCAGACCGTTGTGCGGAAGTTTCTGAGTCTCCCATTGAGGCAGATGTGATGGTGGTCAGGTCTTGCTGGATGAAGCCCAGCCCTGGCCCGTGCAGGAGGCTGAGGCAGCCTGGGGTGTTACAAGATGAGGCCACAGCAGATGCACAGGCTTTCTGGTTGCAGCAAAGGGCACACCCACACCCACACTTACGGTGAGAGCTGCCACAGGGTCAAGGCCCATAGGACAGGTGGGCTTGATTTTCTCTGGAGAGGTATAAAAACTGGGTCTGATACAGGGATAGAGCAAAACTACACAAGTACACCAGCCATATGCACTCATCTAGGGTGGCAAAAGGGGTGTCTCAAGAGTCCCAGGAGGCAGATTATTAGCTCTGCTACAACATGAGGTGGCCGTTTCCACAGCTGGTGGCTGCAGAAATTGGCAGAGAGAGAAAGTAAGAACATCTCCTCTTCCCTGAAAGGAATAACCCTGGGTATTCAGGTAAACATAGAAATTATAAAAAGAAGCCTGTTCCATGGTAAGGTGCTAGTACCCTCCTGTTTGTAAGGAGGAGAATAGAGACCACAGAAATCAAGACAGACTTCCCTCTCCCAAACCATGCAGGAATACACACTTTACAAGACAGTCAAAACAGGTGCAACTGGGAAAGCCTAGAAGAAAGGAGGAACACAGGGCACTTGCCTAGGCATTAAGTAATTAATTTTAAAGTAATATCTGAATTTAACCTGTGGTTTCAGCTGTAAAGCCAAATAGCAGTGAAACCTTGGATACATCACTTCCCAAACTTTATACCACCTAAGGTGTTTCCATGTATGAAATAAAGGGCTTGGGTTTCATGAAAGGAGTATCAGATCTCAAAATATTTTATTATATAAAAACGTACCTATGAATATTTTGTTAGTTCTTTCAGTTTGCAATAACATGTCCACTTGTAACCAATAATAAGAAAGTTACTAAAAGGTTAATACTAAATTTTCCCAAAGGTTTATCTACTAAAGGAGAGGATGTGGTTTTTCAAGGTGAACATGTTCCCCCAATATCTGAAACAAATAAAAGATCATCACACACATTTAAGTTAGGCTAGGGAATTAAAGGTAAGTATCAATTGGGTAGGCATGTTTCTGAATTTGGATTTCCCCAGAAGCAGACCTTGACACAAAACCTGAGAGCAAGTAGTTTATCTGGGAGGTGAGTGGGTAGGTGCAGAGGAAGTAAGACAGGGAAGTGAAGACAGCCAATAAATGTCACCAACGTGGGCGACTGTTTCTTGATCTCACTGGGAAAACTCTGGAGGTCCTTGTCAAACACACAGCCCAGTGTTAACCCACTGGGGGCGGTGAGGGAGCTGGGATATTTATGCACCAACTCCTGTCAGCCATTGGTTAAGGGTTGCTCCTGGGGATTCTTAATTCCCATGTACTTCTGGTCTGTGCCAGTGGCCGAGCAGACTCCTGTAGCTAGAGAAACCCCTCAGGCAAAGAAGATCAGGTGCTGGCAGTTGGAAGTTGGGTTGTTGCACCTCCGAGCATTAAGGGCAAGTGGATGTGGCAGGGCATGGGAAGCATCTGCTATAGCAGCAATGATAAAAATGCTGTCAATAATTTCCCCACCTAATGGCTATTTATTCCACTAGACTGTGTGACCCAAGACTTTGTATATCCTCCTCCTCTTCTCACCTTTGGGAAATGGTCAGAATCCACTGGGCATCCAGACACCAAGCAGCTACTCCTGGAAATTGCCCCCCTGCAGCCTCTGCAAATGAATAACAACCCTCCTTTCATTCCAACTCATCTGCGCATATATGGGTATTACCTGAACTGCTTCCAGCCTCCTGAAGGTAATCTTCATTTTCTGAATGGTCCTCACTCCACAGCTGGCTTTCCTCACTCTGAGAATGAGGAATGAGACCACAGAGGATGAAGAAAAGTTACTCTCATAATTATCTACATTCTAGCAAGGGCAGGGGAGTGCTCTGACCTCCACCATTTTTTCTTATTATTCCCCTGGAGACATAAACCTTGGGTGAAATTCAATTAGAATTTTCCTTTACCTTGGAGTACAAAAGGAAGTCTCTTCTTCTTTATTGAAATATGCCAATTGAGGAGAGCTAGTAAGAAGGATATCTGAATAGAAGGGCTTTAAATGGGGTATTTGCTTGTTTTCCATTCTCCTTTGTTGCTGATGGGCAGCATGCCTTTCCAAAAAGGTCCTAACAACTCAGACATGCCAGGTCCACATGCTGTTAGGCTCATCTGTTCTATGACAAAGAAGCTTTATTACACGGGAATGCTGGAGGACTTACTTGAGTCTCAAGGATCCCCCCTAAACTCTGAATAAAATTACCTCATATCATTTATTTTATTCTCTAAAATTAAAGAAATTTAACTTGATTCCTAATAAGTTATCTTCATTTGCTCAGTTATTCAACAGTTGTTTGTTGAGCAGTTCTTGTATGCCTGGCACTGAACCAAGGAAATATTTCAGATACAGCTTTCTTCCCCTGAAATGTTTACATTTTCCTGAGGGGAGTCAGACATTAACAATAAAGTTATTAAGAAAGATAGACAATATATAGGAAGGCAATACGTTCTATAAAATAAAGACAATATATAGGGCAGGGGAAGAGGGTCTAGGAGTGACATGGTTTTCAGGAGAGACCTCGTTGGGAAGTGCCTTCACACAAAGACTTAAAGGAGATGAGAATACGAGTCTTGAGTACCTGGTACACTTCTAGAACTAGGGATACAGCAGTAAATATGAAAAAATTCTTCCCTAGAGAAGCTTATATGCTAGTGAAGGAGCTCAATCATAAACAGGTAAATAAATATAAATTAATGTCATGTGATAATCATCAAGAAGAAAAATAAAGCAAGCTAATGGGATAGAGCAGGGATTTGACAAACTTTTTCTAGAAAGAGCCAGATAGTAAGTATTTTAAGCTTTCTGGCATAGTTTCTGACACAATTAACTACTCAACTCTGTCATTATGGTGTGTAAGTAGTCATTGATAATAAGTCAATGAATGGGCATGGCTGTGTTTCAATAAAAATTATAAAAATAGACAGTGGGCAAGAATTGGCCTGTGGGTCATAGTTTGCTGACCCTTAGTCATGGGAAACTGAGAATATGATATTTAAGCAGAGACCTGAATTAAATGAACAAAAGTCATATGATAATCTAGAGACAGAGTATCCCAAGCAGAAGAAAGAACAAGTTCAGAGGCCTTGAGATAGTAGCATGATTGGCAATTGCGAGCCTTGAAGTCAAGTGAGCAAAAGAAAAAATCCAGGAAATTTGGATCAGAGTGTGTGGTAGATGGCATTTTTGGTCACGATACTTTACTCCTCCCTGTATGCAGATCCTGTGCTGTGTGGTATTATAATTTCTTCCTCTAAAGGGGAGTAGCTTTGACTATGCATTTAGCCATATCAATAGAACAAAGTAGAAGTGACAATATGCCAGTTCTGAATCCAAGCTTTCCGAGTCTTTGCCTATTTTTTCCTCTTGCACATCTGCTAGTGCTACGAGAAGAGCAGCTTTGGGATGGCCTTCCAGTCCCCAGAAGGGAAGAGCCACCCAGTCAAGCAATTCCAGTTGAGTCCAACCTGAATGGGTCAACTCTTGGCCAAGCCACAGACACATAAGTAATAATAAGTGTTGTTTTAAGTCCCTGAGTTTTCAGGTTGTTTGTTATATAAAAATATTATGTGATATAGAGAAATAGCCAAGGGGCAGATTACGGCAGCCTCGTGTCTATGATAGGAACTTTGGATTTTATTCTGTGGGAAGGAAAAACCATTTAAATGTTGAGAGCAGAGGTAAGGCAAGACTTGGTTCATATTTTAGGTGATATACTTGTGTTCCTATAGGAGAACAGACTGCAGAGGTGCTTAAGTGGAATATGGGAGACTAGTTAAAAGGTTTTCACAGCTGACAGATAATAGGAGCTAAAACTAAAGAAATGGAAGTGATGGAGAAAAGAAGTGGTTAGATTTGGAACAGATTTTGAAGGTAGAGCCAGTGTGATTTTTTTTTAAATGGATTTGATGTGGTTTATAAGAGAAAGAGAGTAACCAAGGATGGCTCTGAAAATGTTGACCTGAATAAATGGCTAAATATTGGTACATTTGCAGAAATAGAGGGTATCTAGTGGACGAGTTGGTTGAAACTGATCAACAGAAAAGTGAAAAATATTTTAGCAATATTAAACCATTAAAAATAATTTTGAACAAGGCTTTGTAAGTATACTGTGTGAGCCAATATATTAGTCAGTTTGGGCTACAGACTGGGTGGCATAAACAACATTTATTTTCTTACAGTTCTGGAAGCTAGAAGTCCAAGACCAAGGTGCCATCATTGTTGAGTTCTGGTGAGCCCTCTCTTCCTGGCTTGCAGAATTCTCACCTTCCCACTGTGTCCTTATGGCTTATCCTTCATGTGTGCACAGAGGGAGAGAAAACTCTCGAATCTCTTCTTCCTCTTATGAAGATGAGGACACCATTCCTATAGGATAAGAGCCTCACTCTTGCGACCTCATTTAACCTTAATTGCCTCCTTAAAAGACCCCATTTCCAAATACACTCATATTGGAGTTTTGGACTTCAACATATGAATTTGGGGAACACAGCTCAGTCCATAAAATCTACCTTTATTTGTAGTATGTATAATGAGATAAAGCAATTTGAATTCAATGTCAGTTAACATTAACTTTTTTGTCCCCTTAACAGAAAAACTTTTTTAAAGAGTTCTGTATATTTTCTTCCCAACCTTTCCAGTCAAGGTCCTTTTCTACCATTCCACTATTTCTTTCATTAGGGTCAGCACTGACAGCCATACAGTTCATCCCATGGTCCCTTCTCTTCCCTCTGCTCTCTTGGTTCCTCTTCAGATTTGATACAATTGAGCATATCCTCTTTAGAATACCCTCTTCTGTGGGTTTGGGTCATCCGACAGTCTCCTTGTTGTTAGCATGCCTCAGAGCACAGGCGCAGACCCACTGTTCTTTTCTAGAGCAATCTGGCCCCAGGTGATCTCATCAGCTCTCAGGATTTTACATAAAACCTATATGCTATTAGCTACAGATGTATGTATTCAAGTGTGATTTCCATTTTGATTCAGACTTTTGCATCCTAATTGCGTCCTTGACTTCTCCACTTAGTATTAACAGACATCTCAAGCTCATCAAGTCTAAAGCAGAGCCCTACACCAAACCAGCTCCTACCACTTTTCTCCACCTGAGTGAATGGCACCATCATCAGCTCAGCTGCTCAGGCCTAACACTTATGAGTCTTCCTTATGTCCATTTGTTTCTCTTATCCCTCATGTCTAATCTACCAGCAAATCCTGTCAGCTTGATCTCCTTCTTCTATTCCAGCAGCTTGCTAACATTTCCATTGCAACCACTGATTTGTTATTGAAGATAAAATTTGCAGTTTAATAATAAAGTTTGCCAGCATGTTCAGTTCAAGTGTATGACTCCTTTGCAACCCTGTCATTAAAGCCTATGGCTAATATGGTGAAGAAATGAAGAAGAAAAAGAATATACGTGGTTTAATAAGCAAACCTTGCTAAGATCTTTTAAGAACCTAAAATACAAGTGGAAGGAATGGTATTTAATATCCCATGATATTTATTGATTTGTGGAAATCCAAGCAGAGCAAAAAATAATACATCTGGGAGAAAATTCCTTTTAGGGGAATTTCACTATTACTCAGCTGGGTCATAGGTTTTGAGGTGAAAATCCTGTAGAAAGTCAACTCATGTGACACTCTATGCTTTGAAGTCTAAAGGAGGAGACCATTCATGATAACCAGGGACCAACCACTCTGTAATCAAAGATCCAGGCCCTTAATGGAGGAATAGTAGAATATTTGGGGGGAGATGCTGGATTACTTTGTGGAATTCTTCAAATTTAACTCCTTCTCCTACATATGAGATGGACTATATCATTATCACTGCTGCAATAAGATAAACAAAAGCTACTAAAAAGGAAAAAAATTAAGAGAAACAGTCAAAAGTAAGCAGCACTCTTAAAAATCCATAAAATCATAATGCAGTTATAACCGATTACAGGTCTGCTTTCAGTTAAAAAAGTGCCAAGAGCCAACCACAGAAATGAATCAGAATGGAAATTTAATTGAAGACTGTTGGCCAGCGGCCATTGAAAGGACTCTTGAGAAAGCTGGTAGAGATCAGTATTGAAGCCATATTTGATTTACCTCAGGAATTATTACCCTTCAGACCAGTGAAACCTCCTCCTCTAAGGTAGGGAGAACAAGCTTCCTGTGCTGTGTTATTCGCTTCCACCACTGCTCAGAAAATTCTATCATCTATGGGAAGTAGGGCTGGCTAAATAGTTTGCAGGGCCCAGTGCAAAACAGAAGTTTGGGGTTTCTTATTCAAAATTCAGTGCTGCTAAAAGTACTAAAATTTTTCTTTTCTACCAAGGTTTCTCTTTCAACCTCTTATGGTGTCTTCATTAACTTTTTAATGTTAAGTTAAACTCCCTCAGGCAGGTGAATGCAAAACAGGGTCAGTGCAGACCTTCACAGGCAGCTGAGGCCTCAGCCTGAGTCACCAGACCAACTTGTCAATCTCCCTTTTCCATGCCAGCCCCCCAGCCACGAGGGACAGGTGACCCTAAGGGACTCCAACCTCCATAGCAGGACATGCTGGGTACGTTGACCAGGAGTGGATGAGACCCCCTCGTCTGCAACAAGTTACTTGTCAAATGCCCCGTGGTGCTGATAAGCCTGGACGAGGACAGCCACTTCCATACCCTGCCCTGAGGCTCTGTGAGGTGCAGGCACACCTAATCCCAAACCTCCCCATGTTCATGCCCAGGCCCCTGCCAGGGGTGAAGGGCGCTGATGGAATGTGGGCCTTCCCCCACTTACCGACCCTGCCGCTGGTTGAGGGTGGCAATGGTGGCAGGATAGGTGGGTGAAGTATGGTGGACTCAAGGCCCAGAGGGTGGGGAGTGGGCTTCTAAGAACACCTGCCAGGGAGGTGGGGAGGCATCAGTAGGCTGCACCACGTGTTAGGTGAGGCTCCAAGCCCCCCACTGCCCACCCCATGCTCCCTTGTCCCAGACTCCACTTACAAAACACAAATTCAAAGATAAAATTTTTAATAATTCCAAGACAGTGACTGTTGAACATGGATCCTGAAGCCCAGGTCCTTCTGAGCCCAGGACCATGGTCACATGTCCATGAAGCTGACCTGATGGGAAGTGGATTTGCTGGTGACATCACAGTGCCCTGACCCTGGAGGGTCTTAAAGCAGCTGTGTACCTCCACTCACTCTGGCTCTCATCCAACATATACAATCTTGTTTTTGAAAAAGAACTTTCTACCTTAGTTAGAAAAGAAAGACAAGGCATTTTAGAAATTTTAAAGACAGTGTATCTTTTATTTTATGTGCTTATATACATCATATACAGCAGTATTAGAAGGCCTTGCTGAAGAACAAAAATGACTTAATTTAGAGTCTGCTCCTAGGCAGTGTCATTCTAATCAGAATGTAGTTAAGGCATTGTTCCAAGCAGTCTTGCTTGGGTTCAGTGAGCTTAGACAAACATGGTTCTCTGAGTCCTTTACAGCCTGGACTGGATTAACAATCATCAAAGCCTCAGTGTGACCATTTTTCTTCTTTTCTTTGTGGCTCCATTATCAGTATTGCTACTCAGACCACATCCAGCAGCCCCGTGTCCCTTCTGAGGAATCAGTGCACAAGTTTATACTGCTATGTTCACAATATTATTGTAGTTGATACTTTCCATTGTGGTACATATTGGAAAAACCTAATTAAAAACTTAAATTTTACTAATAATTTTGAAATTCTCCATTGCTCTACACATACAGTCTATTCGTTTTAATTCTTTTTTTTTTGGTAGTGTGATATTGCTTTCTCGGGAGAGTGATCAGTTATAATCCATCATATTTAATTATTATAATTATTTATACAGTTATATATATAATTCTAAGTATAAATATATATAATTATGAAGATATATGTGTAGTAGCTCTTTAATGCTTACTACCTCTTAACCATACTAAAGCTTATTTAATCTTCAAAACAGTCCTGAGAAGTACTCTCATCACTATTTTACATATCAAAAAACTGAGTTTCTAAGTGATTGAGTAACTTGCCTAAATTCATAGAGCTGGTTGGCAGTAACATTTTTTGAGGTCTTACTATGAGCCAGGCATCGTGCTAAGTAGTCTACATAGTTTATCTATCATAGGTTGTTTAATCCCCAAAACTATCCTCTGGGATTATACAATTGTTACCCTCATTTTTCAGATGAAAAAACTTGACATTGGTAAAGCTGCTTTTCTCAAGGACACACTGCTATTCCTACTGAGTAGAAGAGCCAGGATTTTACCACAGGCATTTGGACATCAGAGTTGGTGTTTTCATCCATGACACTGTTTGTGGAAGGTTGTATTTTACAAAAATGTTCAGAGCAATATTTCTGTTCCCAAATCCGATTCCAGAATCTTGCCCTCCCTCATCAAGATATGGAGTCTATTTTCCCTCGTCTTGAAGCTACGTGGGCATTTTGATTGCCCTGATAAGTAGCAGTGTGGGGGAAGTGATGCTGCATGTGTTTTGAGGCTACGTTTTAAGAGGCACTACAGCATCTACATGGCTCTCTCAGGGGGCTCATCCTTGGAACCCAGTCACTGTAGTAGACAGAGTAATGTTCTCTACTGATCACAGGACTGTTGCAAATATCATAGTCTTTGGAAAAATTTCCATTTGTATGATTCCTGAGCTTCATATGAATAATTGAGGACACTGATTCCACATTATATAGCATACAGAACACACACGAAATCATAGAGGATCATCTAACAAATATAAGTACTGCCTTGATTCCAATATTTTTCTTGAAGAAAGAAAACATCACAGATATACCATGATCATTAATTTGGCATTTATTTTTTATTTTCAGCCATGCATGCTTTTTACACTTTTGTTCCATAAAGAATAAATATTGTGCTGCATCTTTCTACACTTCATACATGTCATCATCAACCTGAAACTTAATTTTTGGTCACTAGCATTTTTTTTTTTTTTTTTTTTTTTTCCCTCTCACTGTTGTGGCCTCTCCCGTTGCGGAGCGCAGGTTCCGGACACGCAGGCTCTGCGGCCATGGGTCACGGGCCCAGCCGTTCTGCGGCATGTGGGATCTTCCCGAACCGGGGCGTGAACCCGTGTCCCCTGCATCGGCAGGCGGACTCTCAACCACTGCGCCACCAGGGAAGCTCCACTAGCATATTTTTAAGATTTATTCATTGATAATCATAGGTCTGATTATTAATTTTTAATGGCATACACTTTCCGCTGTCAATGGACACTTATGCTTTACGTTTTGTTTGTTTGTCTTAGCTTTTCATTTTAACCAAAAATGCTTCAGTCAGCATTCTTTACACATCTCCTTGGGCGTAGCCACTAGAGCTTGCTGTATTACAGGTTGAGGGGTGAAGTCAATGAGATAAAGAAGATATATATCTTCAGTTTTTCTAGATATTGCCAGGTTACCCCCCAAATGATTTTTATTTTCATCACAATGTATGTGAGTTCCACTGTTCTGTATTCTTGCTCACATCTGCTATCAAACGTTTTATGTTTTGCCAAACTGTGTCTGAAATTATATCTAATTGTGGTTTTCCCAGATTATGAGGGAGGCTAAGCAAACTTTCATATGTTTCTAGGACAATTTTTTCCCTTTTCTGTGAATTACCTATTTATACCCTCTACTTATTTTTCTTTTGAGGAGTGTCTCTGAGTGTGTGTGTGTGTGTGTGTGTGTGTGCGCACGCATGTGTGGTTTTCTCATTTGTAAGCATCTTTAACATTTTTGGATAGTAACTTGTTTTGTTATATACTTTGCAAAAGCTTTCTCCCACTGTAGAGTATCTGTGGAGACACAGTGTTTATGGTGTCTTTTGTGTAACACTGGTTTAAATTTGAATATAGTCAGTGTTATATGTTCTTCAATAGTGTGTGCATTAGTATTTTACTCTATCTCAAGTTATAAATATATTTTTAAATACTTTCTTCTAAACTTTTCATGTTTTTTATCCATCAGAAATTTACATTTTTGTGTATAGTGTGTGTAGGGGTTAAATTTTATTTTTTTCCACAGGGATATTTCATTTCTTAGCAGCATTTATTGAATAGTCACATTATCCCCATCAATTTTTAGTGGAATCTCTGTCGTCTTAAGTTTTCATGTATATGTGAGTTGGAAATATGCTATTATACCTTTATGAGTTTGTAGGAGCTATTACCTGTTTGGAATGTCCTTCCTCTCTTGATTTGCAAATATTCTGCTCTCTAAGTCTCACTTTAAATATTACCTGCTTATGGGATGGCTCTCACCTTACTTTCTCTTCTCTGTGTTGATTACAAGCTCATTGCAGCATGTATTGCATCATAGATATTTATGTGAAAAGAGTTTTTGCTGCCAGATTTTTAGCTTTCTTGAGGCCAAACACATTGTCCTGTCAAACACCTTGCAGATATTTAATAAGATTAACTAAATGAATAAATTAATGAGTGAATCTTCAAAACAGAACAGCTTGAGTGACACTTGGTAAATCTGAATAATTCATCTTCATATATCTAGCCTATCTTTTCCCTTGTTTTGTAGAGATTTTAACATATCATTATGGATGAAATTCTTCTTTCTAAAATTTGCTTCTTATATCTATAATTTGTGATGTTATGATCTTACCTATTAGATTCTTTATTTCTGTTTTTTCTTTGTTTTGTTTTGTTCCTTAGAAATGATATCTGAGGACTAAATTAGCAACCTCACCTACATGGTGATCCTGCTTTATCCAAAAATCCCCAGAGTTGCCATGTTGAGGTAGAAGGTAGCTCTGCACTCTAAGCTGCTATTTGGTACATATAGCTAAAATCTATAAGGCAGCAGTAAACTCATCCAAGTTTATTTAATTATATTTGGATACTCTGTGGTCCCCTATAAAATGTAGAGACTCCAGAAATAGTTATTGGACATTTGCATGATAATAAACATATGTTTCTTCACACATCTACTCCTGAGAAGGTTTTATAAGATCTAGGAACCCCACAGTCAATAAGAAGCATAGCTGATTTCTGTACATTCTTTCCCCAAAGCATACATATCCTATGAAGCAGGCTAGGCAACAGCATTGTCAACATGACCTTGAAGTTGCTATAGTTCCTTGTTTCTGACATTATTTAAAAGCCGATTGAGACCACCAATTGCTGATGTTGTTTTCACTTACAGGAAACACTTGAATGATTCTTTATTGTCGTCAAATTTGCTATTGACTATAAACTCCAACAACTCAATAGAGTGAAAAACACAATCTACACAAAAGAGTGTGGTCATCAAAATCTCACACTCAGCAGTCATTTAGGCTGTAAGATTTACCTTAATCTGTGAGTGTGGAAGTTTGGATTTCACATTGTCACAGGTCAGCAAATCATGCATAGTTATCTCTGCCTTGTTTAAAGAAGTCTGATTACAGCTTATTCCCACACTATTTCTTTACGAAGTTAAGCTGTGTCTCTGATACCTCTAATCCCCTTAAGGAAAGAGAAGCCATTTCCAAGATTTCACCCAAATTATTCTTTTAAGCTATCCTAACACCCTGAGCTTTTCTCTAGATCTTTCTTTTCCTTATCCCTAGAAATATCCTTTTCATCATTGGCTTTTCAAGGTGTTCAGCCAACACAATTTCTAAAAGTTTTCCTTTCAGTTCCTGCCCTGGTTAATCTATGAAACCCTTTAGCTTTCATTCTTACCTTCTTAACTGTTTTCTGATGAACTTCCTTTCTGAGCATTCCTTGCCTCTACCCTCCTATGCTTCCCTCCCACCACACACACAAAGATTTTCCACTTCCTCCTCAGCCATATGGGTTCCAAATTTTTTTATTCCCCTCTGTTCATTTCCCTGTAAAAAAAAATCTGTTTTATCTCAAATTAGTGGTTTAAGTACCAAATTTACTTCTAAGGAGCATAAATAACTCTTATCTACAACCTCTGCCAGACTCTTCCTCTCTTTAGAGTTCAGTTTCCTTGTCTGTAAAATGAGATGGTTGGAAGAGATCTGTAAGATCTGTTTCAGCATAAACATTATGTGACTCTATGCATCTAAGAAAATCTGTCTTCTTTGGTACCCTTCAATTGACTATGGATTATTTACCATAGAATAGGCTACCTTTGTCACATGTAATGTCTGGAGCACTTTGGCTATCAGCACATTAATTGTAAAAGTGGATCATGAAAAAGAAGAGCTGGCCAGTTCTAGCATCACAGCTGTATTTGTCTCAGTGAAGCAGGCCTGGCTGGGAGACTAAGAAGCAGCAAAAGTACTCAAAGCTGCTAAAAGCTGAATTGAAATAGATAGTCACAGGCAAAGATGCAAGTTGAAATATCTTTATGACATCCCAGAAGACAATAACCAAAGGAACCAGGGCCAGCATCAGGGCTTCAGGGAGAGAGTTGACAGAAAAGAGCAAAAAGAAATGTACAACTTGGTCATCAGAAAGATGCTTTCTTTCTTTAATAATATCCTCAGATTGTGAGTATAGGGTCAGTGAGACAAAAACACAGGTAACTGCAAAGTCTGCTAATGGATGCAGAGTCAGATTTAAAAGTGTGGGGCATGGAAGGGAACACAAGCCCAGAGTCCTCAGTCTTTTTGTCACACACACCCCCAAAAGGGCACAATTCTGAATGTAATGAGCAGAAATAGATGGACTTTATTTTAGGATAAGATACCTGTTAGACTGCCTCTCACTTATTATATTCCTAATCACATGATGAGACTATTATGCTACTTAGGTAATAGAAGAAATACAAGTATATTTCCTCCATTCTGTTTGTTTGACAACACATTAAGAGATTGAAAATGATTGGCTTTAGAAGAGCAACTCTTTCTAAACAAATTTTTGAAAAGAATTTTCTATTTCCTAAAATGAAAATTGGTAAGGATTATACCTTCCAGAAGTTTGATTTATTGAGCAGCCTTTTTCATTTTTCAAATAAATTAATAAACTTTTTTTGAATCAAGAATATGCATGCTAAAGTCCTGGAAAATGAGTGATTGGATTGAACAGCTTTAAAGTTAAAAAAAATTATATAGCTCCTCTATACAAAGTAAAGCAGCCATTATTCCTAGTTGCATTTTGCAGATGAGGATATGAAGGTTCAGAATGATTAAGTGAATTGAAGCTGGTCACAGAGCAAGAAATTGAGCTGGGACTTAAACCTAGCTCTTTTGACTTTAAGCCCTATGCCCTAATACTACACTCCTAGCAGCTTTCACCTAGACTGCAATGTATTTAGAAGGGCATATTCTTGCACATCCTTAACTTGCATGTATTTAGTAAAGTAGTCATGAGAATGTAACAGACATAATGGACATCTCAGCAGAATCACTAGATGACCACCCATCCCTGTCCTCCAGTGCTTGCATTTCCCCACTCCAACCCCTGCTTCGCATTCAGCATAAACATTACGTGACTCTTTTTCCTTCCTTTCTCCCTCCTCTCTCTCTCTCTTTTCTTCTTTTGTAGTTTGCTTTTCAGGATTTGTGTTGACAATGGTGCTGTTTATACCAGAGCTCCCCAGAGAAGGAGGATCCATTCATTGATTCCTTGATTCAGTTTCTCCCTGTGTATTAAATGAGCAATCACCCCTCGCAGGCCCTTGTGAGAGGTTCATAACCAGGCATCACGGAATGTTTATGTTAATGGATATAACAGCTTAATTGCCTTTGTTTTTGTAATTGGAAAAGGTTTTAGATGGTTGAGGTTTGGAGGAAATTAAGAAAATGAATCTCAGTTTAAATAATGAAAAAGTCCTGTATGAAGAAGCAGCTCTGATTCTCATTTGGCTCTAAAATATAGCCAAGCTCCCTAAACACATGCTTTCAAAGATCCATGTGGAATGAATGCTGCAAAAGCCAAAGTCAATGTTAGCTGGTGTGGCATCTGCCCATCAGAGTAAACTCACCCAAGACTGATTCTTTCAGCCTCACCTCTTCTTCTCGTCCCTCCCTCTGCTTGCAGGAAAATGCCTGCTGATGGCACTTCCTGGCACGACGGCCATTCTGATATTTTCAGTGCACTTTGCCTTTTGGTGCTCCCTTAACTTGGTGACCCGCTGTGCTGGCCAGAGCTGCATTAGCCAGATCCCGCCCGCGCAGGAGAAATTCCTTTCATTCATCAGGAGATAAGGAGTTCTGACAAGCCTCTCTGAGGAGCGAAAGGGGGAAACATGCACACAAAAGATTGCCCTGTAATACTGAGAAGCGCAAACTGAAGGAACCAAAGAGAGACCAAAGGCAGCTTGGAGGCAGCCAGGGCAGACAGGGAGTCTGCTATCAGAATTAAATGCGATGCAGTCCAGAGCTCCCTCTCTGTCTCTACCTGTTTCTTCTCAATGTCACTATCGGCCAACAGTTTGATACAAAACAGATCCCCAGAAGGATTCCAGTAACTCCTCAGGACCACCAGGGCAAAAACAAAAACATTCAGGGCTTGACACTTACCAGGGCAACTTGCCAAGTTTATCACACGTGAAAAGAGCTGCTGGAAGAGAATAATCTTGCTCATGTTCACAAGGCTGGGTGTTAAGTCTCTGAGAACCCAGTGTATTTTCCATCCAGGGCAGCCCAGAAGGGTTGGGAAAAGCACTTTTCTAGGAACTGCCAGAAAGGGCAATTATATGTTTTATGGAAGTAAAGGCTGAAGGAGAACTTGAAAGGTCATTTGGGGGGAAATGGGGAGAATTAGTCTACCTCCTTGCCTTCAAGTCTAACTATACTGGAACAACCCCACCTTACAAGGATATTTCACACATTCTTTATGTAAATCTTTACATAAATCTTTTCTGCAAACCTGGCCTTGAGGGATTCTGACACCTGACCTAACACTTTCATGATGCTTTTATTTCTCTCCCTGCCAGTTTCATCAGAGACACCACCTGCGCACACTGCTAACCTCCCTGAGTGCTGCTTACTACATGCAATGTGGTCCTAGACCTCTAACATGATCCTCAGAAATGCCCTGTGGGGTGGAGGCCATTACTGTCCTCATTTCCGGATGAGAAAACTGAGGTCCAAAGAATAAATCTGAGGTCATATGGTTAATGAATGATAGAGCAGGGATTTACAGCATCTTCTCATTGGATATTCATACTTTTAAACATTTTTTTCATAGGGGCACTTTCTCCCTTTCTCTTCTCAGTCTTCTCTGTTGGCTAAACAATCTTTTTGTCTCTAAACCTTTCACCTCCTATGACTTCATTCTGATATCTCTTCTCTGGGTTTCCCTCTCACTAATAAGATTTCTCCCCTGCCAAATTGTGCAAAACATCTAATATGTATTGTTTTAGGTTTAAATATAGGTCAGCTTGTATATCTTATATAGTATATATGCTATATCACATTGGTATGTATATTTTTTAGGAGAACCATCTATCTAACCTACATTCTTTATAATTCTTTATAACTATTATCAAGTTTGAAGTTTCTGGTCTATTAAGATAAACCCCTACATCTCAAGTTGGAACCTCACCCCTCAGATATGGTTTTATACATTAGCAGCTACACCCATGCATTCCATCCCTTATGCAAATTTATTAAGAAGCTTTGCAAGGCTTTGGATTTTATGCTGTTGTTTCTTTCCTTGGGCCGCAGGCACTGTTTGTTAGGATCACTGTTTGTTAGGATCACTGTTTGTTAGGATCATGGCAGAGCAGGAAAGTCTCTGTAACCTACCTGGATGGCAACCAGGTCCATTGAGAGGCACCTGGTCCATGATCTGATGAATCACACTCTAATCAAGAAGATGATAAGCTGGGCTTTCCACTAGACAAAACTTTTATTCATTGGTGCAACTAATATGTACAGAGTGCCTACTACTGTCCAGGAGTGTTCTAAGTGCCAGCACTTCATCAGTGAACAAAACAGAAAATAAAATCTCTGCCTCTGGAATTTTAAACTCTAGTAGGGATTTATAGATATATTAATATCCATATTAATTGTGCTAAAGAATTTGGTAAAGGAGAAATAGGAAGTTCACTCAGGTAAAACTGATTTCAAAAGTCCTTGTTAAATACCTGATATATGTTGTACAGTGTTGTCAGGTGGTGGGCTGGGGATCAAGCAGGAACCAGACAGACCTACTTCCAGCCCTCATGTTACTTATTTTCTGGTGGACTGTGGCTATCATTTAATTCCTTGCTGTCACATTCATTCCTTACCCTTTCTTTGCTCCTCAGGAGGTGGGAGGGTGAAGGGGGGTAGTCCCTTCAGCTTGTACCTCCTAGGTTAACTTGTCAGAAGACTTTTGACTGGTTCTTCAAAGAGCAGGCACTGGCTAAATTTTGAAGGAGGCTGCCGGCAGCCCTGCTTATTTCTCGTTCTCTTGGTCTCAGGCGATAGCTGCCTTTCCTATGGACTCCAACTTCTGCTACTTATGATCCTAAGCTCTGACACACACTCCTTGTTTCTGGGCTCTGGTAAAACCACCTCCTCCTGTGTCTCTCCATCTCTTGAGTGGGAGTGGCCTCTTATTCTGGGTTGCTTCACCACCTCCTTTTTAACTTTGCTTTTTCATAATCTGTGTGACCAAATCTTTGTATAAAATTCCCTCTTTTTTTTTTTCCCCCGTTGCGGAGCACAGGCTCCAGACGTGCAGGCTCAGTGGCCATGGCTCACAGGCCCAGTCACTCCGTGGCATGTGGGATCTTCCTGGACCAGGACACGAACCCGTATCCCCTGCATCGGCAGGTGGACTCTCAACCACTGCGCCACCAGGGAAGCCCAAAATTCCCTCTTTTTGAAAGACCTAAAATTGTTTCTGTTTTCCTCATGAGAACCCAAGTAGAGAAGAGAGTTTTGATCAAGATATTATAAATGTGACTAGCAGAACAAAAGGGGAAGTGTGGGCTACTATGGACCAGACAGGAAGATATGCTGATTGCTTACGAGTTGGCAGGGTTGCCACAGCAAAATAATACAGTCTGGGTGGCCTAAATGACAGAAATTTATTTTATCCCAATTCTGGAGGCTAGAACTTCAAGACCAAGGTGTTGGTTCTGAGGCCTCTCTCCATGGCTTGCAGATGGTTGCTTTCTTTCTATATCTTCACGTGGCTGTGTCTCAGTACATGTGTGCCCTGGTATCTCTCATAAGGATTTCAGACAGATTGGATTAGTACCCACCCTAATGGCCTCATTGTAACTTAGTCACTTCTTTAAAGACACTGACTTCAAATACAGTCACATTCTGAGGTACTGGGGGGTTGAGGCTTCAATATATGAATTTTGGTGGGGGTGGGGAATACTTCATAGCACTGACCTAGTTGAAAGACATCAATAAATAGAATAGCAGGGAAGACACTGGCAGCCATAAATACATTTATTTGATTTTCACATATTTGACATCCTTTATGAATACAATGTGCTAGCCACTGGATATGCAGGCTTGATTAAGAGGAAGGCTCTCTCCCACCCTTAACATCAGGTAGGAGAGATGAACAAGGGATAGAACAATTAAAATATAATGTAATTCATCTAAGGATGGGTTAAATATGGGGAGTAGCTGGAGAATAAAGAGCAGGATCATCTCACTCTGTTAAGAAGGTCAAGGACAACTTCCTCTGAGTAGATGTTTTCTAAGATGTGTCTTAAAAAACTAAAGTGTTAAGCAAGGGAAGAAAAAACTGAAAACGGGAAGAAAATTCCAGGCAGATGCAAGAGCATGTTTTCTAGAGATTAGACCTGTGCGTGAAGACTAGCATAGCAGAGCTGTGCATCCTTCATGAAAGTGAGAGGACAGATTTTTCTTTGTAGCTTTGTGAGAACTGAAGAATACTTCTCAATATTCACTGAAGTAGTGCTCTTCATGACTCTTTTAAAAAATGTTGGGAGTTGATCTCCAAATACATTTGAGCTAATGTTTTGCTTCCTTGTATTTATTCTCTTTGATTGGTTTCCATCTATGAGAGAAGGTCTTGGCACTATTCCTTGACCATGTGTCTCTGACTTTGATGTGGCCATCTCCCCTTTGGCCCCTGTGATCCTGGGGGCCCAGCATAGTGCAACTCCCAGGAAATCGCTGGGGGTGTTTATTGGAGCAATGGAAAGGACTGGGAAGGCTTTAAAAACTTTGCTTTGTAACTTTATTGCAACTACATCCTTAATGAGGATGTTTGTTCCTTTCTTAGCCATATCTCTGTGGTTAATGTAGTATTACATAGTATTGAACACACATGGTTGGCCCAAAACCGATGTCAGAAATAAAATTTAAAAAATAAAGTTTTCTCTTGCTGCTCTTTTTTAGCTTTTTCATTAGATCTTTTTCCTCACTGCCTGAGGGTATTATTCTAGAAAGTTCAAATTCACTCTTATGTAGGTTTCTGGCTTGAAGAATAAGCAACTTGTCCAATGACATTATGTAGGAAGGAGAATAATTGAAAAATAATGTTCATAATGTTATAAAAAAAACCTATGGGCATTTGAAGATTTTGTACTTTATCACACATACCATAGATAAAAGCCTTACAGAGGTTCCCCTAAAAGACTCATTAAAATTCTCAGATGGAGATTTTTTCTTAGGAAACGCTTTGGTTCAGTAACTCTAAAGAGGTTTTCTCCACATATTATTTCTATTCAGAGCAAAAGGACATTTAAATATTTATTTAACCATTGTCTACTAGTAGTAAATTTAAAAGTAGATGCCTTCATTTTTCATTGGGACTAAACTACATGCTATTGACAGAGATACAAATTATCACATGCATCTTACTAGCCATTAAGATTTAGAACATTTGACTTGTGGATTTTCTGGGTTATTAGATTCTTTTACAATTCCACCTCTGAGGAGGTAATAGATTCTACATTATAGCAAGAAAGCATTGAGTTAGATGTAAAGAAGAACTTTGTGTGTTAGGCTGATTAAACACTGGAGCAAATTAGCAGGAAAGCTTATGGAATTGCCATCTGTGGAGATATTTTAAAAATAGAATTGAGAATTTTCTTCTTTGGATGATTTAGGAAATGTCCCTACTGGCAAGGAGATGGACCAAATGTGCTCTTGAAATCCATTTTGGTTTTTCATTCCTAACAGTCTTTCTATACAGCTCTTGGAAGTATTTATTTCCTAAATAGAATGAAGAACAGAATGCTTTTAGCAAAGGTGGTGTGTGTGTGTGTGTGTGTGTGTGTATCCATGTCTTTAGGTAGAAGAATGGAAGGGAAGTGAACACTGTTTTATTTAAAAAACAAAGTGATCATTTCCTAACCCGTCATTTTTACTTATGTCAAATAAAAGGGGCTTTCTTGGACTTTCTAGAAACTTGCCACTTTCCTGACCACTCCCTGTCTTTACTATTCCCACACTTCAAATGTAGGCTTAATCCAATGTCCTACTCTCAGCTCTCTTTCTCTCTCACTCTCCTTCTCTTCTGAGGCAACTCTATGTATGTTCTCCTGAGCCTTTTGCTCTTGTATGACTTGAAAAATCTGCTTCCACAGCTATGACTATTTCTCTGGATTTGAGACCTGCATTCCAACATATATATACATATACCCACACATACATAAGAAGACCTCTCAGCAAATTCAGCTTGACATGTTCCAGACTGAAGTGCCGGTAGAAGAAGAAAGGGTGCTTTTAGAGCCTTAAAGTCCACCCTACCCTCTACTGTTCCTCTTGTGACCTCTTCAACCCCACCCACCCCCCGCCCTGACCATCCCAGTAGTTCTTCCTCCCATGTTCACCATCTGTATCCTCTTGTCTCTTCAGCTCACCTTGAGCAGTGATGCTCCCACAACTCATGATCAAATAGTCACAGAAAGTCATCCCAGATCCTTTCCTCTAACACCACGCTGTCCTCACAGCTTACAGCTCTGTGAGCCCATTTGTCTTTCTCAAGCAGGCTTATTCCTCTTTACCTACAGTATTTCTTCTCTAAATAACCTTCCTACCCTGTCTGTGGAATTCTACCTCTACAGAGTGGCTCATATTTCCAGTCTTAGCTCATCTTCTTAGGAAGCCTTACCCAATCCTCCTTGATGTGCATTTATTGTCCCCCCTGTCCAAGAACTCTGAGCACATTCGTTATATGACTCTGGAAAAGGCGTATAGCACAAGGGGTGGACCACTTAGTGTCTGGAGCTAGATTGTCTATATCACATCCCAGCTATGAGACCCTGAAGAGTGACTTAACCTCTTAATGCCTCAATTTCCCCAGCTCTAAAAATAAAGATAAAAATAATACTGCCCCATAAGAGTGAGGATGAAAACATTCAGCTGGCTACTGGGGAGAATAAAGAGCTGAACGATCCCTCAATCAGGAGCTTATAATTAATTGCATATATTGAATATGCAATAATATTCAAATAACTGTAATAAGTTGTGAAAGTGATGGTGATCATCATCACCATCATCCTCACAAGTACTTACTATCTTGCCCAGCACCGTTCTAATCTGAATGAATTATTCAGTTGATATACATTAGCAGATACGTAGTAAAAACTCTCATAATAATTAGGCAAAACAAGGGTCATTTAGATTGGCTGACCTTTCATCTTGCTAGGGCAGGGTAATTCTCTATAGCATATTTTTAAGTGTTTAATTAGTTTATTTTTAAATGACTAAACTTCTTTGGCTCTTATCACATCCCATGAAGGACTGTTCTACAATGTACAAGATGTACAAGAAGTTCCAGGAAATTTATTTTTCGAAGATTTACTCTTTTTCCAATCATTTCAACAAACCCTTATATCCCATAATTTCATTATAAAGAAGTATTCTCATTGTGCAGTAATTGTGTCTAGTACTTATAGTTAGTCATCTCATTGCTTCTAAGTAGTTTTTTCCTTTAGGGTGTTAAACCACGTGCATTTACTCCTTTATTGTTCTAAGATTAGTCCTAAGTAGTCAAATCATAGTTATCTTAGAATCTTTTTTTGTCTTCAAATTGCCTCCCATTTATTTAAAGTTCTGTGGCAAACT
The DNA here is from genome assembly GCF_000442215.2 of Lipotes vexillifer. NCBI lineage: Eukaryota > Metazoa > Chordata > Mammalia > Artiodactyla > Lipotidae > Lipotes > Lipotes vexillifer. The sequence continues at coordinate 1,092,551 of NW_006770175.1, forward strand.
CTCAAAACTTAAATATCACTTTATTTGGTGATAATAAAAACATAAAAATAATAGGAAGTAAAAGAAGAGGAATATAAAAAATAGTGATGCCTTATATCAGTTTACTACCTTATCATGTACAAAACACTTTTTACATCAATTACAGTGGAATTTCATCTTACATGGAGATTGGGCTTTCAAACCAATATGTAAGATGAAGATTGTCTACTGTGCAATTACCTTTAAAAATCTCTTAGGAAGTGCCACATTCTATATCAACATATCATTTCCCAATAAGTCCAAAGATTTCTTTTTCTTCTGCCATTGGAACAGATCGCTGTTTCTTTGGTTGAGCTCCAGATGAAGCAGTTGGCTTGCATTTAGGGACCATGTTGCATAAAAAATATCTTTAAACACTAGAATCACACTCTTGCACCATCAGGTGCTCACATTATGAGGAGCAGCCTCAGGGAGACAGAGGACTGAGCAGAAACAGCCTCCCATGTCACTCTCACCCCTGGCATGTGCTCAGGCACTGGAGGGCTGGGTGAATGGTCCATGCTATTTCACATCTCCCTCTCCATGTTGCAGTCTCTGTTTATCTCTCTCTTTCTCTGACTTTAATTCCCTCTCTCTTTCTTTTTTGGAGATATCAGGGGATAGGCATAGAGCTGAATATGTTTTAAGTCAAAAAAGGTTCATGATATGCTTTCACTGTACCCCATTTGATTATCTTGATTATCTTAACAGCCAGATGAGATATCTACTTATTATTATCTTATTTTACCAGTGAAAATACACTAAGGCTCAGAGTACGGTTGCCAGGTTTAGCAAATAAAAATACGGGATGCCCAGTTAAATGTGAATACCAGATAAACAGTGAATAATTTTGTAGGATAAGTATGTTCTGTGCAATATTTGGGTCATACTTGCTCTAAAAATATTTTCTGTTTACCAGATAAATTACAGAATCCTGTATTTTACCTGAAAACCCTAGTTCAAAGGCATTACTTGGCCTCAAGTCTTCTAAATTCTATACCCCCACTAAGTTAATGCATATTTTGTATGCATTCATTCTCTTTGTTTACACATGAACAACTTATTTGTCTACATTGCGTTTATGTTTGAAATGACTTTCAATTTGTTCTATAAAATTACTTAATAGAAAAAGCAACACACAAATATATGTTCTTTTAAGAGAGTCCATAAATCGACTCAGATTTGAGCTGTATTAGTCCATTCTTGACAAGAAATTGAATATCTCTTCGGTTTATACTTTTAAAGATGAAACACCCAGTGAATTCGATTTTAGGTAATGATATGAAACCCAGGGAGGGAAAAGCTATAAATATAATTAAGACCTTTGCTGCTCAAATGGAATGGAAAATATTTAAGCCAAAAAAAAAAGAAAAGAAAAAAGGACACATTCACATGTCTAATATATTGGGCTTGCACTCATTATCACATCATTAATAGCCAGGTAGAAAGTTCTCTTGGTGTTCAGCCTTCTGAGTCCATTTCACAATAATTGGTATTGATAGCATTTTATTGCTGCTATATACTTTGCCAGCAACAAGACCAGTGGATTCGGATCGAGTCTACAAGGGATGCTTTAACAAGGCAAGCACACTGTTATGTTATTTTTACTATGCCATGTTACCTGGCAGGCAGTTATGGTTCTGGACTTTAACATGGTTTTCCAAGAATAACAGTCATCTAATGTTTTGTTTGGCTAAAGCAGGATTTGTGATCAGTCACCTGTTAGAAGAAAACTAAGGCGTTTCTGTGGATGGAAGGTCTTAGGTGAATCATACAAGCTTTTAAGAAGGGAGAGCATGTTCTGTTGGTTACACTAGAAATGGTAAAAGGTGAGGAAATTAGATAACAAAGTTTTGAGTAGTACAGACCTTTTGATTATCTTTAAAACACCTCCAAAATGCTGTCACCTGTGGGCAAGGGTGGAAGGCTCTGACATTTGTGACATTTAAATTGGAACCCCTCTGGCATTGTATCTTAAACTGGTGGTCAGATTCCCTGCAGAGGATTAGGGAAGCATCCCAAGGGGGTCATGTGGCCAGAATAGCTGACTTGAAAGCAGCTATTTAATCAAGAAGCAAATGCAGAGTAGTGTAGTGTTTATGAGCTTGTGCCCTGAAGCAAGCACAGCTGAAATAATTATTAGTTCTGCTCCTTACTAACTCTGTGCCCTGGGAAAGCTTGCCTCTCAGCCTCAGTTTCCCCATCTGTAAAATGGGAATACAAATGCTATCAGGTTTTGAAGGAATTAATGTAACAAATAGAATAAAGTACATACCATATAACGAATACCTATAAATGAAGTTTTATTATTAATGATAAACTATACAGGTAAGGAGAATAAGACTTTTCTGTTTGCTTGTTTGTCAACTCTTTTATTCACCAAATTTTAGTGAGTGCTATGTGACACTGCTCTAGGTGTTCCAGGCTGATGTTCTGTCCCTGGCACTTTTCCACATCCTTTCAACTCGATAAGCTACTCCCTCACCAAGAGGTAGAAGGATATATAAGATTGCAAAGTAAGCGATAGTAGGAAATAATGTTCCTTGTGTCCCTAACTGTATACCTCATTTTATATTGTTTAATATGTACAACATCTGTGTGGGATAGCATCTTATTTCTTTGTTATAGATGAGGAAACTGAGGCACATAGAGTTCTAATAGCATATCTAAGTTAGTGGACGGCAGAGCTGGGGTTTGTGCCAAAGTCTGCATGACTGAAATGCATTCCCTTAAATACATATACAGTCAGAATAAAATGCCTAAGGGCCTCACCATCCTGACTTGTGAAAACAAAATGGCCAAAACTTTTGTCATTTCTTTAGTCCCTAAATATGGTCTTATTTTGCATCAATCTGATAACTGAAAGCTAATTCTTATATCTAAGTTCCATTATCAATTCCTTAGTCCTCTGCCATGAATATGCATTCATTAACATTTATGTAACTAGTCCCTCTTATTGCTGATGTGATCAGAATCAAAGGGTTAATGAACTAAATCACCCTTGCTAAAATAATCTCTGCAAAGACCACATGTGGTTAATTCTAATGAGCTATGTTCTTTCAGGAGAGTGTGAAGGAAACAAAGAAACAGAGTTCTCGAAGTCAAATTAAAAATCAGTATTAAAAAAGCCAATCCAGGGCCATCACACTACATTTTAATCCTACGTTACTTTTTCACCAAAGATAGCAATTTATCAATGGATAGTCATTCTTAAACATCTGCAGAGCAATTAGATTTAAACTTTCCTAAAGGGAAACTGTGTTACCGAAGGGCTAGCAATTTCTGTAATCTTCAAAATGTAACTTTAAATCAATTATAAAAGTCAAAAATTTTGTCTGCCCACCTGTTTCTGAAGATTTCAAATATGAGGTATTCATTTCCCCACTTGTTAAACATGGGAATTTCTCAATATCTTTTGTTTTGAAATACTAAAATATTTTATGAACTACTTTTCATAATTATAATCATATACTTTGTAGCCTAATGGGGAAATACAACATGCAGTGCTCAACCGTGAAAAGAAACACATGAGATTCCAAGTGAAAAAAAAAAATCTTTCAGCTCAGGAGTGTTCATGTCAATCACAGCCTGAATCTTCTGATCAGTCCTTCTGTGTTGGGGGCGGCATTTGTAAAAACATTGGACATACTTAGAGGAATGCCTCATTAATATACTTCTTTAAATGTTATTTAGAGAAATAAAAAGTAAAGAAGAAATGGGAGATCTGCATGTTCACATTATACCTACTGAGGCTTATTATCAATAGAGTAGCTAACGAATGCTTTTCCCTATGCCCCTGTACCTGAAACAAAATATCATTTACACAGTCAACAAAATACAAGCAAGAAAGGAAAGCCATTCAATTGCCACAGTAGGAATGAGGTCAACACCAAGAGGACATTCGTGTCAATCAAGAAATTCTCACCTTATAACAGGATCCCAGGTGGTCAGAATTCAACCCTCACCTCTTTCTCCTGCACCCCGTTCCCTTCAAGGAGCAGCCTTATCCATTCTCTGTCCTGTCAACTATTCTTCCAAGGGCCTCTCTTTCCATCCTCTTGGATATCCATTTACCACCTTAATCAACATTTTATGACCTCATACCGTTTTTTTCCTTTTAAAATCCTCCAGCTTCCTCTGTTTTCACTGCGTCTAGTCCACACCCCCTAATCTGCTCAAAATGCTCTAGAATCTTCAGCAAGCATATACATTTTTTTTTTTCTCACTCTCTGGTATGTGCTGGAGAGGCCACAGAACATTCAAACAGCCTTTTAAAAGCAGTTGGTAGCCCTGAGGAAGGGGGATACTGGCATGAGATTCAGGACCTAAAGACACTTGAACATGACATGCCCTTTGTACAAGAGAGAGGGGGCCTTATTGTGTAGTACCAGATGTGTTTCAAGTCAGAATATTGTATATGACAGCCACGTATAGGTGTGGTACCATAAGCGAGTACATTCTCTTTTCTTGTGCCTCAGTGTTTTTGGCAATGGAATAAGAATGAAGGTCTAGGCTTTCTGAAGCAGGAAAAGGACAAGCAGTAAAAAGGTGAAGAAACAGAGAGCATACAGTTAATTCTTTCTGCTAAAAGCAGGACATGCCATATTACCAGAGTCAAATGTATGAAGAGGCTCAGTGACTATTTTAAACTTTGGTTTGGGCCAACAGTTTGAGTCATGTTTCCTTTTCTAGGTTAACTTTGGATTTTTTACTCAATTTCTCTTTTCTAGTGGGCACTGATATGCTGTTATCAACACCAAGGACTTAAATCTTACCTAGTTTCAAATTGAGAGGATGATGATTGAACCACTCTCTGGTAGCGAACGAAATGTTTTGAGAGCCAGCTAACATTCTGAAGTTGACTTTAACAGGCAAACCAACCCAAATGGAACGCACAGAGGCTGACCATGATGACTGACAGCTAGACGGAGGAGAGGAGAGAGGGGTGAAGGAAAGAACAAAGCAGCAGATTGAAGAAAGAAAAGAAAAGAAAATACGTTACCATAAAAATGTTAAAATATTTAAAAAATGCATTTAGGAGTAAAAACATGAAACAGCTCACATCCATCAGAAACACAGCTGGTAGCATCTCTCACTTCAGGGCTTAGCCAGTGGGCATCACTATGTGGAATTAGTTTAGAATTCTGTTGATTGTTTAACATTGACCAATAGCTTCTGGGAAGGCTTAGAATATTTCAGGAATCTTCCAAGGAGGCAGCATTTAGTAATATTTTAATCTACCTGAACGTAAAGAAAACCGACAGAGACTGAGCTGAATTGTGGAGATTAGTAAATTATACATTAACATTAATATTGAGTGATAGCAGCATAGCTTCAAAGAATACACCATTTTGAATTGAGGAAAAAGTTAACTTGATCAGTGTCTGGAAGGGCATATTATCTAACAGCATGTTATCATTTGGTTCAGTTTCATTTGCAAACAGAGAAATATCTCCTTTCCTCCCTGTGAAGAGCTACTGCAGAGAGAAGAATTTTCGAGTTGGTCTTAATAAGGATCACCAGCATACAATTTGCTATTCCTAACCAGTAGTTTCCAGCAATGTTATAACATGCTATGTATTATTGTACCCCAGGAAGAGGAATGTTTTCCTGGGGTACAATACAAAGTATTTCTAACTGAAGGATGATCACACAGAGAAACTTTGTTCTTTTCTGTATTGGAGTGCAGTACACCAGTACTTGAATTTTCAGAGTGATCTGGAGAAGATAAGAGCTTTCCAAATAAAAGTAAATTTATGGGATTTAAAAAAAAATTTTTTCTTCCTTATAAAAAAGACAAATGGGTGATATGAGCTCGTATTGAGGCAGAATTTCATAGCTACAAATTAATGTCTTGGGTTTTCACTGACTTTTGTTTGGCCAAGTGGCCCTCAGACTACCCTGGATTGTGGGCATCTTCCATGAAGTCAAAAGATTTGTAGGTCACATTTATCACTTTCTCTCAAAAAATTTCAGTAAATACTAGAATATACAAATATTTGTATACTTAAAAATATACAAATATATATGCTTAAATAGTGAAGTAATTTTGAAGAATAGTGTGCCTCAATGTATCATCAATGGACTTATAAATAAAATGTCAGAAATAGAAATTTAGACAATTACACCCTAAGTTGTCAATATAGACAATGGCTTTAAATTATAACAATACCATTCTGAACGGACCTGCAGAAATCCTTGGTTTTGTGGCTGAGTTTTGCACTGGTTGTGCTTTGATAGTAACTGATATCAGGGTTTGAAGTATGAATTATGTTGAATGATTTTATAATCCAATGAAAAAAGCCCAGAGTCTGGAGTTAGAAGCTCCATGTCCAAGACCTGGAAACACCAATAATAGGATGTACGGTTCTGAGCAAGCCTCTTAACAGTACTGAGTCTCAGTTTTCTTATCAATAACTGGGAATATTTAATAGGTTAATGCAAAGATCAAAAAAGAAAACATATATTAAAAGCATGTATATAACACAATGAGAAAATAACTATTTTAATTGCTAACAATAAGTAATAACTTATTTTATTTAAGGAAAGTGGTAAAAAGAATATCTCCACCTCCTACTCCATTGCAAAAACGCTTAGTATTAATGTCAACATCTTTGCAAAGAGAAGAAAGAAACCAAGGAAAATTTTGAGAATTTTTTGCTGACTATAAACATTATTTTCTTTATGGAAATATTAAATTAAGATAGTAAAATACGTAAAATTTATTTTCTTTTTCCCCAAAAAAGAGAAAAGAAAGTATTGTAGTAAAACATGTAAACATCTTTCCCTCAAAAGCATCCTAAGGTGTGAATGAAGTAGCATATAGTCAAATACATTAACAATTGTTCCGAAAGTAACAATGCAACCTAAGCATAGAGATTCTCAGAGTTTGAGAGCAGCTTGGGTCACTCTGATGATTTGAGGCTTTCAGATATATTAAGAGAATATGGGTGTCATAACAGGGTTACAGAAATTGTAGTACATTTTAGCTCTTTATGTAATAGCCAAGTAATACTTTTAAGAACCACAAAAAATACAATGACTATGTGTTTACATCTCTTCAGCACCCTCGATGACCAAGAGGTACAGCATAAATGATTTTTCTGCCCTCTTTCCAACTGTCTCCCCATCCTGTAGTAACCCAGAATTAAGCACATTATTTTCACGAGGTAGCAGCTGTTTTTGAGTATGGAATATGTACTGGGCAGCTGCAAATCTGCTCTTTAGAATGGATAACAGTGTTGCTGCAGACAGTCTTATCCAGCAAGAACGATCTGGATTCAGTAGAAAAATTCAGTATATGTGAATAGCATCCTAGACGTGCCTCTATTTTTATCAGCCTCTGCAAGGATGAATACATTTCTTTTATTTCAGAGAGTGTGCATTGAGTCACTTCCCTCATACATGTTTTAAAGCAAAGAATAAACAAAGGCAGCCTGTACATTTGCCTTCCATATATATACAGATGAAACAACTTCCACATGGGCTTTTAATTATGTTACCCCAAACTCATATTCTTTGAAAAAGCAATTTTCTCTCCATGGAGTTACCCCTGTAAATTGGCACATGACGGGAAGAAGGACTCTTTAAACACTAATATTCACATCCATTCTAACCAACCACAATGCCAGGAAATGCTCTGAATCTTTCAACGGACCTCCCACATTCTCAATAGGATGTTTTCTGTGCATGGTGATCCACAAATATTATCATTCCATGACAATGCAGTTTCATCAAGGTACGTCTCAATCCATGGGATACGAGTCCCACACAACAGACGGAGAATTTGGCGTGCCCGGCGCACGCTGCGTGTGTTACTTACTGGTTATATTGCAGTGGTCACACTGAGTCCCGTATGGCGCCGTATTAACGAATGGCATGCAAGCACCTTCTGTTGAAACATCTGCGACAGGGAAATTTCAGGCATTTTTCCAAATAATTTTTGTGCTCTGGACCAAATTTCCATTAGGACTATAAAAGCTGGCAAGCAGTCCTGTTGTGTATGATTTTTTAATAAACTGGGACATGCCTTTGTTAAAGGAGTGAGGCTCTTCAGAGACTCCTTTCTATTATAAAAAGTTCAGTAAAACATATGACAGATCACAAAACAACATCTCTTAACTTTTTTTTTTTTTTTTTTAAGTGCAAGGTTCCGGGCTTTCATCGACATATAAATAAATTCACAGCTTTGGATGCAAAAGCAAAAATGCTGATTTTCACATCTTGGAGTAGATGATTCCGGTGGTGGTTTTCCTTAAACACATGTTTGTTAAGAATGCATACGACCAACAGAGATTTTTTTATGTATTTAATTTTTGATGCTTGCTGCCAAAAAATATCCATGCTAGAGTTTTTACTTGTTTTAGAAGACCCCATGTCTCACAATTGGGAAAAAAGTGAAGAGTTTGGGCACATGCTAATTTGTACTCATAAACAATGTGAACTTAACAACTAGCATTGTTCATTTTTTTTCACTACTTCAAATATGAGTGTTTCCATTTCTTTGCTCACTGCCAGTAACCACCCTACTAGAGTAATGGAGACTAGAAAACCTCCCTTTCGTAATTCTTTAATTCCCAATGCCTTGCCACAAACACTAATGCAAAACAAACATGCTTGGCAGTAAATATGTGCATTATCGTTATGTAAATAGGCATGTTATCATTATACTTCAGTGAGGCTGTTCTTTGTAAAGGCTTTTTTCTTTCTAAATATATCATCCAGTTTAAGTTGTAATGCATATTATACCAGTGGGGCTATCAAGGAGAATTTGTAGAGTGTATATAACAAAATGTTTACCACCTATGCATATTGTGTGTGATACAAAGACTACTAAACAAACAGACTAATGCAGCTGCATCTCGTGCAATTCTACCCAGCAGTGCACAGAACCTTTGAGATTAATATCCATCTTGCTGTTCAAATTGAGTACCACATTATGACATTTTATACTGACAACATTATAAGCTGAGATGATATATTTTAAACTCAATGAGATGAACGATCTAGTACTAGCAGAAAATAGTCTGCATATCTGAACCTTATATGAACTAGGAACAACTCATGTCACAGTCTGTTTGAAACTGTTACAATGTTTGCATAAATCCATTGTTTATGCATAAGCACCAGGGAACTGGAATCCTGAGGCAGGCAGTAATCTGTAAAGTTCTTCTGGCACTTGATAAGCATGCAACATGCGTCTCACATTTTCCTTGGTGAATTGCAAATGTTTATGTAAGAAAGTGCATATAGCTGCATATTATATGAAAAGATCAAGGCAGATTTCTTCATTGGTGTTTGGAAAGGAGCATAGAGAGAATGGGCATAAGAAAAGGAAGGGCCTAGTACATATCTAATTTACTTAAGCCCCTAAGGACAAGCAAAGCTCAGATGAAGAAGTAGATTTTTAGTCCCATTATTTGTCTTCACATTCCGTAGCTGTCAACGTTATTGGACCTATCAACCATTTATTTTATTTTACCTATGAAGATACAGCAGTGCAAATAACTAAAACAAGGAAGATGGTCTTCCTTTGCTTCCATTATTTTCTCTTTTCTGGAGCAAGTAAGCTGTTAACTCTGAAACAAGAAGACAATTATAATAGTTATTCCTTGTTTAATATAATGTTGTTAAAGCTTTTTTTTTTTTAAAGTCTCCTAAAGGAATATGCTATTTGACACAGAGTTAAAATGATAAGAGCTCAAACAGCTTGAAGATTTGATTTCTGTAAATTTAAAACTCATTAGCATTAGAATCTGATTTACAGGGCTTCAGAATAAATAAATTAGGTGATGTTTTTCATTTGCTCACCTCACCCTGTACTAAGCACTTGTTCTGTGTAAAGCCTTTTTCCTTTTTAAATGCATCACCCAATCTTATTTATCATACACAGTATACCATTGGGGCTGGAGACAACATTAGGATGGATTTGAAGAGTTTCAAATATTCACCACATGCATCAGACTTTCTGCTTTGATCCAAGAAAAGACCATTTCTATTCTATCATAAGGTTAAAAGATGGGTAGGATTTGAGAAGTGGGGCCCAGGAGCAGATATGGCATAGGCACTAACATGATGTGCCAGACAGTGTTTGCTGTCTTCACTGGGAGATGACAAGTCTCCTTCCTCACTCCCGGCCTCTGTGCTTGTTCTCTCCCCTTCCTTCCCCCGCTACCCTAAATCTTCCCTCTCCCACTTTATCTGGCTCATTTCAAGTTGTGTTAGTCCTCCACGGCTGCCATACCAAAATACTACACACTGGGGAGCTTAAACAACAGAAATTAATTTTCTCACAGTTCTGGAGGCTGGAAGTCTAAGATCAAGGTGCCATCAGGGTTAGTTTCTGTCGAGGCCTCTCTTCCTGGGTTATAGACGAAAACCTCCTTGCTGGCTTTCTTCTGTGCACATGTGGAGAAAGAGATCTCTCTAGTGTCGCTTCCCCTTCTTACTAGAACACCAGTCCTATCAGATCAGGGCTTTACCTTAGGACCATTTTAACCCCAGACCTCCCTGAAGACCCTATGTACAAATACAGTCACAGTGAGGGTTAGGGCTTCAACACACGAATTTGGAAGGGACACAATTCAGTCCATAGCACTAGTCATCATTCAGGTCACAGCTAAGATCAGCTTTCCTCCCAGAGATCTCCCCAGCTTTAAACTCAGGGTCAAGTGGCAGTTTCAAATTAAGCCAGAGGTCCAGTACTATTTTGCGTGTCACAGTAGCAAGCCTGATGTTCTTTCTACCCTGTGACAATTGGACAGTTAAGGAGCTATGATATGTGTCTTTGAGAGTGTCACAGAAAAGATGCTCCATGAGTCAGAATCGTGTGGATCAAGGTCCCTGACCAGGGTGTAAGGAAATGATGAGAGAACCCCTCTTTGAAAGTGGACCCACTTTTTGCATTTGTGAAAGTAAAAACTGAGGATTAGAAGACTTAAAATTAGGGAATGATAATCCACAAAAATGGGGTTTCAAATGTTGACAAAAATGTTAGCTTGGCCTCTGATGCTTATAGCCTGATCAGGTTGATGGAGAAAGACTTAGCATTCCTAAGGGTTAATGTGCCTCTGTCTGGGAGCAGATTGAGGACAGTGTCTTATCCACAGTTTATTCAAGATTCAAAAAGTCAGTCACATGTTGTTTTACCTCTTCCTTGGGTTCATAAACTTGAATGTGTAACTTATGTAGCCATCACCATTAGTTTCATTTTCAGGAATCCTTTCAGGCTTTTGCAAGCTTCCTGGGGAGGGTGGTAATCACTCATGTTTATGGGCTTCTCCACAGGGCCTCTCTGAGGAGCCATTGCTGTCTCTTCCCCAGATCATGATTGAGATTGTATCAGTGTCCAACAAGCCTCGGTGACCTAATAGAGCTTTGTCTCAATCAATTAAATTACATAGATAGCTGAGAAGATCTCTGTCAGCGAAAACAGGTAGAGCAGTGGTTTTCTCCTCTAGGGGGCATTCGGCAATGTCTGGAGAATTCTTTGGTTGATACTCATTTTGGGAAGGGGACAGGGAGAGTGACACTGATATCTAGTAGGTAGAGGTCGGGGATACTGCTAAACATTCTACAGTGCACAGGACAGGTGCCCACAATAAAGGATTATCTGGCCCCAGATGTCAATAGTTCCAAGTTTAGAAACCCTGATGTAGAGGTTAATAAAAAGGGGCTCTGTATTAAAATAGTTACATGAATAGTTTTCCTAGCCAAAGTTAAGTTCACTCACCTGTAAAATAAAGATAAAAAATATGCATTTCTTAGTTCTAAGGATTAACTGAGATAATATATTCAAATATTTATTTTTAGTTTAGCATAAACCAGGTGGTGGACAAACTCTAAAGTGCTTGGTGCAGTGACATACACTCAGAAAGCAACAAAGAAATGTCAGAACTATTGTGATACATTTCTAAATAAGTAAACAAGCAGTTGCAAAGAGATAGCATTGACTAGATTATGGGGTGTGTGTGTTGGGCTTGGTGGATGGGTAGGTGTGTTAGAATGGGAAATTATCTGTGATTGCCCCATTGTTCTGAAAATGAAACTGTCAGATGATAAGTGAAAAAAGTGAACTCGATTCACCAGCCAAATCTCAGTCACATCTCTTGAGAGATCAGTGAGCCCTGGAGACAAGGAAGCAGCACTGTGAGAGCACTAGAAGACTCAGGGGACACAAAAAGAAAGGGACAGAAAAGAAAAAATAAAAAAAAAAAAAAGAAAGGGACAGGGCTTGAGGAATCAGAGGGAAAGGGAGAGTCCCAGAAAGTACTGGGAAAAATTATACATGTGGGAGTATGGGAGGAGGCTGGGTTGGAATTCTCAAACCAATTTTATCTATGGCTACAATCTTGATGTCAGAAGGATCTAATCTTTCCAATTGAAAAAGAACTCATTTTCCTTCTATGAAAACACTTGGGACACAGTAGGTAAAAGAAAGGGACAGGGCTTGAGGAATCAGAGTGAAAGTGAGAGTCCCAGAAAGTACTGGGAAAAATTATACATGTGGGAGTATGGGAGGAGGCTGGGTTGGAATTCTCAAACCAATTTTATCTATGGCTACAATCTTGATGTCAGAAGGATCTAATCTTTCCAATTGAAAAAGAACTCATTTTCCTTCTATGAAAACACTTGGGACACAGTAGGTCTTCAATCAAGGCTCTACTATAGTTACACTAATCTCTCCAGGAGTTTTTCTTCACATCAGGAAACTGTCCTGCACCCCTTCCACCTTTTGGATTACTTCTGTGAGGTAGCATCCCACTTCCTGGGGTTGTGTGAAAGAGAAAATGATGGTTGCCACAAGGGATATTAGCTTGGTGTGGGACATTGGTCTATTGGTGTCTGGAGTTATATCCAACATGAATTGAAAGTTAGAGGGAATTTTAATTGTTTTTAAAATAGCAAATATAAAAACATCTGAAATTCCTAAAAAACCACTGGCTAATTGAGCATAGTAATGAGATTACTGAAAAACTGGAAAGTTCTTGCTGTTAATTTCCTAATCAGTACAATCATAAAATGACTAGCTTTTCAGGAGACATATCCATTTACAAAAATTCTATGTTAAGAAAGAAATTATCTTCTCAGAGGGTTGTTTTCTTTTTTTGTGAACTGAAATGTATTTCTGACCCCCTTTCACTGACAGCTCTCCCAGAAGTGGGGGCCTTGAAGGGAAGCAGAGCTCAATTCCAAATCCACAATGGTCACCTGGAGCCTGCATTTCCCCTAACTCCTTTCAAGTTGAACACACTTTTCAAGAAAGGGGAAAAAAATACAAATGCTGGAGAAGCCTTTTATAAACAAGCCATTTAAACTTCAGAGACAATTAGCCCCCTGCCCATTTTTAACCTCTGGGTTTCATAGCCTCGGCTCTCCTGATAATTTACTTTTGAAATTCTCAGGCCTCTTCTGCTGGCCCGGCCAAGCCCTGCCTTCACATGTGTCGGCTGCGTGGAGATGTCGAGCTGCCATGGTCAGTCTGACGAAGTATACATAAGCTTTTGGCACCATGTCTCTGCAATATCGCGGACGGTCAAGGAGGCGCCTGTTATAAAAATACACAGTGAAACACAAGTGAAGGACTGCTCTTTCTCAAAGACAAGCGTAATGCATTCCTTCTGTTTAGGCTCATTTTCCAGCCTTTCACATTCTTTGTGAACAAGAGTTATAAAACAACCCTGATGCAGGCCAATTATTTTTACTTTGAAGACCATTAATCAAGATTGACTAAGAAAATGAAGACAGCTAAGCAAAATTTCATATGTGACTAGAGTGAGATTAAAATAAAACCAGATGGGATGGACAGAGACACTAAGCATGTTTTTTCTAATTTTTGGACTCATGTAATAAATGTCTTTTACAAATTACAGCACTCATTTTCTTACAGTAAATCAAATCAGGCCATAATGTACAAGTGGTCTCATTGCTGAAATGTCAAAAATAGAACCTGCCTTGTTCTTGCAGAGTAATTCCTCAAATGTAAGCCAGCAGTAAGGGCTAACAGTCTATCAGCCATCTACCTGTGTGCAATCAGACGGTACCTGATGGATGTTATCCTCATGGCCTCAGAGCAAACCACACAGTGAATTCACAGGAGCCTCACCCTGAAATGATGAGAGCTTTAAATCAGAGTCATCAAGTAGTCCAGGGCCGTGTTTGTTAAGAAAAGGCAGGTTCAAGATCTTTTAAATATCCAGACTCTCTGTCATGAAAATGACTAGGAAAGCCACAAACTACCTATTCAGAGACTTTAAAGTGATTTTCTCTCGATCTTCAGGGTCTGCCACTGCTAGTAGATTGATTATTTTAGTCACATGAACACATGTTTTGAAATACACATTTTGTGAACAGAATAGTAAAATGTGTGTGTTTAAGAAATAAAATGGAATCCTTCTCCTGAAATTTTCGGCGCCTTTTTCCCCCTAATTTTGCATGGATAACAAGGTTCTATTTCCCTTACTTCATACAGCAGCAGTATCTTCCCCCAGTGAGGAAACGACTGAAAAAACCCAGCTGTTTCAGGATCTTTATCAAAACACACATAATCCTAAAGAATTCTCCCCATTTAGCATTGTCAGGTTAAAAAGTCTGCCTAGAAAATGAGACTAAACTTTCTTTTCTCAGCACTCAATGAACCATTTCCACAATATATTTAGAGAGGACACATGCATTTCTTAAAGCAGATTCAAAATAATCTGTTAAAAAAATGAAGTAAATTTCAACTATGGTAAGATTTCTCAACTCCTCGATGCTTCCTTTCCGAGATGAAGAAAGCGGTTTTGAATTTTAAAAAGGACATTTAAAAAATATATATTTTCCTGACAAAAACAAAATAGAAAATACACAAAATACAAAAACCAAGATACAAAAAATATCTACCCATGAGAATGCAGAGGGTGACCTACCATTCCCCCTTTACAAATTTCTAAACAAATCTGGAAACATTCGTCCAAAATTCCTCAGAAAACAATACAACTCCCTAGATATTTATGATGATGGGATCCTCAAAAGTCACATTAACACTGTGTTTTTCTAAGTGGGCTCACCATTTAATTGCTTCCTATTAAAGCCTGCTGGTGAATACTTTTGTAAACAAAGTTTCTTATTGATAAATGGAGCTAACATCAAGGAATTAAATTGGCACAAATAAACTTCTAAAAGTTATTTATTTTTAAAGTTCAAATACTTGTGTGGATTTCTTTATCAGTGACTCTAGCAGCCAGACTAACTCTCCATAATATGCTTATTTGTAAATCTAGGAATAAAGGACTCCACACATTGATATGTCCCTAACTCATGCAGAGTATTATCAGGAAAATTTTCTGCCTTGATCTTTTTCTTTTTTTGTCAAAAAGAGCTACTTTTCTCAATGTCTAAATGTCTGTTAACTACAACTTCATTCTCCAAACCTAAACCTTAGAATACCCCAATTTTAACATCTTGGAGTTCTTGTTAATATCACTAACCCCCATGCTGCCTTGCCTCACTAGTCCCCTCCAGTCACCAAGCGCTATCTCCAAAGTCAGCCCACACAGACAAGGCTTCCCAAAGTCTAATAAAGAGCAGCTGGCCATCTGGGGGAAATATGTCAAAGGGGTGGCGGTGTTATTAAGTCATCAGCTTTCTATGCAAAGAGGAGCAAGTGTGCCTAAAACCTAAGAAATGGAGCAGAATAGATGAACTTACCACACCAAGAGGATCCTTTTATTCTTCCCCACTTTAGTCTAAGTACTTTAGCTATCCCTAGTTCCATCAGTCATCCTGAAGTCAAAAATCTAGAGATTATTCTAGATTCTGCTCTTTCCTTATCCACATCTAATCCATCAGTAAATGCTACCAACTTTGCCCTCAAAACACATCCCAATTCTCAACATTTCTTACTACTCACTGTTGAACTCCTAGCCACGTCCCCCCATCCTAATCTCTTACCCGGACTATAGCAATAAACTCCTCTATGATCTCCCTGCCTCTCTTCTTGCCCTTATGATTAATTGTCAAGAGAGTAGACAGAGTGATCTTTTCAAAATGGAAATTAGGTCTCATCTCACATTCATCTTAAAAACTTTCCAATTGTTTCCTTTCCTAAATGTGCACCCTAATTCATAGCAGTGACGACACCTTAACTTATTACAGTGACCTAAATAACCTTATCTCATCGGTCTCTACCTACCTTTCTTCCACTTCCACTGTGGCTTACCACATTCAAGCCTAACTGGCTCTTTCTGGTTCCTGGAACAAGCCAAGTTCATTTCTATCCTGGGGCCATTGCACTAGTTATGTCCTATATGCAGAACACTAAAAAAAATATATTTTGCCAATATTTTGTATGGCTGTCTGCTTCCTGTCATTTAAATCTCTGTTTAAATGTCACTTCCTCAGAAGGGCCACTTTAACACTCTGCCTAAATTTCCCCCAGTCATTATCTGTCACATCACCTTATTGTGATTATCTGCCCTTTTACTTGTGGATGTGTTCATTTATTTGGTCACTGTCTATCAACACAAGGATATGAGCCCCATTATGGCTGAGGCCTTGTCTCTCTCATTTACTGCTATATTTCAAACAGCGTTAGATCTGTGACTGGTCTTTAACAGGAATAAGTTTGTTGAATAAATGAAGGAATGAAAAATGGAAAGAAAAAAGAGATATTAAGTCAGAGCGCACACACAAAAAATAGAAGTGAACAGGTTGAAAATGAGGTATACACAGCTAAAGTTTCCTTCAGAGTTGAAACCCACAAATGTACGGCCTCCTCAGCACCCTCTCCTTTACATGGAGAGTTTGTTTTTAAAGAGGCAAAGTTACACTAAGCATAGTAACTCCATGGGAATGACTTTATAAATCCTTCCCTTCTTGACTGAAAGTTTCTAGCTCTATCCACATCACCTTTTCCCTCAGTTCTCTATGCTTCCCTGGCTAGACCACCTTGTTCTGATCTTCCCTATTCCCAGTCCATTCAGTGCACTGGTGCCAAATCAATCTAACTAAAAACAGTTCGCATGATGTCACCTCTCAGTTTAAAACACTCTTCAAGTGGTTCCCATTATCTAAGGGTAAAGGTCAAACATTTTAGTTTAGCACATAAGACCATCAAACTCTACCCAGACATCCTTCTCAATCGAATATATCCCCTAGTCCGGCCATAGTCCTTAGCCCCTTGAACTCACCTTGATCCTGACATTGCTCATATAACTCCTGCTGATTAAAATTTTTTCTTTCTCTTCGACTCAGCTTTTAACAAGTGATCATGATCCAAGCAGAATCCCAAAGGATCTTTTTTACATCTTAATATGCTTATTATTATTTACTATATATTTACTATATCTTTGGCCATTATCACACATTACTTTCAAATGATCGTTATTTTTCTCATTTACACAAGTCTTGGTTTTCTTGAAGGTTGAAAATATGTTTCTCTTTACTTTCACCCTGAACCTGAATTCAGCTTTGACAGTGAATATGTTATTGGAAATCTTAGAGACAAAGTTTCCTCATCTGGAAAAGGGCAATAATAATAATAGCCTTGTAGATTTTCTAGAAAAATTAAATGAGATAGTGCATTTAACAAGTTTAGCACAGTGTCTGGCATATATAAAGTGTTACTCTTTTAGCCCATCACAAAGAAGCAGGTTAACAAACATTAATTAGCCAAATGATTTTTAGAAACCACAAAAAACACAGCTGATCATGACATAGATTTATTTATACTGCAAGTGTACCTCTCCAAAACTTACATCTAGTAAACACCTATAAGTTAATCTTTTTTAAGAGGATATGACATCTGATTTCTAATACCACCACTGTATTTAGTAACCTAACCCAATGCTTCTTAACCTACTTTAGAACTGAAACCCGACTGAAAATCTGATTAAAGCTCTTGACTCCCTCTCTAGAAAAATACATGTACATACAAAATTTGGTATAAAATTTCAGAGAAATCCATGGCCCCTTACAGACCATGAATGAACTTCTGGGAATCTATTGGACCCTAAGCAAGTTGTGAAATCCAATGTCAAGACTGATCACTCTTCCCATTCCTTGCTGTTGAAAATGCTGTGTTGAAAACCAAACACCAGTCTATAACAGAATCATAAACTCAGTTTTTAAAAAAAATAAAGACAAAATTAAATGAGCTAAAAGAAAACCAAAATAGGGACTTCTCTGGTGGCTCAGTGGTTAAGAATCCGCCTGCTAATGCAGGGGACACGGTTTCGTGTCCTGGTCTTGGAAGATCCTACATGCTGCAGAGCAACTAAGCCTGCGCAACACAACTACTGAGCCTGCACTCTAGAGCCCATGAGCCACAACTACTGAAGCCCGAGTGCCTAGAGCCCCCGGACCACAACGAAGAGCAGCGCCCGCTCACCGCAACTAGAGAAAGCCTGTGTGCAGCAACAAAGACCCAACATAGCCAAAAATAAATAAATAAATTTATATATATATAAAAAAGAAAACCAAAATAGAAGAAATAATAAATATGTTTTTAATAGGTGTTGGGACTAGGCGACATGGGTGAAGGGAATCAAGAGGTATGAATTTCTAGGGGCTTCCCTGGTGGCACAGTGGTTGAGAGTCCACTTGCCAATGCAAGGGACAAGGGTTCATACCCCGGTCCGGGAAGATCCCACATGCCGTGGAGGGGCTGGGCCCGTGAGCCATGGCTGCTGGGCCTGCGCGTCCAGAGCCTGTGCTCCGCAACGGGAGAGGCCACAACAGTGAGAGGCCCGCATACCGCAAAAAAAAAAAGAAAAAAGAAAAAAGAGGTATGAATTTCCAGATATATAATAAATAGGTCACGAGGATGTAATTAATGTCCAGGATGGTGGTTATAGTCAATAATATTGTACTGCATATTTGAAAACTGCTAAGAGGGTAAATCTTAAAAGTTCTCGTCACATACACAAAAAAATTATAACTGTGAGGTGACAGATGGTAACTAGACTTATTGTGCTGATTATTTTGGCAATGTACACGAATGTCAAACCATTATGTTTTACACCTGAAACTAATATAATTGTGTATGTCAATTATACTGCAATACAAAAATCAGGTTGAACTTTAAAAATAAATAAATGAATATGTTTCTCTTAAGACTTTTTGCAACAAGTGCAGTATGATGCTTTTATATTGAGTTTCAAAAAACATGGACCACTCACTTTAAGCTGCTTCTTTTTTACATATGAAATAGAAAGCTATGAAATCAAAGGAGAGTCCAAGTTTAACTTCACATTTGAGATTCAGTTCTCATCAGCTTCCTTCCTTCCTTCCTTCTTTGAAGTAATTTAATGCTTTCTACTCTAACAGATCTTATAGTCTTGTGAAAAATGTAACATTATTAAATGCTCATATGAATATGCAGTCACAATATAATATGTGCCAGGAAAGACAATCACTGGAAGCTATAAGAGTATATAACTGGAGGAGATGACCTAATTTAGGGATCAGAGAAACTATCTTGGAGAAAGACACATTTTAATTGAGATTTGAAGGCTGAGTAGGATTTAATTAGGTGAAATGTGCAGGGTGGGCAATCGCATGTAATAGGAAAATCACCAAGTCAGGGAGGAACATTTTAGGAGCTCAGAGAATACCAGTGTCTCTGGAAGGTGGGAGAATTATGGAAAACATTGTAAGCCATGTATTTCTATTAGGGATACTCAATTTCAAGTAATAGAAGATCCTACTAACAGGGGTTTAAAAAATGTGGGTTCAATAACAAAAATTTTAAAGGTAGGCAATTACCAGCATTGGTTTACCCTTCCACTGATGTCACCGAAGACCCAGAGTTATTGTTTTTCCTCCATCCACAATTAGTGTGTTGTCCTTCATCCTCACACTTGCCATCTCATGGTCATAAGACGGCTGCTGAGGCCCCAGGTATCACAACCATATTCAAAGCAGGAGGAAGTGAAGAAAAGGTGGCAGCACCAGCTACATCTTTCTGAAAAAGCAAAAGCAAGTCTTCTCAGTCCCCAGCAGATTTCCAGTTATACCTCACTGGTTAGAAATCTGTCACATGCCTGCCTCTAACTGTAAGTGCAAGGAAGTCTGGAGAAGTGAGTATTTAGCTTTTCCAGCTTTCTGGAGGGGATGGGTCAGGGAGAACTGAGATGAGGACTGATGTAGGGGTGCAAGCAATTATGCCTGCCACTCATGTAAAGGGTTTTATTCTTTATCTTAAAAAACAAAATGAGGGAAGCCAGTAGATGTTCTAATTTAAAAATGCATCATCATTTTAAAACGTCTCTCAGCTGTCAGGGGGAAAATTGATTGGAGGGGACAAGAGATGATCTGAAGTGATGTTAGAAAGATATTGATCAAGGTGAGAGAGGGCTGAGCTCTGAACTGAGGTGGGGGGGTCAGGGAGAAGAGGGACTCAGGACATAGTCAGGAGGTTTAGGATGGCCTGGATTATTCATAGGAGTTTTGTGTTGCTAATGCAATCATATGTGTGAATTCACTGTGAAACTATAAAGTTTTATACCAAATTGACTCATTTTAAAGTCAGAATTTTACTAACTTATTAAGATATATGTTGTCCTTTAACTTAAAACTCCTCTCCATTAGTGAAACTCTTGGGAGATATAAAAGCTGGTTGATTCATTTGGCATGTTAAACATACATTCTGATCCTCTTTCCTTACAGAAGTCAAAACTGCACTTCTATTTAGTGATGTAGAAAAGACAGAAAACATCCCTAGGCCACTGTACTTGCTCCCTCCAGCTTAATAAATTAATTGTGCTTTTGTATTCATACCAGGGAAAATCTAGATGCAGTAGATAAAGGATATCCTTAAAGGCATGAGGAAAAACTTCAGTCTCCCTTAAGTAAGGCAAATCATTCAAGAGAAAAAAAAAAAATGTTGGGGGCAGGGAATTAAACCCACATTCTAATATAAATCTCATAGAAAAATATTAGAATTTCTCAGCTTTTCTATAACTGCTATTAGAATTCATTCCTGGGCTGTGATTTTTTATTTCAACTTTCACATTAACAGTCCAAATAAACCCCTGATTAAAGAAAAAGGATTACAGTGAAAGAGTTGAAATAAGCTTAATTGTAGAGGTGTGATTAGTGCCAAATTGATAGACTCCCAGGTAATGATTTTTAAAATTTTATAGGAAATCTTTAACAAGATGATTGCCTGACTATAAATTGTCTCTGTGTAAGAAAATAGTCTTTGAAAGCAGCATTGGGCCCTGTTGCACTAATATATCCATGAATGGCAACATTTCTTTTACAGTTTTGATGAATGCTAAAGTAGAAACTTTATTATAATGATTTTGGACCCAGAACTGTGAAAATAGTGGGCAGAATATGAACACTTTACCAGATCAATCAATTTTCATTTAAAATTCTACTTATTGTGTATGGTATCAAATTATGAAAATGTAACATTTCATACCAGTGATTTCTGTTTTACCAAAATTGCAGTACTTATTTGGGTTTTGAAGTAGCTAGAATCAGTGTTAGAGAAGGCATGGTATAACCAAAAAAAAAAAAAAAAAAAAAAAGAAGGAAAAGGTTTAAATACCTGTGTTCCAGTATCTTCTATCTATTCATTCAAACTGCAAACATTTACACATGAACTAAAGAGTGCAAAGACACTGAAATAGAAAAACCCCAGATATTTCCAGGTATTCTCCTTAAGAAATGCTCAGGCTCAACATGACCCTGTGCCCATTTGTAATGAAAGACATATAAGTTTGTGGGAACAGAGAATTCATCATATGTGGATGTGGATACAGGAAGGGGCTTCGGGAAAGCTTCCGGGAAAAGGTGACATATTAACTAGACCTTAGACTCTTCTTACAGTGGGATTGAGGCAGTTCAAGGGGAAAAAGAACATTAGGAAACAGGGCTCTTTTAAGGGCTCAAGCTATGTGATGTTGCCAGAGTACAAAATGTGACAAGCGATGAGACAAAACAACACTGATCAACTTCGACTCCGGCTAACTTGAATAGGGAAACAAAATGCTGGAAGGATAAAGGATGACTCAGAGAGAGTCTGTATCACTCATTAAGGAACTGAACTTAATTCTGGAGACAATGGAGAACTTTGTGGAAGGTGCTATGGTCATATTTAGGTTTGAAATAATTCACTTGGATGACTCTGTGAAGGGTAGATTTAAAGGAGACTATTAGAAGTCTCTTGCTGGTGAGCTGGGAGAAAAGTTTGAGAACAGCCAAGAAATACTTGGGAAGTAAAATCTGCAAAAATAGAGATGAGTCAAGGATACAAGGTTGAGGACTCACTAAATCTGACCCAAGAATGGTGGAAGCAAAGTTGGTGTTATGGGAAAGGTGACAAGTGTTCAGGTATGTTGAGTTATAGGTTCCTATGGGATATCCAGGTAGAGATGCCAGCAGAAAACCAGATGCTTGAGTCAGAAACTCAGGGGAGGTTTCTGGGCTGAAGAGAGTGATTAAGAAATCATCAGCAAGCAGCATACAAGAGAAGGGCATTAGGCTGTTGGAATTTTGATTGTTAATAATAACACTTGGGGAGAGCTTGTGGCATGAAAGGAGCAGCAGGTCCTGCCTATATTGTGGGCTTCCTGATTCCTTGAAGATCAAATGAAAGAATATATAGAAAAATAGTATAAAAGAGAAGTACGATATGATTATTCTTGAATTTGGACTCAAATCCTTAAATTATATACATTAAAAAAACGACAGGGCTTCCCTGGTGGCGCAGTGGTTGAGAGTCCGCCTGCCGATGCAGGGGACACTGGTTCGTGCCCCGGTCCGGGAAGATCCCACGTGCCACGGAGCGGCTGGGCCCGTAAGCCATGGCCGCTGAGCCTGCGCTTCCGGCGCCTGTGCTCTGCAACGGGAGAGGCCACAACAGTGAGAGGCCCGCATACCGCAAAAAAAAAAAAAAAAAAAAAAAAAAAAAATACAAAGTTGTAATCATATTAACATAAACACTCACCAAAATACTTTTGTGCTTGTGAGATAGATAGATATTAGGAAGAACAAAACAATATTGCTAAGAAAATTATATAATTCCATTGAAAATCTATCCTGATGAAATTATTGGGAAAAAAGTTGATGATAAAAATAATACCTTATATTTGAATAATGATTTCAATTTTTCAAAGGTGTCAGGTTTCACTTCTTCCTTGTGTTTTTGTATATGTGCCCTCAAGAACAAATCAAAATAATTAGAAAAACACTCTTTAAGGTTAAAATTTCCAGGGCATTCCTCAGGTGGAATTGGTCCTTAATAATTTTAGAACACTATTGGATTTAAAGAACTGGAGAGGGGAAAAATGCTCACAATATTTTGGAAACTAAGCCCAGTGATTTTTGAAACTAATTACTGGCCTTTATGTTATATCAAAGGAGAAGGTAGTGGTTTAAGATCATTTTCTTTGCTTATGCACCTCAGTATTCAGTTTTAACTCCATCTTCTCTTTTCTACAGTAAGTGACCCAAATGTCATCTTTTCCACTTTTCCCAGAAATAATTTTAAAGTTCGTGTTCAGTACTGAAATCAGGATTTCAGTAGGATTGTGCATCAGGTAAAGGGGAAAAATGAACCAGTAGAACTGCACTCACTTAGTGTGTAAAGGCTTCTTGTCCATTTTTATAACAGAACAGAGGAAGATGCAACACTCCCTTGGGCTTTGTTGAAGCCCATCAAAGGGATTTTATTAGTTTAGTATTTTTAAAATGAGATGTTTTGTTGGTTTTAACGTAGTTAGGGTTAGAGTTAGAGACTAGCAGAAGGGCATGCTGTTTGGAATCAACTGTAAGAGCCTATGGCAGGCTAGTTACCCATTTCTTTGAACCTCAACTGTGAAGTTCACATAATGACACCTATATCCTTGTACTTTTAAGAGATAAATTAAACGATGTATATAATGGGCTTAAAAAAGGAGCTCGTCATTTTTTTCTCAATAAATTAATAGACATTCCTATAGCTAATAATAATAAATAACTTTCACTATAAGACCTCCTTCATAATTCAGTGACATTTATTTTGACTGCCCAGCATGTAAATACCTTTATAACTTGCAAAGAGTCATAAAATAGGTGAAAGACTGGGCCATACTTCCCACTATGGAAACTTACGTTAATACATTGTCTCCCTCTGACAGCTAGATGTTTCCCACTCAGGACTTAGAGAAAATTGAAAATCACAATGTGTAGCCATGTATGGCCAAACAGGATTTTATAAAATCTCTGGGTAGCTAGATACTGATTCAGATTGGCATTCTCTTTTAGTACTTTTAAAGTATTGTTTTACTGAGAATCTGAACATTGAGGTAAATATTTACTCAAAGCTATTTTTAATATTTTCTTACAAATTTGTTCATTTACTGATTAATTCCTTTTAATTTATTTTCGTATATTATACGTAGTATGTTAATATTCATAAGTTATAAATACATTTAATTTTTATTTATTATTTATTCTTCCTGTAAAGAAAGAATGAGTGACCTATAAGCTGGTGCTCATTTTGCTAAGCACTTCATAATATAGAGAAACAATACAGAAGGTGAGACGACAGAAAGAAAATTAGATGATATTAATACATATGAGAAAGTCAAATGTACACTTGATGTGGCTAATGTCTGAAAATGAATTGAAAATTGTATCATTCCAATACTTACCTGGCAGGGGAGTTACCATGATCACGAAGGTGGTTTTCCCAGGGCGAGGCTTATCGATTGCACTCCGGATGTGCTGACCCCTGCGATTTCCCCAAATGTGGGAAACTCGACTGCATAATTTGTGGTAGTGGGGGACTGCGTTCGCGCTTTCCCCTGGGGAAAAAAAAAAAAAAGAAAAAAGAAAATTGTATCATTCCAGTTGTATTGAATATAGTGGGAAAATTCTGCCATATTTCATTTTTTTTTTTTTTTTTAACATCTTTATTGGGGTATAATTGCTTTACAATGGTGTGTTAGTTTCTGCTTTATAACAGAGTGAGTCAGTTATACATATATATATGTTCCCATATCTCTTCCCTCTTTGTCTCCCTCCCTCCCACCCTCCCTATCCCACCCCTCCAGACAGCCACAAAGAACCGAGCCGGTTTCCCTGTGCCATGCGGCTGCTTCCCACTGGCTATCTACCTTACGTTTGTTAGTATATATATGTCCATGTCTCTCTCTCGCCCTAACACACCTCACCCTTCCCCCTCCCCATATCCTCAAGTCTGTTCTCCAGTAGGTCTCTGTCTTTATTCCTGTTTTACCCCTAGGTTCTTCATAACATTTTTTTTTCTTAAATTCCATATATATGTGTTAGCATACGGTATTTGTCCTTCTCTTTCTGACTTACTTCACTCCGTATGACAGACTCTAGATCTATCCACCTCATTACAAATAGCTCAATTTCGTTTCTTTTTATGGCTGAGTAATATTCCATTGTATATATGTGCCACATCTTCTTTATCCATTCATCCGACGACGGGCACTTAGGTTGTTTCCATCTCCGGGCTATTGTAAATAGAGCTGCAATGAACATTTTGGTACATGACTCTTTCTGAATTCTGGTTTCCTCAGGGTATATACCTAGTAGTGGGATTGCTGGGTCATATGGTAGTTCTATTTGTAGTTTTTTAAGGAACCTCCATACTGTTCTCCATAGTGGCTGAACCAATTCACATTCCCACCAGCAGTGCAAGAGTGTTCCCTTTTCTCCACACCCTCTCCAGCATTTATTGTTTCTAGATTTTTTGATGATGGCCATTCTGACTGGTGTGAGATGATATCTCATTGTAGTTTTGATTTGCATTTCTCTAATGATTAATGATGTTGAGCATTCTTTCATGTGTTTGTTGGCAGTCTGTATATCTTCTTTGGAGAAATGTCTATTTAGGTCTTCTGCCCATTTTTGGATTGGGTTGTTTATTTTTTTGTTATTGAGCTGCATGAGCTGCCTGTAAATTTTAGAGATTAATCCTTTGTCAGTTGATTCATTTGCAAATATTTTCTCCCATTCTGAGGGCTGTCTTTTGGTCTTGTTTATGGTTTCCTTTGCTGTGCAAAAGCTTTGAAGTTTCATTAGGTCCCATTTGTTTATTTTTGTTTTTATCTCCATTACTCTAGGAGATGGGTCAAGAAGGATCTTGCTGTGATTTATGTCATAGAGTGTTCTGCCTATGTTTTCCTCTAAGAGTTTGATAGTTTCTGGCCTTACATTTAGGTCTTTAATCCATTTTGAGCTTATTTTTGTGTATGGTGTTAGGGAGTGATCTAATCTCATACTTTTACATGTACCTATCCAATTTTCCCAGCACCACTTATTGAAGAGGCTGTCCTTTCTCCACTGTATATTCCTGCCACCTTTATCAAAGATAAGGTGACCATATGTGCATGGGTTTATCTCTGGGCTTTCTATCCTATTCCATTGATCTATCTTTCTGTTTTTGTGCCAGTACCATACTGTCTTGATTACTGTAGCTTTGTAGTATAGTCTGAAGTCAGGCAGCCTGATTCCTCCAGCTCCATTTTTTGTTCTCAAGATTGCTTTGGCTATTCGGGGTCTTTTGTGTTTCCATACAAATTGTGAAATTTTTTGTTCTAGTTCTGTGAAAAATGCCAGTGGTAGTTTGATAGGGATTGCATTGAATCTATAGATTGCTTTGGGAAGTAGAGTCATTTTCACAATGTTGATTCTTCCAATCCAAGAACATGGTATATCTCTCCATCTGTTTGTATCATCTTTAATTTCTTTCATCAGTGTCTTATAATTTTCTGCATACAGGTCTTTTGTCTCCTTAGGTAGGTTTATTCCTAGATATTTTATTCTTTTTGTTGCAATGGTAAATGGGAGTGTTTTCTTGATTTCACTTTCAGATTTTTCATCATTAGTATATAGGAATGCCAGAGATTTCTGTGCATTAATTTTGTATCCTGCTACTTTACCAAATTCATTGATTAGCTCTAGTAGTTTTCTGGTAGCATCTTTAGGATTCTCTATGTAGAGTATCATGTCATCTGCAAACAGTGACAGCTTTACTTCTTCTTTTCCGATTTGGATTCCTTTTATTTCCTTTTCTTCTCTGATTGCTGTGGCTAAAACTTCCAAAACTATGTTGAATAAGAGTGGTGAGAGTGGGCAACCTTGTCTTGTTCCTGACCTTAGTGGAAATGCTTTCAGTTTTTCGCCATTGAGGATGATGTTGGCTGTGGGCTTGTCATATACGGCCTTTATTATATTGAGGAAAGTTCCCTCTACACCTACTTTCTGCAGGGTTTTTATCATAAATGGGTGTTGAATTTTGTCAAAAGCTTTCTCTGCATCTATTGAGATGATCATATGGTTTTTCTCCTTCAATTTGTTAATATGGTTAATCACATTGATAGATTTGCGTATATTGAAGAATCCTTGCATTCCTGGAATAAACCCCACTTGATCATGGTGTATGATCCTTTTAATGTGCTGTTGGATTCTGTTTGCTAGTATTTTGTTGAGGATTTTTGCATCTATGTTCATCAGTGATATTGGCCTGTAGTTTTCTTTCTTTGTGACATCCTTGTCTGGTTTTGGTATCAAGGTGATGGTGGCCTCGTAGAATGAGTTTGGGAGTGTTCCTCCCTCTGCTATA
This sequence comes from Lipotes vexillifer, assembly GCF_000442215.2. NCBI lineage: Eukaryota > Metazoa > Chordata > Mammalia > Artiodactyla > Lipotidae > Lipotes > Lipotes vexillifer. The sequence continues at coordinate 1,120,137 of NW_006770175.1, forward strand.
TTTTGGAAGAGTTTGAGAAGAATAGGTGTTAGCTCTTCTCTAAATGTTTGATAGAATTCGCCTGTGAAGCCATCTGGTCCTGGGCTTTTGTTTGTTGGAAGATTTTTAATCACAGTTTCAATTTCAGTGTTTGTGATTGGTCTGTTCATATTTTCTATTTCTTCCTGATTCAGTCTTGGCAGTTTGTGCATTTCTAAGAATTTGTCCATTTCTTCCAGATTGTCCATTTTATTGGCATAGAGTTGCTTGTAGTAATCCCTCATGATTTTTTGTATTTCTGCAGTGTCAGTTGTTACTTCTCCTTTTTCATTTCTGATTCTATTGATTTGAGTCTTCTCCCTTATTTTCTTGATGAGTCTGGCTAATGGTTTATCAATTTTGTTAATCTTCTCAAAGAACCAGCTTTTAGTTTTATTGATCTTTGCTATTGTTTCCTTCATTTCTTTTTCATTTATTTCTGATCTGATTTTTATGATTTCTTTCCTTCTGCTAACTCTGGGGTTTTTTTGTTCTTCTTTCTCTAATTGCTTGAGGTGCAAGGTTAGGTTGTTTATTCGAGATGTTTCCTGCTTCTTAAGGTGGGCTTGTATTGCTATAAACTTCCCTCTTAGAACTGCTTTTGCTGCATCCCATAGGTTTTGGGTCGTTGTATCTCCATTGTCATTTGTTTCTAGGTATTTTTTAATTTCCTCTTTGATTTCTTCAGTGATCACTTCGTTACTAAGTAGTGTATTGTTTAGCCTCCATGTGTTTGTATTTTTTACTGCTCTTTTCCTATAATTGATATCTAATCTCATGGCGTTGTGGTCGGAAAAGATACTTGATATAATTTCAATTTTCTTAAATTTACCAAGGCTTGATTTGTGACCCAAGATATGATCTATCCTGGAGAATGTTCCATGAGCACTTGAGAAAAATGTGTATTCTGTTGTTTTTGGATGGAGTGTCCTATAAATATCAATTAAGTCCATCCTGTTTAATGTATCATTTAAAGCTTGTGTTTCCTTATTTATTTTCATTTTGGATGATCTGTCCATTGGTGAAAGTGGGGTGTTGAAGTCCCCTACTATGAATGTGTTACTGTCGATTTCCCCTTTTATGGCTGCTAGTTTTTGCCTTATGTATTGAGGTGCTCCTATGTTGGGTGCATAAATATTTACAATTGTTATATCTTCTTCTTGGATCGATCCCTTAATCATTATGTAGTGTCCTTCTTTGTCTCTTCTGATAGTCCTTATTTTAAAGTCTATTTTGTCTGATATGAGAATTGCTACTCCAGCTTTCTTTTGGTTTCCATTTGCATGGAATATCTTTTTCCATCCCCTTACTTTCAGTCTGTATGTGTCTCTAGGTCTGAAGTGGGTCTCTTGTAGACAGCATATATATGGGTCTTGTTTTTGTATCCATTCAGCCAATCTGTGTCTTTTGGTGGGAGCATTTAGTCCATTTACATTTAAGGTAATTATCGATATGTATGTTCCTATTCCCATTTTCTAAATTGTTTTGGGTTCGTTATTATAGGACTTTTCCTTCTCTTGTGTTTTTGTCTAGAGAAGTTCCTTTAGCATTTGTTGTAAAGCTGGTTTGGTGGTGCTGAACTCTCTCAGCTTTTGCTTGTCTGTAAAGGTTTTAATTTCTCCATCAAATCTGAATGAGATCCTTGCTGGGTAGAGTAATCTTGGTTGCAGGTTTTTCTCCTTCATCACTTTCAGTATGTCCTGCCACTCCCTTCTGGCTTGTAGAGTTTCTGCTGAGAGATCAGCTGTTAACCTTATGGGGATTCCCTTGTGTGTTATTTGTTGTTTTTCCCTTGCTGCTTTTAATATGCTTTCTTTGTATTTAGTTTTTGACAGTTTGATTAATATGTGTCTTGGCGTATTTCTCCTTGAATTTATCCTGTATGGGACTCTCTGTGCTTCCTGGACTTGATTAACGATTTCCTTTCCCATATTAGGGAAGTTTTCAACTATAATCTCTTCAAATATTTTCTCAGTCCCTTTCTTTTTCTCTTCTTCTTCTGGAACCCCTATAATTCGAATGTTGGTGCGTTTAATGTTGTCCCAGAGGTCTCTGAGACTGTCCTCAGTTCTTTTCATTCTTTTTTCTTTATTCTGCTCTGCAGTAGTTATTTCCACTATTTTATCTTCCAGGTCACTTATCCGTTCTTCTGCCTCATTTATTCTGCTATTGATCCCATCTAGAGTATTTTTCATTTCATTTATTGTGTTGTTCATCATTGTCTGTTTCATCTTTATTTCTTCTAGGTCCTTGTTAACTGCTTCTTGCATTTTGTCCATTCTATTTCCAAGATTTTGGATCATCTTTACTATCATTATTCTGAACTCTTTTTCAGGTAGACTGCCTATTTCCTCTTCATTTGTTAGGTCTGGTGGGTTTTTATCCTGCTCCTTCATCTGCTGTGTGTTTTTCTGTCTTCTCATTTTGCTTATCTTACTGTGATTGGGTTCACCTTTTTGCAGGCTGCAAGTTCGTAGCTCCCGTTGTTTTTGATGTCTGTCTCCAGTGGCTAAGGTTGGTTCAGTGCGTTGTGTAGGCTTCCTGGTGGAGGGGACTAGTGGCTGTGTTGTGGTGTATGAGGCTAGATCTTGTCTCTCTAGTGGGCAGGTCCACGTCTGGTGGTGTGTTTTGGGGTGTCTGTGGACTTATTATGATTTTAGGCAGCCTCTCTGCTAGTGGGTGGGGTTGTGTTCCTGTTTTGCTATATGGTTGGCATAGGTTGTCCAGCACTGTAGCTTGCTGGTCGTTGAGCGAAGCTGGGTGCTGGTGTTGAGATGGAGATCTCTGGGAGATTTTCGCCGTTTGATATTATGTGGGGCTGGGAGGTCTCTTCTTGACGAGTGTTCTGAAGTTGGCTCTCCCACCTCAGAGGCAGAGTCCTGACTCCTGGCTGGAGCAGCAAGAGCCTTTCATCCACTCGGCTCAGAATAAAAGGGAGAGAAAGTAGAGAGAATTAGTATAAGTAGGAGGAAATAGGAAAGAAAGAAAGAAAGAAAGAAAGAGAGGAGGGAAGGAAGGAAGGAGGGAAGGAAGAAAGAAAGAAAGAAGAAAAGAAAGGAAGAAGGCAAGAAGGAAAGAAAGGAGGGAGGGAGGGAGGAGGGAAGGAAGGAAGGAATGAGGGAAGGAAGGAAAAAATACAGAAAGAAAGAAGATACAGTAAAATAAAATAAAGTATAATAAAGTTATTGAATTAAAAAAATAATTATTTAGAGGAAAAAAAAAAGGGAAGGATAGAACCTTAGGACAAATGGTGGAAGCAAAGTTATAGAGACAAAATCTTACATAGAAGCATACACATATACCCTCACAAAAAGAGGTAAAGTGGAAAAAATCATAAAACTTGCTCTCCAAGTCCACCTCCTCAATTTGGGACGATTCGTTGTCTCAAAAAGGGAAGGAAGGAAGGAAAGATAGAAAGAAGGTAAAGTATAACAGAGTTCTTTAAATTAAAATTAATTATTAAGAAAAAAATTAAAAAAAAAAATGGTCGGATAGAACGCTGGGACAAATGGTGGAAGCAAACCTATACAGACAAGATCTCACACAGAAGCATACACATACACATTCACAAAAAGAGGAAAAGGGGAAAAAATCATAGATCTTGCTCTAGAAGTCCGCCTCCTCAATTTGGGATGATTCGCTGTCTATTCATGTATTCCACAGAGGCAGGGTACATCAAATTGATTGTGTAGCTTTAATCCGCTGTTTCTGAGGCTGCTGGGAGAGATTTCCCTTTTTCTTCTTTGTTCTCACAGCTCACAGGGGCTCAGCTTTCGACTTGGCCCTGCCTCTGCGTGTAGGTCGCTGGAGGGCGTCTGCTTTTTGCTCAGACAGGACGGCGTTAAAGGAGCCGCTGACTCGGGGGCTCTGGCGCTCTCAGGCCGGGGGCAGGGAGGGGCACGGAGTGCGGAGCGGTCCTGCGGCGGCAGAAGTCGGCGTGACGTTGCCCCAGCCTGAGGCCCGCCGTGTGTTCTCCCTGAGAAATTGTCCCTGGATCCCGGGAACCTGGCAGTGGCGGGCTGCACAGGCTCCCCGGAAGAGGGGTGGGGGCAGTGACCTGTGCCCCGGAAGAGGGGCGGGGGCAGTGACCTGTGCTCGCACACAGGCCCCCCGGCGGCGGCAGCAGCAGCCCCAGCGTCTCCCGCCCGTCCCTGGTTTCCGAGCTTCCAGCCGCAGCTCGCGCCCGTCTCCGGAGCCCCCCCAGGCAGCGCTCCTAAAACCCCTCTCCTCGCGCACCAGGAAACACAGAGGCAAGAAAAGGTCTCTTGCCTCTTGGGTAGGTCCAGACTTTTCCCCGGACTCCCTCCCGGCTAGCCGCGGCGCACCAACCCCTTCGGGCTATGTTCAAGCCGCCAACCCCAGTCCTCCCCCTGAGCTCCGAACGAAACCGAAACCCCATATTTCATTTTTTTAGTACTATTTCTGCCTCTAAAAACTCATTAAATATTTTGTTTTCCTTCCTAACTTTATATTTCTGAATTCAGGAGATTAGGATTTACTACAATGCTTAGTTTTTATAACATTCACATAAAGGTCAATACTTTTCCCATTCTTATTTAAAAGTTTATTTTCTACTGTATTTCTTTATTCTCATTGCCAAAATGTTTTAAACTTATGTTCAGGAAACACTGTGAACCACTAGGAGATAATGTCTCCAACTCAATTATAATGTAGATCCACTTTTGTCTGTTTTAGAGTCTTGGTTTCCAAATCTCCCAAACATTGTACAAATGTTAGTCAGGAGTCCACTTCTAAGCATACATTAGTCACTCAGTAATTTAAGATTTATTGGTTCTTTTAGTTCATGTATTGGCCTGACCATAGTAAATCAATGTTTGGACTCTAAGCAGGAGATAAGACACATTTCTATTTTGGAAATCACTGGGCAAAATTACTAAAGGTAGCAGATTATTATTATATCATTCCACTCCCATAGAAACATGGAGAAAAAAGTTTGCCATAAAGGCAGTAGTCCAATTCCTCTCTCCCATAGAACTTCCATCTAGAAATGAGACTGTAATGTGTAGTAGGCAAAATAATGCCCATGCTCCATCCCCCAAGATGTCTATGCCCTAATCCCTGGAAGCTGTGAATGTTATGTTACATGGCAAAGGGAGATTAAGATTACAGATGGAATTCAAGTTGCTAATAAGATAACCTTATAATAGAGAGATTATCTTGGATTATCTGGGTGGGCCCAATTAATCACAAGAATCCTTATAAACAAAAGAGGGAGGGGGAAGAAAAAAAGAGATATAACATAAGGTCAAAGAGATGCAGCATTGCTGGCTTTGAAGATGGAGGAATAAGGCCATAAGCCCAAGAATGTGAGCAGCCTTTAGAAGCTAGAAAAAAACATGGAAATGGCGTGTCCCTTGGAGCCTCCAAAGGGAATGGAGACATGCTGACATCTTGATTTTAGCACATTGAGACCCATGCTTAACTTCTTACCTGCCTAACTATAAAATAATAAATATGTATTGCTTTAAGCCACTAGGTTTGTGGTAATTTGGTATGGCAGTAATAGAAAATTAATAAACTGCACTTATTATCATAAAATTTTCTAAACTAAAGCTATTGAGTGAAATACCTGCAAGTTAAAAAATGAGGAATCTGCTCTAGCCTAGAAATTCAAGTTTCTTCCCATTAAAATGTATGCTGTTACAACTAAACTGGCCCCAAATCATAAGGTGTTTGATTTGACAGAGGGTGGTCAAGGATCCCCTCTTTCTTTTATTTCCCTCTCCAACAATTTCTCTTTTTCATTCTCCTTATCCATTTGACTTTATCAGACTTCTATAGCTAGAAAAGGTATTTATTTGGAGAAAAGTATATCATTTATGTCGATTCTTTATTATCAGCTTTAAATTATACTTATTTATTGGTTACCTAGTCTTGGACCTATCTGTTAGGATAGGATGAATCTCTCATCAAGATTGAGGAGACCAGGCTTCCCTGGTGACGCAGTGGTTGAGAGTCTGCCTGCCGATGCAGGGGACACGGGTTCGTGCCCCGGTCCGGGAAGATCCAACATGCCGCGGAGCGGCTGGGCCGGTGAGCCATGGCCGCTGAGCCTGCGCGTCCAGAGCCTGTGCTCTGCATCGAGACAGGAATTGAGGAGACCAATACTTACAAGGCCAGGTGATGAAGTAACTAAATAGAAATCCTTATTATCACTAAAGGCCAAAGTTATCCCGGGAAGAGATTTCTCTTTCAGTAACACGTTCTTGACACAGCTATTCCCATCATCCCACAATATTTGTTGGCCATATTACCAAAGAAAATACCTAAACTGAAATCATCAGAAGATACAGGAGATAGATAGTAAGCTTTATGAATAGCCTATCAAAATATAGTTTGGGGTGTGACTTAGGTGGCCTGGAAAGGCTGTGATGGAGTCATTGCATCTTCCTAGAAAGTCTTTAGCAAAAGTAATTTGTTTTCAGTTTGAATGATTATATACTAAAAATTATAGGTCTTAAATGGTCTCACCAAACAAAAGAAATGGCAATTTTGTGACAGGATACAGTGTCAGCTAATGCTATGGTGATAATCAGTTTGTAATACATAAGTGTATGAAATCAACATTGTACACCTTAAATTTACACAATATTATAGGTCAATTATACCTCAATAAAGCTGGACAAATTTTAAATTAAAAAATTTATAATAAGAAGTTTCTTCTATATTGTTAGTGTTTTGTTTTGTTTTTTTCTGACCAAGTCTACTAAGTAGAGCATTCAGCTGGTAAGAATTAATTTTGCCTGAGTTAAATATGGAGGGGTAACTAGAGCCCATTTCAGGTTCAACGAACATCTTGAACTATTTTTCAAACATTTGGAATTTGGCAAAAATTATTTCACTCAGTAATTTTCTGTTTAATTTTTAAACCCTTGTGTTTTTAAGGGGGATTTAATCCGCATGTTTCTGATTCATTTACCATTAACTGATCAGGCTGTTTTTTTGTTGTCATTTTTTGGTGGGGGGAGGTGTTTAGGGACACTTTCAGAGACTGACAAATTTCTTGAAAAAAGTTGGAAAGCTCTATTCTGCCAGAGAGGCAAGCAAGTGTCAAATCAAGAGAATTGAAAGAGGTTCTGGATTCATGTAAGCAATGCAGGCTGACTCAAAAAGAGAGAAACTATTTTCCCCCAGTTTTACTGCTAAGGATGAAAGACGTTATGAATTCAGAATCACAGACATGAGTAGATGCTTGCAGAACTTGGATTTACTCACCAGTCTGTGCCCTGGTCTCTGGTTCTGAGAAAAAAAGCAGCTCCTCACATCAGGGGCAGAAAGAAGAGCTAAAAAGAGATGTTTCTAGCAGGCAAGAAAAGGATTATTTATGTTTAGATACACAGTGAAGAGAGAGAAAAAAAAATGAGTGGGTAAAAGAGAAAAACAGGGAGAAGAAAAATAGAGGGATATTTCTGAAAATGTTAAATTGTATATGATTTCCTTTTTGCTCCTAGAGCAGGGGTCCCCAACCCCTGGACTGCGGACTGGTACTGGTCTGTGGCCTGTTAGGAACCGAGACGTACAGCAGAAGGTTAGTGGTGGGCGAGCAAGGGGTGCTTCATGTACCATTCCCCATGGCTCCCCATGGCTCCCCATCGCTGGCGTTACCGCCTGAACCATACCCCCCCGACCGCTTGCATGGAAATTTGTCTTCCATGAAACCGGTCCCTGGTGCCAAAAAGGTTGGGGACAGCTGTCCTAGAGGACTGTTAGCTTTAGACCTCATGGCTGCACAGACCCCCAAATACCTAATCACTCACTGAGAGTGCCCTCTGACCCTTGAAAAATTTGGAAAAGAGAAACTTAACCTATACTACAACCACTTGTAATAAACTAATTTTTTAATGAAACAATCAACATTACTTGTTCTATTTTCATCCTTTCCTCAAAATGCTGATTTATAGAAACTTTTAAAACACCCTTTTTGTCATCTTTTTTAATTTGACTTTGATTCTCTCTAAAGTTTTTGCATTACTTAGCCTATTTTGGAAGCAAGAAGTGCTAGTTTAAAAGAAAAGGTATTGTATTATTTAATATTTTATATAGGTTTTGTTTTATGTACAAAGCTTTATACAGGTGTGGGGTGTGTGTGTGTGCTTGTGGGCACACACACATCAGATTTTTAGCATCAAAATCATTTACCTATTTTCAGAACTTTGTTCTTTCTATCATTCATTAGTATTGCAGCTGTACTGAGTTGAGTAGAAAAATACCATGCCTGAGTCATAACAAGTTTTATAGAATTGTATAACTAAATTCTGTTATCCATTCAACAAATATTTATTGAACACTTTCTATGTACACAATATTGTGATAAAGAATTAACATACTAGAGCACAAAGTAGGTTCCTGAACTGAGATGTTTAACAGTTAGAATACAATTTTAGAAAATGAGGACTAAGATGATAGTAAGCTTCCAGTTCACAATATTTAACTGCAATAAAATACATGTTTTGTGTGTGTGTGTGGGTGTGTGTGTGCATGTGTGTGTAAGGAAACTGCCTTGGAAGCAGCACTGAATTGTATATACAGAAATTAAGATTTTAAAAAATTCTCAACCTCTACAGCTCTAGATCCCAGTATCTTAGTAAACATCTCTTAGTTTATATCAAACTCTTTTAAATCATCCCTTCCAGTGAGATGCCAACCATGGCAGTCAGTCTATGAGTAGTCCTGCCATTTCATGAGAATGACAAGTCAACCGTGAGAATGACAAGTCAACTGTGAAAATGACAGAGGGGAAAATCATGAAGAACTGTTTTACTGCCTAAAAGCGGTCTATCATTTTCAACGTTTTTAGGTTTTTGTCCCAATTAAAATTTTTGAAATGAAATACTTGCTACACAGAAAAGATTCAAATTTCACAAATCATTAATGCATAGAAGAATGGCCTTATTTTTCTGCATGTCAGGGTAGCGTGCTTGAATTTAATGCATGTCCAGTGGCCAGCAGACAAGACCATTCCTATAAAGGATCTGTGTTCACCTCCCCTTAAAAATGGGACTGCAGTTCCTTCTAGAAAAAAAAAAAATTTTGATTTAAAAGTTAACAAGGGACAGTGATCAGAAGGGAAGTAAGTAGGCATGCTACTTCTTTATTTAAAATTTGTGTGGATCTTCAAAATGGATCAACACTGCTAAGGTCTCCTAATGTGGTAAGAGAGATAGAGTAGTAGAACAAATATCTTTGTAAATGGAAGAAAATTACATGTCCTATTTCCAAGAATTTGAAGAGGTTAAATGAATTTACAACTATTTCCTGCCACAAAATCATATATTTTATTTATTCTTAAGCCTTCTCATATAATCCATTGGGATGTCGAAATTCTGGATGAGCTGAGGTACTCTGAAATTTTTAGGTGTTTTAATTTTAAAATTACAAATGTAATGCAAGTTTAAAAACATCAACAATATAGATGCGTTAACCTCCTAATCTCTTACATGACATAACCAATGTGAACAATTTGGTATCTGTTCTTCTATACTTTATCCAATGCATGAAAAATCATAGACACACCAATAGAAATACAGACAAAGGTCACACTTTTTAAAGGAGAAATAGGATTAAATTATAGCTGGTACTATTCAACTCCTTTTTTAAAAAATTAACATCATATCTTAAATAGCTTTCTAGACCTTGCAAATATCTATGTAATATTCCATGGTGTGAATATGTATTTTATTCAACCATTTTCCACTGGTGGGTACAAAGGTCATTTCCAGTGGTTGGCTGCGACAAATTCTGCTTTGATAAATATCTTTATATTATTATGTTTTTATTCCAGTAGACAATTTCTAGAAGTGGAAGTTCCTAAAATTGTAAAGTATTTTCTTTTGAGTTTTTCTGATGAGGACCACTGTGATGCAGTGCTTCACCATCTTATACTTTTTCCCTTGATCACTTTCTTCACACATTAATTAAACTAATTCTGTTATATACACAAAGGGAGAATGTTCTTTTATAAACAGAATTTCTGTTACTTTTCTACCTTCAGAAAAGTTCTTAAAATGTTAGCAGGTGCTAAATAATTGTTAGTTAAATAAATTCGCAAACATTCCTTCTGCCTCAGATGAAGGTGTCTTAAGTGGATATGTCTTCAACATTCCAGTCCTTTCCCCTAAAATAGTGTTTGAAAAAGTACTGGCAGGGGTGGAACTGTGGAGAGGAGGGGTTGGGAAGGACGAAGGAAGCTGATAGTAAGTCAGTAATCAGAACACAAAGAACAGCCCAGAGGAGAAATGGAGAGCGAATCAGACATCTGGACAAAAGACATGCCTGTGGATTTGGAAACTACAGAAAAGGACTTAACCAGGAAGACCACCATAGTTTGATGGACTGAGAGGTCTGAAACTCTTAGAACTGACTTCATGTAACTGCACTGCTAGCAAATCTTTTTTGTTTTTTTTGCTTGTTTGTTTATTTTATTGAGATATAATTGACATGTAGCATTATGTAAGTTTAAGGTGTACAATGTGTTGATTTGATACATTTCAGAATGCAATGTGATCACCATCATAGTGTCAGCTAACATCTCTATCATGTCACATAATTATTTCTTTTTCTGTGGTGAGAACATTTAAGATCTAGTCTCTTAGCAACTTTGAAGTATATGATACAGAATTGTACCTTATTGCAGCTTTAGTGAGCAGGACTGAATCAGGAACAAGATCTTTGCCTGAGCTTGTAAGTTAATATTTGTCAGTCCCTTAAACAGGATGGCGAAGGAAAGGGAGGAGAAAGCAAAGACTGCTCTGGCCAAACTGCACATTCTCAGCCAGGCTCCAGGCAGATCTCTGAAGAGGAGGAATGGAGCTTTTATGGGAAAATTTTGTTTTGTTGCAAGGGGATCACTATATTTGCTCGCACCATTGGGGTGAAACCAGGACAAATGGCAATCCTGTTTTCCTGTTTACAAAATATCTTGCTTCCTTAGATTGTCTTTGAGTTTTATGGCTATCTATAGGAGTGGAAATTGAGCCAAAGCCAAACAGGGCTGGCTGTATTTCCCATGGGCCCCTGCACCATTGAACAGGCTCTGAGAGCAGGCAGAGGCCCATCATCCACAGCAAAGCACTTGGCGACACAATTATAAAGCCTGTCAAAACACCTAGAGGCCTTTGGGCAGCAAGGAGCTATCATGTGGCCTTTCACATGGGTTCACAATGTCCCTAGAGTACTGTTCCAGTTCTTATTTTAATTATTTCTAATTCTCAGGGGTTCTTCACTATTAGCAGTGATGCTATTGTGAAGGAGTTACACATTTTTCTGTGTATCACATATATGACTCCTTTATCAACCCATTGATATATATTTACTGATGCCTGTCATATAAGAAGCACCATGTTGGGTGTCATGGAGGATTCAAAAGGTAGCAAAATAATATTTATTTTTCAACATTTGTATCTTTCTTTTCTCTCTTCTCTCTCTTCTTCTCTTCCTTTTTATTTTTAGTTAATACAGGAAAATCTCAAAGAATTAAAAGCCTATACAATTGTTCATGTCTTTTCCTGATGAGCTGAAAACAGTCAATGATTCTTCATTTCTTTCTATAATTTATTCTTTTAATTTAACTTTTCTTGTAATTTTGTAATCGTGTATATTGCTATGTGATATTCTAGAGTGCTTGAATTTACTACTGAATCTATATTTATTCTTCAGCCATAGAGTGAGCCCACTTTATGTGTATGTGCTGGACAATGTGTACTCAAGTTAAATTTTCAAGGAAGTAAATAGTTTGATTAAAAATTATGTGTGTGTTTTGTGTAGAAATAAAAGGCAATCTAGAGCATTTTTAAGAAATCATTGAAAAATAGTTCCATAGGAGTACAAATGGTGATAAAGAGAGCTCTTGGGACTATTTTTAGAGAAAGTTTCCTACTTTGAAGAGAGAGATGAGCTCATATGTATGCTCTCCCTCAACCTTGTCCTCTTTATCTACCAACTTATTTACATGTACAGAATTAATCTCTCCTCTTCTTGTTAGTCTTACAAGTGAAATGGTCCTGTCCCTTCCAATTGCTGCATTGAATCAATTCCCTTTTACCTGTTTTTATGATTTCCTCCATCAATTATTTTCTCTGTCCTGGGCCTTCAGCCTCATTTTTCTATTAGAGTAACATAACAGCTTAGAAACATAAATAAATAAATATCCTGCATCTTAAATAAAAATCCTACCTTGACCACACACCATTCTTATATCAGCCCTTCTCTCCTCTTCCTTGTAATTCTTATTTCTTGGGATTGAGTTATTGCTACTTAGCCTTATGCATTTCTTCATGGACTTAAGTCTGGCTTTTACTGCCAACACCCCACTGAAACACGCTTGAAGAACAATCCTAATTGTAATGTTCAGTGGACATTATTGGACAGATGTCTCTGTTTCATCTGACACGGTCCATTACTCCCTTTGTCTTGAAATTTTCGACTATAGGTTTCCATTACACCACTCTGCCCCTCTGTCTTTAATCAGTATATGCATCTCTGAGCACTCTTTCTTAGCCGTTTCCATGAATTTTGCTGTCATTCTTTACTTCTTAAACGATATTCCTCAAAGTTCTGCCATCAAATCACATTTCTTCCACTTCCTGCAATTTCTTGAGCAAATCCACTTTTAGACTGTTGATTGCTAGCAAAAGTGGTAGCACACTCTGGTAGTCCTGATGGTATTATGTTAGCAATACTCTAATCTCTCTCTCCAGCTCTGAAAGAGTCCCAGAACCTGCTGCTCACCTCCACCTGGTTGTCCTATAGGAACTTCTCATTTCATGCACTGCCCTAAATTCTTTGGAACAAGTCAGGATATCAACAAATATCATAAAGAGATGTGCCTATTGTCTAATTCATTACCCCCCCCCCCAAACTTTCTCTTTCTTCCTATAATTAATTCTTGAACGAGTCAGGAACACACCATTCACCCAATCACAGCAAATAGAAATTGGGACTTGAGGGCTCATCTTTGAATCTTTCTTTTCCCTAGTCTCTTATATCAGAATAATCACCAAGAGCTGTGCATTTCACCTCTTAAATAACCTTGAATCAGTTTCTTTATCCCCATAACTACTTATATACTTATTTAGCAAGTCCTAGATAATTGCAGTGGTTTCCCAGCCTCTAGGGCTATGTGCTCAAACCCAGCTTCACACAGCGGACAGAAGAATGCATTCAAATTCAATTCTGACCACATCACTTCCCTAAAAAGACTTGCCAATGGTTTCATATTGTTTGCTTTATTTCTTTGTTGTAATCTTACATGACCACCTACCTCAAGCTTTGCTCTCCCACAATACTGAGTTTTTTGTAATTTCAATCGTATGCTATACTGTCTATCCTGCCAGTGTCTTTGCTCAGGTTGACCCCTCCATTTAGAATGTCCCTATTCCGTCCACATGGTTAACTCTTCCTAATCCCTTAAGACTCTTCTAGAGTATAACCTCTTTCAAGAAGCCTTCCTTGAGCTCTACTCATACTTCTTGTTGGATTGGGTAACTTTCTCTCTACTTCCACAGTAGTTTTCATGTGTCTTCACTAGATTTGTCATTTTATATTGTAATTATCTGGTTATGTCTCTCAGTGAGTGAAAGCACTATACTTTGTGTATTTATTTATTTATTTATTTATTATTATTATTTTTTTTGCGGTTTGTGGGCCTCTCACCGCCGTGGCCTCTCCCGCTGCGGAGCACAGGCTCCGGACGTGCAGGCCCAGCGGCCATAGCTCACGGGCCCAGCTGCTCCGCAGCATGTGGGATTCTCCCGGACCAGGGCACGAACCCGCGTCCCCTGCATCGGCAGGTGGAATCTCAACCACTGCGCCACCAGGGAAGCCCTGTGTATTTATTTATTATCTCCACCACTTAATTCACTATTTTTCACACAACAGGCAAAAGACAACTAATTTTGTTAGGTTGGGGCTTAACTTGAGTCTTAAATTATGAGCTGTATTTGAATAATGTAAGAAAGGAAGGATTCCAATGGAAATAAGACTTTGAATAAAGATTTAGACACAAAAAGGTCCCTGTATTTCCTGGAGTGGGAAGCTCCTGCGTGTGTGTGTGTGTGTGTGTGTGTGTGTGTGTGTGTGATATCAGAGTCAGGGCTGGGAAGGCATCTGTTAATAGGCTGGCTGGCTGGATTGCATAAAATATGAAAGTACTGGAGTGTATACATTTTGGACATTGTAAACAACACAGAGATTGTTCTATAAATGATGGAACAATTGATGAGAATGGTGTGTTAGGAAGATACTTTCAGCAATAGTGTGCTAATTAGGGCTAGAAGAAGGGTGAACAATTATAAAAATATAATACTTCAAGACTGAACTGATAGGATTGCTTCAAGATGGTGGAGTAGGATGTGCACTCAATCCCTCTTGCAAGAGCACCAGAATCACAAGTAACTGCTGAACAATCATTGACAGGAAAACACTAGAATTCACCAAAAAAGATACCCCACATCCAAAGACAAAGGAGAAGCCACAATGTGATGGTAGGAGGGATGCAATCACAATAAAGATCAAAGCCCATAACTACTGGGTAGGTGACTCACAGACTGGAGAACACTTATACCACAGAAGTCCACCCACTGGAGTGAAAGTTCTGAGCCCCACGTCAGGCTTCCCAACCTGGGGGTGCGGCAACAGGAGGAGGAATTCCTAGAGAATCAGACTTTGAAGGCTAGTGGGATTTGATTGCAGGACTTCAAAAGGACTGGGGGAAACAGAGACTCTACTCTTGGAGGGCACACAGAAAGTAGTGTGCACATCAGAACCCAGGAGAAGGAGCAGTGACCCCATGGGAGACTGAACCAGACCTACCTGCTAGTGTTGGAGGGTCTCCTGCAGAGGCGGATGGTGGCTGTGGCTCACAGTGAGGACAAGAACACAGGCAGCAGAAGTTCTGGGAAGTACTTATTGGCATGAGCCCTCCTAGAGTCCGTCATTAGCCCCACCAAAGAGCCAGGTAGGCTCCAGTGTTGGCTTGCATCAGGCCAAATAACCAACAGGGAGGGAACCCAGCCCCACCCATCAGCAGACAAGAGGATTAAAGTTTTATTGTGCTCTGCCTACCAGAGCAACACCCAGCTCTACCCACCACCAGTCCCTCCCATCAGGAAACTTGCACAAGCTTCTTAGATAGCCTCACCAGAGGGCAGAAAGCAGAAGGAAGAAGAACTACAATCCTGCAGCCTGTGGAACAAAAACCACATTCACAGAAAGATAGACAAGATGAAAGGGCAGAGAGCTATGTACCAGATGAAGGAACAAGATAAAACCCCAGAAATACAACTAAATGAAGTGGAGATAGACAACCTTCCAGAAAAAGAATTCAGAATAATGATAGTGAAGATGATCCAGGACCTTGGAAAAAGAATGAATGCAAACACTGAGAAGATGCAAGAAATATTTAACAAAGACCTAGAAGAATTAAAGAACAAACAAACAGAGATGAACAGTACAATAACTGAAATGAAAACTATGCTAGAAGGAATCAAGAACAGAATAACTGAAGCAGAAGAACGGATAAGTGACCTGGAAGACAGAATGGTGGAATTCACTGTCACGGAACAGAATAAAGAAAAAAGAATGAAAAGAAGTGAAGACAGCCTAAGAGACCTCTGGGACAACATTAAATGCAACAACAGTCACATTATAGCAGTCCCAGAAGGAGAAGAAAGAAAGGACCCGAGAAAATATTTGAAGAGGTTATAGTGGAAAACTTCCCTAACATAGGAAAGGAAATAGCCACCCAAGTCCAGGAAGTGCAGGGAGTCCCAGGCAGAATAAACCCAAGGAGAAAGATGCTGAGACACATAGTAATCAAATTGAAAAAAAAATTAAAGACAAAGAAAAATTATTGAAAGCAATAGGGAGAAATGACAAATAACATACAAGGGAACTCCCATAAGGTTAACAGCTGATTTCTCAGCAGAAACTCTAAAGCCAGAAGGGAGTGGCATGATACACTTAAAGTGATGAAAAGGGAGAACCTACAACCAAGATTACTCTACCCTGCAAGGATCTCATTCAGATTCAATGGAGAAATCAAAAGTATAACAGACAAGCAAAAACTAAGAGAATTCAGCACCACCAAGCCAACACTACAAAAACTGCTAAAGGAACTTCTCTAAGTGGGAAACAAAAGAGAAGAAAAGGACCTACAAAAACAAACCCTTAACAATTAAGAAAATGGTAATAGGAATGTACATCGATATTTACCTTAAACATGAATGCATTAAATGCTCCAACCAAAAGACACAGGCTCGCTAAATGGATACAAAAACAAGACCCATACATATGCTATCTACAAGACACCCACTTCAGGCCTAGGGACACATACAGATGGAAAGTGAGGGGATGGAAAAAGATATTCCATGCAAATGGAAATCAAAAAAACGCTGGAGTAGCAATATTCATATCAGAAAAAATAGACTTTTAAATAAAGAATGATACAAGAGACAAGGAAGGACACTACATAATGATCAAGGGATCAATCCAAAAAGAAGATATAACAATTATAAATATATATTCAACCAATCGGAGCACCTCAATACATAAGGCAGCTGCTAACTGCTATAAAAGAGGAAATTGACAGTAACACAGTAATAGTGGGAGACTTTACCACCTCACTTACATCAATGGACAGATCACCCAAACAGAAAATTAGTAAGGAAACACAAGCTTTAAATGACACAATAGACCAGCTAGATTTAATTGATATTGATAGGACATTCCATCCAAAAACGGCAGATTACACTTTCTTCTCAAGTGCACATGGATAGATCACATCTTAGTCACAAATCAAACCTCAGTAAATTTAAGAAAATTGAAATAATATCAAGAATCTTTTCTGATCACAATGCTATGAGGTTAGAAATCAATTACAGGGAAAAAAACGTAAAAAACATAAACACATGGAGGCTAAACAATACGTTACTAAATAACCGAGCAATCACTAAAAAAATCAAAGAGGAAATCAAAAAATACCTAGAGACAAATGACAATGGAAACATGACAATCTAAAGCCCATGGGATGCAGCAAAAGCAGTTCTAAGAGGGAAGTTTATAGCTATACAAGCCTACTTCAAAACAAGGAAAATCTCAAATAAACAATCTAACCTTATACCTAAAGGAACTAGAGAAAGAAGAACAAACAAAACCCAAAGTTAGCAGAAGGAAAGAAATCATAAAGATCAGAGCAGAAATAAATGAAATAGAAACAAAGAAAACAATAGCAAAAATCAATAAAACTAAAAGCTGGTTATTTGAGAAGATAAACAAAATTGATAAGCCATTACCCAGACTAATCAAGTAAAAGAGGGAGAGGACTCAAATCAATAAAATCAGAAATGAAAAAGGAGAAGTTACAGCAGACACTATTTGAGAAGATAAACAAAATTGATAAGCCATTACCCAGACTAATCAAGTAAAAGAGGGAGAGGACTCAAATCAATAAAATCAGAAATGAAAAAGGAGAAGTTACAGCAGACACTAGAAATACAAACCATCCTAAGAGAGACAGCAACTCTATGCCAATAAAATGGACAGCCTGGAAGAAATGGACAAGTTTGTAGAAAGGTATAACCTTCCAAGACCTAAACCAGGAAGAAATAGAAAATATGAACAGACCAATCACAAGTAATGAAATTGAAACTGTGATTAAAAATCTTCCAACAAACAAAAGTCCAGGACCAGATGGCTTCACAAGTGAACTCTATCAAACATTTAGAGAAGAGCTAACACCCATATTTCTCAAACTCTTCCAAAAAATTGCAGAGGAAGGAACATTCCCAAACTCATTCTATGAGGTCACCATCATCCTCATACCAAAACCAGACAATGATACTACAAAATGAGAAAATTACAGACCAATATCACTGATGAATATAGATGCAAAAATCCTCAACAAAATACTAGCAAACAGAATCCAGCAACACATTAAAAGGATCATACACCATCATCAAGTGGGATTTATCCCAGGGATGCAAGGATTCTTCAGTATATGCAAATCAATCAATGTGATACACCATATTAACAAGTTGAAAAATTAATCCATATGATCATCTCAATAGATGCAGAAAAAGCTTTTGACAAAATTCAACACCCATGTATGATAAAAACTCTCCAGAAAGTGGGCATAGAGGGAACCTACCTCAACATAATAAAGGCCTTATATGACAAACCCACAGAAAACATCATTCTCAATGGTGAAAAACTGAAAGCATTTCCTCTAAGATCAGGAACAAGACAAGGATGCCCACTATCACCACTATTAGGCAACATAGTTTTGGAAATCCTAGCCACAACAATCAGAGAAGAAAAAAAAATACAAATTGGAAAAGAAGAAGTAAAACTGTCACTTTCTGCAGATGACATGATACTATACATAGAGAATCTTAAAGATGCCACCAGAAAACTACTAGAGCTAACCAATGAATTTGGTAAAGTTGAAGGATACAAAATTAAGGCACAGAAATCTCTTGCATTCCTATACACAAAAGATGAAATATCTGAAAGAGAAATTAAGGAAACACTCCCATATACCATTGCAACAAAACGAATAAAACACCTAGCAATAAACCTACCTAGGGAGACAAAAGACCTGTATGCAGACAACTATAAGACACTGATGAAAGAAATTAAAGATGATACCAACAGATGGAGGGATATACCATGTTTTTGGATTGGAAGAATCAATATTGTGAAAATGACTGTACTACCAAAAGCAATCTACAGATTCTGTGTAATTCCTATCAAATTGCCAATGGCATTTTTTACAGAACTAAAACAAAAAAAATCTTAAAATGTGTATGGAGACAAAAAAGATCCCAAATAGCCAAAGCAATCTTGAGGGAAAAAAAAAACATAGCTATAGGAATCAGACTCCCTGACTTCAAACTATACCACAAAGCTATAATAATCAAGACAATATGATAGTGGCACAAAAACAGAAATATAGAACAATGGAACAGGATAAAAATCCCAGAGATAAACTCACACACCTATGGTCAACTAATCTATGACAAAGGAGGCAATGTTATACCATGGAGAAATGACAGTCTCTTCAATAAGTGGTTCTGGGAAAACTGGACAGCTAAATGTAAAAGAATGAAATTAGAACACACTGTAACACCATACACAAAAATAAACTCAAAATGGATTCGAGACCTAAATGTAAGACTGGACACTATAAAATTCTTAGAGGAAAACATAGGAAGAACACTCTGACATAAATCACAGAAAATGGGAATAAAAACAAAAATAAACAAATGGGACCTAATGATACTTAAAAAAAAGCTTTAGCACAGCAAAGGAAACCATAAACAAGATGAAAAGACAACCCTCAGAATGGGAGAAAATATTTGCAAATGAATCAACGGACAAAGGATTAATCTCCAAAATATATAAACAGCTCATGCAGCTCAATATTAAAAAAAAACAAACAACCCAATCAAAAAATGAGCAGAAGACCTAAATAGAAATTTCTCTAAAGAAGACATACAGATGGCCAAGAAGTATATGTAAAGCTGCTCAACATCACTAACTATTAGAGAAATGCAAATCAAAACCACAATGAGGTATCACCTCACACCAGTTAGAATAGGCATCATCAGAAAATCTACAAACAACAAATGCTGTAAAGGGTGTGGAGAAAAGGGAACCCTCTTGCACTGTTGGTGGGAATGTAAATTGACACAGCCATTATGGCGGACAGTTTGGAGGTTCCTTATAAGACTAGAAATAGAATTACCATAGGACTCAGCAATCGCACTACTGGGTATATAATTCAAAAAGACACATGCACGCCAACGTTCATTGCAGCACTATTTACAACAGCCAGGTCATGGAAGCAACCTAAATGGCCATCAACAGATGAATGGATAAAGAAGATGCGGTATATATATACAATGGAATATTACTCAGCCATAAAAAGGAATGAACTTGGGTCATTTGTTGAGATGTGGATGGATCTAGAGACTGTCATACAGAGTGAAGTAAGTCAGAAAGAGAAAAACAAATATCGTATACAAACACATACATGTGGAACCTAGAAAAATGGTACAGATGAACTGGTTTGAAGGGCAGAAATAAAGACACAGATGTAGAGAACAAACGTGTGGACACCAATGGGGGAAATTGGCAGGGTGGGTAGTGGTGTGATGAATTGGGAGATTGGGATTGACATGTATACACTAATATGTATAAAATGGATAACTAAGAAGAAACTGCTGTATAAAAAGTAAAGAAAATAAAATTCAAAAAAAATAAATGATAATAATTTGGGGCTAGAATAATGGTAGTGGAAATAGTGGGGAAGAAATATATGTCAAATCATTCCAAAAAAATTACTATGATGGCTAAATGGCGGATTCAAGAAGAGCACTGTGAGTTCAAGGATAATGTTCATTTTGTTCAACACTGTGTGCTCATTGCTTAGCACCGAGCTTGGCATACAGTGGGTGGTGAATAAATGTTTTTTAAGTAGAAGAATTAATGGATGAATGATGTTTAACCCTTTCACATGCATATGACAGCATAGAATTTTTTGTTGTTTTGTTTTTGTTTTTTTGGACTCCCACCAACACAAATACAATGGTCTGAAGTAGTGGATTTAGAGTAATGATGGAGTTATGTGACTTTGTTGTAATTTAGATATCTTTCATTCTCTCCCAATTGCTTCAGGAGTCCCAGGTCTTAGCATGATTAATGCTACTGTTTTGAAATCAGCTTTAGAACTTTGATCTCAGGCTCTAAATATGCCCTTGTTGTAAATAAGCAACACATCTAATAATAACCATATCACCTGTTCATCTGAAGGGTTTCATGTGTGTTTAATTAATAATTTAGAACAAGTGTCACCATCGTTGCCTCAGTCTAGACAGGGGACAATTATATCATCTACTTATATCTTCTGCTTGAGAGATATATAAAGCTTTCAGAAAAGGTTATTAAGGGTTCAGATAATTAAAGTTGTATTTTTTTGCACATTAATGACAATTTATATTTGAAAACAATTAGCATGAGTTACTTGTATGTTCAAAAAATCAATTTCACAGAAAAACCTTTATAATGGTGTGAAGATATGTATTCAGGGATATTAACTGCAACACTGTTAACAATAGTGAAAGTCTGGAAATTACTTAAATATCCATCACAAATTATGATACACATTCTAGGTAGAATCCTAAACGATTTTTTTTTTGATGGAGTATATTTATATGTATTGATGTAGAAAAATGTCCCAGATACATTGTTACATGGAAAAATTGCAGAATTATGAAGCAGAATATTTAGTGGGAAAGCAATTCATGTGAACAATAAATACAGATCATGTAACTATATGTGTATACACACACATACACTCACACATTATACCACTAGTGATATTAAAATTACCTGGAAGGATTCCTAAGAAAATGTTAACAGTGGTTAATTCAGAGATTATTTTAAGTATTTTATAGCATTTCTACAATGATCACATATTTATTGACTGAAAACAATAAAGTCACTCCTGTGTTTTCCAAGTTATGCTGTGGCTTCTCCTTGCATTTGAACTTATAGAAATTAATATTAAAAGAATCACCTTTTTATCTAGGTTAAAAAGTAGTCGAAAAAGCCATAGAGATGGCCAATAGGTACATGAAAAGATGCTCAGCTTCGCTAATTATTAGAAAAATGAAAACAGAAACTACAATGAGGTAACACCTCACACTGGTCAGAAAGGCCATCATTAAAAAGTCTACAAATAATAAATACTGGAGAGGGTGTGGAGAAAAGGGAACCTTACTACATTGTTGGTGGGAATGTAAATTGGTACAGCCACTATAGAGAACAGTACAGAAGTTCCTTAAAAACCTAAAAGTAGAGTTGCTCTATGATCCTGCAATTCCACTCCTGGGCATATATTTGGAGAAAACTCTAATTTGAAAAGATACATGCACCTCAATGTTCACAGCAGCACTACTTACAACAGCCAAGACATAGAAGCAAACTAAATGTCCATCAACAGTTGAACGGATAAAGAAAATGTGGTACATATATACAATGGAATATTACTCAGCCATAAAAAAGAAACGAAATTGAGCTATTTGTAATGAGGTGGATAGATCTAGAGTCTGTCATACGGAGTGAAGTAAGTCAGAAAGAGAAGGACAAATACCGTATGCTAACACATATATATGGAATTTAAGAAAAAAAAATGTTATGAAGAACCTAGGGGTAAAACAGGAATAAAGACAGAGACCTACTGGAGAACAGACTTGAGGATATGGGGAGGGGGAAGGGTGAGGTGTGTTAGGGCGAGAGAGAGACATGGACATATATATACTAACAAACGTAAGGTAGATAGCCAGTGGGAAGCAGCCGCATGGCACAGGGAAACCGGCTCGGTTCTTTGTGGCTGTCTGGAGGGGTGGGATAGGGAGGGTGGGAGGGAGGGAGACAAAGAGGGAAGAGATATGGGAACATATATATATGTATAACTGACTCACTCTGTTATAAAGCAGAAACTAACACACCATTGTAAAGTAATTATACGCAAATAAAGATGTTAAAAAAAACCCAGAAAATGTGGTGCATATATACAATGGAATATTACTCAGCCATAAAAAGAATGAAATAATGCCATTTGCAGCAACATGGATGGACCTAGAGATTATCATACTAAGTGAAGTGAAAGTGAGAACGAGAAAGACAAATATCTTATGATGTCACTTATATGGAATATAAACTATGATACAAATAAATTTATTTACAAAACAGAAGCAGACTCACAGACACAGAAATCAAACTTAAGGTTACCATAGGGGAAGGGATAAATTAGGAGTTTGGGATTAACAGATATAAATTACTATATATAAAAGAGATAAACAACAACATTCTACTGCATAGCACAGAGAACCATATTCAATATCCTGTAATAAACCATAATGGAAAAGAATATGAAGAATAATATATCTATGTATATACATATATAACTTAATCACTTTGCTGTACACCAGAAACTAACACAACATTGTAAATCAACTATACTTCAATTGAAAAAAAGTAGTCATTCAAATGAAGGGTTGCTGTAAGTCTCCTACATATGAATGAGTTCTATTCCAAGAGCGAGATCGTAAGTCCAATTTGTTCATAAGTCCAACAAAGTTAGCCTAGACACCCAACTAACACAATCGGCTATATAGTACTGTACTGTAATAGGTTTATAATACTTTTCACACAAATAATGCATAAAAAACACACACAAAAACTGAAGAAAACATTTTTAATCTTACTGTGCAGCACCTTGAAAAGTACAGTAGTACAGTACAACAGCTGGCATACAGGGGCTGACATCGAGTGAACAGGCAAGAAGAGTTACTGACTGGAGGAGGGAGAGGAGGTGGGAGATGGTAGAGCTGAAGATCATTGGCAATAGGAGATGGAGGGCAAGATGCAATTTCACTCATGCCTGATGTTGATGGCAGAGGTTCTGGTTCCTTGCTGGATTCAATTCTATCTACCCTCTTGAAAATATGATCCAGTGATGTCTGGGTAGTAGCCCTTTTTTTTCTCATCATAGATGACGTGGTAGCACTGGATTGCATTCTGAATGGCTGCTGCAACCTTTGTGTATCGTTCTACATTCGGGTCCTATGCTTCAAAATCTAACAGTGCCTCCTCAAATAAAGAAAATCCCCTGTCATTTCCTGTGTCTTGAATGTCTTCAGTTCTTCAGTTACTTCTTCCTCTTGTCCCCTTCATCTTTTCTCTGGGCCTCCTATTCCATTAGATATTCATTAGTAAGCTCCTTGTGTTGCACAGCAAGGAGTTCAGTGAAGTAATCCTCTTGCAGATTTAGCTCCAGCTTCTCGCTGAGGGTCACTAAGTTGCAGAAGACTTCTTTGGACTCCTCATCCACCTTCTCATATCCATGAAAATTGTGAACAAACTGTGGGCAAAGGTTCTTCCAAACACAATTCATGGTGACAGCTGTAACCTTATACCAAGCAAAGTCAATGTTTTTTATGGCCTTGTAGATGTTATAGTCCTCCTAAAATTGTTGCAAGGTTGTTCCTGATTCATCACTCACCTTTACTGCCTGGTGAAAGTGTGACATAAATAATATCTCTTGAAAGTTGCTATAACTCCCTGGTCCATAGGTTGAATAAGTGACATAGTATTTGGTGGCAGATGCACCACTTTGACATTGAGATGAAAGTTGTCCATGAATGGGGTGTGGCCTGGAGCATTGTCAAGCAGCAAAAGAATGTTGAATGGGACATCCGTCTCCAAGCTATATTTCTCTACCTTTGGGATAAAGTGGTGGGAAAAACCAGTCCTGGAAAATGGCCAATGTAACCCAGGCTTTGGGGTTAGTCTTTCACACAACAGGAAGAGAGCCCTTGACTAGGTTTTTAGGGCTCTTTGGTTCTCTCAATGATAAACTAAGAGAGGCTTCAGCTTCATATTGCCAGAAGCATTGCCACCAAACAACACAGTTAGTCTATCTTTGCTGCTTTATAGCCCAGCATCAGCATTTCCTTCTTAATGGTGAAACTTCAGTCTGGAATCCTCTTCCAGTACAGCCCTGTCTCATCCACATTAAAAAGCTCCTTGGATAAATACATGCCTTCATCAAGAATTTCTCAAAGTGTTTCAGGAAATTTCCGGGCAGCTACCGTATCTGCACTTGCTGCCTCGCCACTTACTTTTACGTTGTGAATGTTGGTTCTAACTTTGAACTGATGAAACCAGCAATGGCTGACATTAAAAGATGCGCCCTCTGATTTTTCACCATGTTTCTTCTTCAAGTCTTCATAAAGCCTTTTAATTTTCTCTTGAATCAGCATCAAGCTGAGCAGGACTCAGCGCTGATGTTGATCCTGCCTCTGCACACTGAGAAGTTTCTCCATCTCCTCCATCACTTTTCCACGCTTCTTCCATATTATTGTTGACATCATTGGCACAGCAGACTTCACATGTTCCATGATCTTGTCCTTGTTCTTTAGAATCCTGCTGATGGTTGAACTATTCATATTATAAGAATGAGCAACATCTACCATCTTTTCACCTCGCTCCACTCTCTCAGTTATTTTCACTTTTGTTTCCACTGTTTTTGCTTAGTGCTTCTTAGCAGTACCAGCTACATCACTGCTGCTTTTACTCTTGCTTCCAGACATCCTGCGCTTGAAATAAAGATACTGTACTATTGTACTCTATACAGTACTGTACAGTAAAGTACACAAAAGCACAACCATTTGTAAAGGATGCTTGTACGTGACAATGTACGCCAGACATGTGAACTAACTTAAGTGATTGGACATGCGAATGCATGTTCACATCTTTGAAAGTTCACAACTTGAAGGTTTGTATGTAGGGGACTTTTACTGTATAGGGATAAACCCAGGTTTACATCTGATGTCAATTTACATGTCAAATATTAGAAGTAAGAAAGTAAAATAGCACATTCCAATAACCTATAGTCAAGGATGATATTCAACTATTCAATAGTCCACAGGATAATACTGACCAATCAGAAGAGGCACAGGTGTTAGTCATGAAGACCCAACCCTTTAGTTGCTGGGTCGTGGGAAAATCTGGGGTGTTTGGAAGGTCCTAGGGTGGGTGGGCCAGGCTGAAAATCTTAGGTAGCCTCTTGGAAGCTTGGGAGGCAACTCCATTCTCCACTTTCAAGTCTATGCCTAGATTCTCTTCTTGAAGGTCTATCCTTCAAATACTAGCTCAAAGGTCACCCTCTCTGTGAAGTTTTCATTGGTCCCTCTTCTTCTCTCCCAGGGAGAAGGGAAGTAATCTGCTCCCTCTGCCTGTGAGTTGCTAAAGTGTGCTGTTTATTCCAATTTTGCACCTCTTCTTCCCCACTGCATACAGCTATAATTTGACTCCTTGAGAACATGGATGTGTCTTATTAATGTTGCATTCTTGGTAACTAACCTAGTGCCAAGGGCATGATGAATACATTTATTACATGAATACATTAATAGTAGTAGAGAGAGGAGACATGGTATTAATCACTACCTTCTTCATCCTAGATTCTAGCACATTACACGCATCAACTTGTTAATCTTTACAACACACAAATGTGCCACTATTTCACTATTTCATTTATCAATGAAAACAACTGAGGTACCAAGAGGGCCAGAGACTTGTCCAAGGTCCGCAGTCATAATGGCAGAGGCAAGATTGGATCCAGGTAATGCCACAGACATCATGAATGATGGAGTCTGTACTAAACACAAACCTATCCAATTACTCAGATAGCTTCATGGGATTTTGACAAGCAAGCCACTCTCAGGTCCTAGAAATCTTGTCACGTGACAGAAATCTGTGGTCACAAATAGATGTGTCAGTCCATGACAGGCAGTTCAATACTGGATATTAAATGTGCCCAGTCCTGGACAAGGGCTAGAATACTACTCAATATAACCAGGGGGGCTGCAGAGTGGAAAGCAAAAACATTAGCCTTAGGAATAAATTAACTCAGAAAGGAGATAATGAATATGCTGGTAGAGGACACAGACCAGGGTGAAGTGAACTTCTAGCTCCCTGTTAAGTTGCTAATAAGTGAATCTCAGAAAATATGTGTGTATGTGTATGTGTGTGTGTATACATGAATATGTATGGACTCATGAGTGTGTGTTAAAATAATAATAAATGAAAGTAACCCTATATAGCCTCACTGTACATATACCAGTGCATTTAGTCAAAGAACAATATTAGGGAAGCCATTACTATCTCCCTATTATAGATGAGGAACCTGGAGAGGTAAGTAATTTGCCCTAGTTCACAGAGTTAGGGAGAGACAGAGCCAAGATCTCAACCTAGTAACCTAATTGTCATAGTCTTTCCTCTTAACTGCTATGCTATTCTCTATTTTAAAAATCATAGTCAACCATCACAGAGCAGTTGTTATGTACCAGGCACAGTTCTAATCTGTATTAATAATAAAAATGTATTATGTAGTAACAAGCATAAAGAAAGCACTCAATAGGGCTTCCCTGGTGGCGCAGTGCAGGGGACGCGGATTCATGCCCCGGTCCGGGAAGATCCCACATGCTGCGGAGCGGCTGGACTCGTGAGCCATGGCCGCTGAGCCTGCGCATCCAGAGCCTGTGCTCCACGACGGGAGAGGCCACAACAGTGAGAGAGGCCCGCGTACCACCAAAAAAACAAAAAGAAAGCACTCAATAAATGTAAAAACCCAGTGGCACAGGTATTACTTTTATCCACATTTTCAGAGAAAAGAGCTGAAGCCCAGAGAGTTAATTAATTTAATGCAGTTTCAAATAAATTACGTAGCTAGGAAGTGACAGAGTTACTATTTAAATACACTCCAATGTTTCAGTAGTAGAGGAAAATTTCAGGGTTCATTACGGAAGCCCCACACCTTAAGTCTCAAAAACAGATCAAGAACAAGGCAGGAGGCAGCTGATATCTGGCTGTTTGGTTGGGTGGTGATGGGTGTCCTAGGGTAGTATTACCATCGTGAACATCCTGAGATGCACAATCATGTCATCAGTCTTTGATTTTTGTCTTCTATACATTTATTTTTTTTTCTTCTTCTTTTTTTTTTTATAAATTTATTTATTTATTTGGCTGCGTTGGGTCTTTGCCGCTGCGCGCGGGCTTTTCTCTAGTTGCGGCAAGTGTTGTTAAGGTACAGGGGCTTCTTATTTGCAGCGGCCTCTCTTGTTGCGGAGCACGGGCTCCAGGCACGTGGGCTTCAGTAGTTGTGGCACGCGGTCCCAGCAGTCGTGGCTCGTGGGCTCCAGAGCACAGGCTCAGCAGCCATGGCGCACGGGCCCAGTGGCTCCGCGGCATGTGGGATCCTCCCGGCCCAGGGCCCGAACCCATGTCCCCCGCACCGGCAGGCAGACTCCCAACCACTGCGCCACCAGGGAAGTCCCTTCTATACATTTATAATGATATATTTTAACTTTCATAAACTTAAAAAGAAATAAAAATGTTGGGCTTCCCTGGTGGCACAGTGGTTGAGAGTCCGCCTGCCGATGCAGGGGACAAGGGTTCG
>NW_006770176.1:0-253 GCF_000442215.2 Lipotes vexillifer
TCCAAAAATGGGCAGAAGACCTAAATAGACATTTCTCCAAAGAAGATATACAGACTGCTAACAGACACATGAAAGAATGCCCAACATCATTTATCATTAGAGAAATGCAAATCAAAACTATAATAAGATATCATCTCACACCGGTCAGAATGGCCATCATCAAAAAATCTACAAACAGGGGCTTCCCTGTTGGCACAGTGGTTGGGAGTCCGCCTGCCGATGCAGGGGATGTGGGTTCGTGCCCCAGTCCGGG
>NW_006770177.1:0-200 GCF_000442215.2 Lipotes vexillifer
AGGGTTTAAAACACACAATTTGAGCCCTTACTGGAACATGGGAAGATGATTTAAATCCAGATGGTTTATTTCATAATCCCCGAGTCTCTGAAAGTGGGAGAAACAGACTGGGAGGGCCATACGTTTCAAGCAAAAGGGAGACTGTTTCTCTGTGGAAGTAAAGAACAGGCCCTCACAGTTAACAGGTAACGTAGGGAGTT
>NW_006770178.1:0-209 GCF_000442215.2 Lipotes vexillifer
ATCAGTCAGCAATGAAATTAATGTCATCAGACCCGTAGCATCTTAGTGAGTGGATTTAGTTACGATGATTCAAAATGAAATAAGTCATGCAGAAAAAGAAACATCATAGGGTATCACTAATACACGGATTGTAAACTTGGCTACATATGGAAGGAATTACAAAACAGAAGAGAGTCTCTCATTTAGAAAACAAGCATATGCTTGCGTAA
>NW_006770180.1:0-283 GCF_000442215.2 Lipotes vexillifer
GGAAACGATAGCAAAGATCAATAAAACTAAAAGCTGGTTTTTTGAGAAGATAAACAAAATTGAAAGAGCATTAGCCAAACTTATCAAGAAAACAAGAGAGAAGACTCAAATCAATAGAATTAGAAATGAAAAAGGAGAAGTAACAACTGGCACTGCAGAAATACAAAGGATTGTGAGAGATTACTACAAGCAAGTATATGCCAATAAAATGGACAACCTAGAAGAAATGGACAAATTCTTAGAAATGCACAAACTTCTGAGACTGAACCAGGAAGAAATAGAA
>NW_006770183.1:0-2417 GCF_000442215.2 Lipotes vexillifer
TATAATACCATACTTAAAAATATAATGCATATGTATATATAGATATATATATATAGATATATATGCATTAACTGTGATGAGGTAAGAATGGTTTATTACCCCATCTCAAAATCAATGGCAATACCTCTGAATGACACAAAATCCAAGACTTCAACATGGCAATCTAGGTCAAGTCCAGGATAATAATGTTAAACTCTAAGGAATAACCCATTGTAATCTACTGTTAACATCGTTCTTGTAGACTCTCATGTAAGTAAAGCACATTGTAGTAAGTAACCAGGGATGACATTCAGATTGTAGGTTCTGGTGGTAAAAATAGTGAAATACTTCCATAGCAGTTGATAAAAAGAAAACCTCTACTTATTGAGACTACAAGCTACCTAATTATGTCACCTAATGGCAGCCTGGGAGCAGGGAGTGGACCTCTGAGTGGTGCCAGCACAGATGTGAGTCGCTTCCAGAGGCTGCTGAAACGACCTAGGTGGTGGCAGCACAAGGGCATGTGTGGTTCAGTGCATGTGAGGGGCTACAATGGGCAGGTCGATAGTGATTTTTCAGTGAAGGTCAAAGAATGGACTCTTCCCAGGCCATGTGGGAAGGATGGCTTCCAGGTGAGCATCACCCACTTGTAACAAAGCACCAGTGCCAAAAGCCTAACTGACCATCGATTTAATGGAAAACTTGGAAGAGTCTGACCCAGTTCCCTGCATCATATCAGAAGTCAGACTAAGATATCATTTATGAAAAAGATCACACCAACAATTTCTAAGCATCAACCAATAACTCAGAAACGATTACAATAACTTGATGAGTAATTTGAGCTACACTACTTGGTAGGCAGTTTTATGATGTATATTTATACTTTATCTAGAGAATACAGGCAACATTCTTAAGTGTACAATTGAGTGCCATTAAGTACATTCACCATTTTGTGCAACCATCATCACTACTCATTTCCAGAACTTTTTCATCATTCCAAACAGAAAGTCAGTACCCATTAAACTCTAACTCTCCCTTCCCCTGGCCCCTTACTGACCTCTGTTCTACTTTCTGTCTCTATGAATTTGTCTATTATATACCTCATATAAATGGGTGGAGCCACACAATATTTTAAAATAAACATTTACATATTAATATGCTAGTTATTAAGTATTTAATATCACACCCCTGACACTATACTTAAAGCTCAGGATCTTTGAAAAATGTGGTCTGACATATGTTGGATTGTAGCATACAAAATATTCTCCCCACTGATGGGATATATTTTCGAGATTGTATCAACTAAGAAAATTTATAGATTCTATACTGAAATCATATAAAAAGTGGTGTCTTCAAATTGGGAATAAGTCACAAGTATTCAAAAACTAGATTAATACTTGAAGGCTTTTTAACAATGCTAGCAACGACATCAGTTGCTTTCGTTGGCAACCAAACCATGAATTTCTATAACTACAAACTGAAAATTATAGACCTTCAGAGTTTCCACTTTGCCCAACGAGATAAAGAGAAAAATGGGAAGATTTCCAAAAGACAACAGCTGGGAAATCACCTGTCCGAAATGTCTAGACCAGGAAAAACGTGCTTGGCTTCTCCCTTTTATGATACAGACAAAAACAAGGTTGGCCAAAAACTGCAACTTCAAAATGGCATAAAGAAATGAAATTGTTATCTCTCCAAAAGGTCTGAAGTTGAGGCCAAAAATAACAACACTTATTAAAAAACAAAAAAAGAGTCAACATCAAAATCTGGAGCCATGGAAGAGATGTTAATGGAACAAGTTGTCAAGAAAATGTGAAAAAAACTAAGAGAAAATAAAAAGTAATATAGGCATAAACAGGACTGTCCTTAAGAACTTTAATTGTATATCAAAAGTAGCACTGTTCAGGCCATGGACATCTAAGGACATGACAGGTTGCTATTTCTAATGCAAACTCCCTCTTTTATATATCCATCTTGCACTTCCAAATGCCTACCAGGCAGCTTTACTTGGGTGCCTGCCAGCCAATTCCAACTCAACAAGTAAACAACTAAATTCTTTATCTACCCAGCCCAAATTAACTTTTCTTCCTGTATCCCTATCTCAGTAAAGTGCATTGCCATCTACACAAGCTATGTATTTCTTAGAGCCATCAGTTCCTTCCACCTCTCTACTTGGCCCCCAAATTCATCTGCTACCAAATTCTACTGCACGAAGTCTGTCCTCTTTACAGCTTACTGTTCAAGCCCTCATTATCTCTCATCCAGATCCTTGGGATACTTAGCACCAATACTCATCTCCCCATTTGGAGCCTTTTCTCTCCTTAAATCCATTCTACACAATGATGTAAGGGTTCCAACCTTAAAAATAAATGAGATGCAGCTCTATTTACAATAGCCAGAACATGGAAGCAACCTAAGTGTCCATCAACAGATGAATG
>NW_006770184.1:0-634 GCF_000442215.2 Lipotes vexillifer
TCAACTATAATCTCTTCAAATATTTTCTCAGTACCTTTCTTTTTCTCTTCTTCTGGGACCCCTTTAATTCGAATGTTTGTTCATTTAATGTTGTCCCAGAGGTTTCTGAGACTGTCCTCAATTCTTTTCATTCTTTTTTCTGTATTCTGCTCTGCAGTCATTATTTCCACTATTTTATCTTCCAGGTCAGTTATCCTTTCTTCCTCCTCAGTTATTCTACTATTGATCCATTCTAGAGAATTTTTATTTTCATTTATTGTGTTGTTCATCTCTGCTTGTTTGCTCTTTAGTTCTTCTAAGTCCTTGTTAAACATTCCTTGTATTTTCTCCATTGTATTTCCAAGGTTTTGGATCATCTTTACTATCATTATTCTGAATTATTTTTTATGTAGACTACCTATCTCTTCTTCATTTGTTAGGTCTGGTGGGTTTTTTCCTTGCTCCTTCATCTGCTGTGTGTTTCTGTGTTCTCATTTTTCTTATCTTACTGTGTTTGGGGTTTCCTTTTCACAGGCTGCAGGTTCGTAGTTTCTGTTGTTCTTGGTGTCTGTCCCCAGTGGTTAAGGTTGGATCAGTGGGTTGTGTAGGCTTCCTGGTTGAGGGGACTAGTGCCTGTGTTCTGGTGGATGAGGCT
>NW_006770185.1:0-577 GCF_000442215.2 Lipotes vexillifer
GTCTGGTTTGAGGAAAGACTGTAGATTAAGACAGAGGTAAAGAAACTGGAACTTCCTGTTATTGCATATTCTTTGAATCCAAAGAATAGATTCATGCTCTTTGTTTTCAGAGCACTGAAAACAGTGCCCATTTGCGGGGCAGACTTTTTTTAAACTCACCTGGCTGCTTCATTATGAAGCAGTGTGAATAAAGTGTGAATGCTTCATTAAACTTTGACTTTTAAGAAGTGTGTTTTAAATGCCAAACACTGTTATAATCATGTGGTTTTAAAAGAGAAAGTAAAGAAAACTCAGTAAGTTTAGAAAAGGAAGAATGACAAAGGAAGTGGTCTCAGTGAGGAACAATTTAAATTATTAATCACCTCCCTGGTATAATTCTGTTGCTTAGCCTCAGGGTACACTTACAAAGTCATAATAGAAAGCAGCAGATGAAGGAGATGCAGCTGTACAAGAAAACGTGTAACACATTCCAATGATGACTAAGCGTGGTGGTAAGATGAGGACTGTTTGCAAGTATCTTAGTAGTTTTAAACTCCCAAAGAAGCAGAAAGTATAGTGTGTTCTGCAAATAGCCTCA
>NW_006770186.1:0-225 GCF_000442215.2 Lipotes vexillifer
TTTATAGACTTTTTGATGATGGCCATTCTGACTGGTGTGTGGTGATATCTTGTAGTTTTGATTTGCGTTTCTTTAATATTTAGCGCTGTTGAGCATTTTTTCATGTGCCTCTTGGCCATTTGTATGTCTTCTTTGCAGAAGTGTCTCTTTAGGTCTTCTGCTCATTTTTTGCCTTGGTTGTTTGTTTTTTTGCTATTGAGCAGCATGAGCTGCTTGTATATTTTG
>NW_006770187.1:0-531 GCF_000442215.2 Lipotes vexillifer
ACACTAGGGTGAGGGATACAGTGGCCAAGAGGAGAGCTCAGCTGTTAGGGACAAAGGCAGCACAGACCCAGAGAAGAGAGAAAAAAGGGGGTAGAAGATGTATTTGATAAAATTATTGCTGGAAACTTCCCAAACGTGAAGAAGGAAACATATCCAGGTATGGGAAGCACAGAGGATCCCGAACAAGATGAACCCAAACAGATCCTCACCAAGAAATACCATAATTAAAATGGCAAAATTAAAGAGAGAATTTTAAAGGCAGCAAGAGAAAAACTTATATACAAGGGAGTCCCCCAAAGGTTATCAGCTGATTTCTCTGCAGAAACTTCTCAGGCCAGAATGGAGTGGCTTGATATAGTCAAAGAGCTTAAAGGAAAAAACCTGCAACCTAGGATACTACACCCAGCAAGATTATCATTTAGAATTGAAGGAGAGAGAAAGAAATTCTGAGACAAGCAAAAGCTAAAAGAGTTCATGAATACTAAACCTACCCTAAAAGAAATGTTACAGGGTTTTCTCTGACTAGAAATG
>NW_006770188.1:0-720 GCF_000442215.2 Lipotes vexillifer
TAGCAAAAAGCCCTACCTTCACGGAGAGTATATTCTAGTGGAGTCATGATATTAAAATCAACAACACTGCTTGCAAATTAAGGAAATGACAATTAGAGGCGAGGCTTCACGTGGTCTAACTAGCTAACTTTGCCCTGAAGAATGTTCTGCGTTGAGAATTTGCCAGGTAACTGTGCAACAAAGTGGCAAGGTCTTTGGGAAAGAAGTTTACAGGTAAAAGGGTTCATTTCTCCTTTAAGAGGGCTTCTAGATACCACTAATTTCTTGCTTCTCCCAAAACAGGCTGTTTCTCATCCATCTTGTGACCTTTGTTCTACCTGTAGGCATCACTGCAGAAAAGAAACCCCTGGGAGCCCGAATACTTCACCCCACCCTGTATACACACCCTCTGTCACGAAGCTTTGGAGTTACATAAAGACACCTTGTATTTCCTGATGTAATGTGCCAACAGAATAAGGCAGACAAGAGTGTGTCAGCTCTGAGACCAGACCTAAAGAAGTCTTGCATGTTTCCTCTTGCGCTCTGGCCCCTCTGCCATTGCCATGCAGTCATGCCGGAGTTGAACTGCGGCAGGATGAGACATGTGGACCGAGCCCAGTCAACAACGGCCAGCCCACCCCCAGAGCGCAGCCAAGATCCCAGACGCATGAGCAATAAACTTATTATGATACGCTACAAGATTCTGTGATTGCTTGTTATGCAGCATTTTTTGGCGGGAGG
>NW_006770189.1:0-660 GCF_000442215.2 Lipotes vexillifer
TGAACCCGTGTCCCCTGCATCGGCAGGCGGACTCTCAAACACTGCGCCACCAGGGAAGCCCCAGAGAGACATATTTTATGTTCTCACTTATATGAGGAATCTAAAAAAGTCAAACTCATACAGATAGAGAATAGAATGATGGTTGCCAAGGGCCGGGGGTGGGGAAGGTAAGAGGTGTTGGTCAAAGGTGCAAACTCCCAGCAATAAGATGAATACATTCAGGGGATCCAATGTACAGCATGGTGACTATAATTAACCATATCATATTATATATTTGAAAGTTGTTAATCGAGCAGATTTAAAATTAAAATTTTATCACCCCCAAAAAACAATGGTAATTGTGTGAGGGGGCTAAGGTGTTAACTAACTTTATTGTAGTAATCATTTTGTAATATATACATGTATCATCACATTGTACACCTTATACTTACATATATTATAAGTCAGTAATATCTCAATAAAGCTGGAAAGGAAAAAGAGATGGCCAAAGCTCTTGTAGAAGGTACCTCTGGAATGTGACATCCAGTTAGCATCTATCAAAGCTTAAAACACTCTGGAATGTGTATTCCTGAGCAGGGCACTTCAGATGTTAACAAATTGCACCTAGGATGTAGATTAAAAGTAACAGATTAAAAAAAAAAAAAAAAAGAAAAAGATACA
>NW_006770190.1:0-445 GCF_000442215.2 Lipotes vexillifer
ATATACTTATCTACTACTTCCATCCTAGTTGGTTAACAGTCTCTGCCCCAGCCCTAGCCCTGTAGGCCTCAAACCCCAGCAGCGGGCCACTCATCTGTGGCCACCTATGGCAAGGTGGTGCTTTCCTGTAGTCATCCTCCTTTGGCCACTTGTACTTTTACCCTCTTTAGGGTACCATACTAGTTGTTCAATATTTTGAGCATAACACACCAACTCTCCTAAGAGAAAGTAAAGTGATAAATGTTCCCCCAAATGCTCATGTGGCTTTTGTCTCTCCCTAACCTCTTTCCTTGATTAACTCCTGCTCAACCATTCAGATCTCAACTCAAATGTCACTTCCCATTTCGCCATCTGGACTGTGTCTCCCTGACATTTACTCTCACAGCTCTGTTCTTTCACTTCATATCTTGTATCCATTTGCTTATTTGTTTGTCTGCCTCCCTGA
>NW_006770191.1:0-1099 GCF_000442215.2 Lipotes vexillifer
TTTTTTTATGTAAAAGGAACAGGAACTTGGAGACATTAACATGCAAAAGTCTTTTATCATTATTAGCTCATGTATTTGACAAAGAGCAGCTGTCTTTTTATATGTTTTTTGACAAATCATATTGTAATTCTTTTGTACAAAAAAGAACTACTTGTATTCTAGAAGAAATATGAAATGCTTAATTTATAAGCGGGCTGGAGATTTTTTCCAATATTGTTTTCTTTGAAAATGAAAGGGGATCATCTATTTTAGTTTCGGGGTCTGGGAACTTTTTGAAAATTTAATTTGTGGACCAATGTTTTGCAAAAGCTAAGGAAGGGCAGGGGTAAAATAGGGCTTGATTTTCTCATTCTTTGTAGACCAGCAAACTTCCCTCTGCGAGGCCCGTTCAAATCACAAACCCAAGAGTGTTTGCATCATAAATGCTAGCTTGCTTCAGCCCCTAGTAACCTCAGGACTTGGTTTGAATAAAAAGGTAGACAGCTGATATGTTTTCATGAGTAAATATTGTCAGCCAGAAAACAGTTGGTGTCAGGTAATACGTTATTTTTTTTAAGCTTTGTTTTATATTTATTTTTCATTTAGTTTTTATTGGGAATGGTTTTCAATAGAACTCTTAGTTCTGCTTAGGTGTTTTTTGGGGGAGCCCTCTTTTCCATAGGGTAATTCCATTTAACAGGTTGTCTAAAAGTTAGTCTTTTTAATTCATAGGAAGATTTTAATATCTGAAAGTACTCAAATTAAGGATATAAACTTCCACACCTTCCTGTTATGACAGATACAAGCACAGAAAGGACAACCCTTGAAATCATGTAACATTGGTCATTTCAATTTTTTGTTACCTATTTTAAAATCTGTTAATGTATTTACTTCATTGTAAATATTTTTGAGGGTACCTTTGTATTTTGCTTTTGACCTTGGTTCTGTAATTTGGATGTCAACAACTTCCCTGAAAAGCACCAGTATGTTAAGTTCTAATGTCATGATCCCAATATGGGTTATTCATCTTTAATCCTGTTTTCAGTCTCTATGTGTACAGCAGTATTTTTAATAAAGAATTACAGAGAGAAAAAAAAAAAAAAAAAAAAAGCATTTTTTT
>NW_006770192.1:0-210 GCF_000442215.2 Lipotes vexillifer
AATTTAAGAAAACTGAAATCATATCAAGTATCTTTTCCAACCACAACACTATGAGACTAGATAACAATTACAGGGAAATATCTGTAAAAAATACAAACGCGTGGAAGTTAAGCAATACACTACTAAATAACCAAGAGATCACTGAAAAAATCAAAGAGGAAATCAAAAAAAACCTAGAAACAAATGACAATGAAAACATGATGACCCAAA
>NW_006770193.1:0-472 GCF_000442215.2 Lipotes vexillifer
GACAACCTGGAAGAAATGGACAATTTCTTAGAAAAGCACAACCTTCCAAGACTGAACCAGGAAGAAATGGAAAATATAAATAGACCAATCACAAGCACTGAAATTGAAACTGTGATTAAAAATCCTCCAAAATACAAAAGCCCAGGACCAGATGGCTTTACAGGCAAAATCTATCAAATATTTAGAGAAGAGCTAACACCTATCCTTCTCAAACTATTCCTAAATATAGCAGAGGGAGGAATACTCCCAAACTCATTCTAAGAAGCCACCATCACCCTGACACCAAAACCAGACAAAGATGTCACAAAACAAAAGAAAACAACAGACAAATATCACTGATGAACATCGATGCAAAAATTCTCAACAAAATACTAGTAAACAGAATCTAGCAGCACATTAAAAGGATCAAACACCATGATCAAGTGGGGTTTATCCCAGGAATGCAGGGATTCTTCAATATACACAAATCAAT
>NW_006770194.1:0-3714 GCF_000442215.2 Lipotes vexillifer
AAATCCAGAAAGGCAGGACAGGCCATGGAGAACAGGGAGCATTGTTATGTTGATGGGTGGGATATAAATTGCCAACAGCCACTCTGGGGAAATGTATGATGTTTTCTGAAGCATCGAAAAAAAAAAGGTACATAGCCTAGGGCAATAGGCTTAGGAAAACTGAAATCAAAAACGCAGAGCCATGGCAAAGTTTAGGGCTGCTCTGTGTACAAGAATCTAGTCCACGGTACAAGGTAAACATCCCAGAGAGCGAACAATGAATCATGAAGTTGTGGTACGTACGTGCAATGGAGAATCACTCAGCAATGAAATCAATGTCATCAGGCCCGTAGCTGCATAATGAGTGGTTTAGGTACAATGATTCTAAGTGATATAAGTCACACAGAAAAAGAAACATCATAAGATATCACTAATACAGGGAATGGAAACGTGGCTACACATGAACTGAATTACGAAACAGAAGAGAGTCTCTCATTTAGAAAAGAAACTTATGCTTGCGTAAGGGGAAATTTGAGAGGGGGTGCTGCATAAAAGCAGAGATTGAAATTAGCACAGATAACGCTCCATAAGCCAAATATGGAATAGACAAGACCTACTCCTTACTCAATGAAATGGACTCCACACCCCATATTCAACACATAGAGATATACCTGACTGGTAGGAATCTTGAAACCTATGTATTTATATGTTTCCGTAAGAGAAAAAAGTGTGTGTAGAGCTGCACGAATGTAGCAGTGAAATTCAGCTAAATCCCATTATAAAAATAAATTTCAAAAACAAAACACAAGGAGAGTGAAACAGACATTCTTAGAGAATTCATTCACAGCTTGTGATGAAACCTGGATTTACCACTTCTACACCCACAGCTGTGTGAGACATAAGGCTGGACACTGGGGGCTGATAGGATCGGTGGGGTTCGGAGAGCAAATGCAGACCCTTTGAAGTCATACTGCCTGGTACCCATTCCATCGGTCCCAACTCTCCAGGTTAAAGGATTCTTCGTTCAGCTAAAACATGCATGGGGAAGCCAGAGTATGGTCCACCCGTGTGATCGGACAGTGTTCATAGAAGGCATCTCAGTTTACGTGCCCTGGTACACACGTTGGCCATTCCAGACGCTTTCCTGACACTCTCCGCTTGGAGAGTCAGTGCCTTTAACCGCCCATTTGGCACAGTTTGCAATTTCTGCGGAAGATGGACAGGAATGGGCAGAACCAATGAGAGACTAGCTGTAGGTGTTTGGACGGGCACATTTAACTCTAATTTCCCAGCAGCAAGAAGAATTAACCAAACCCTCAGCATGCCATGCCTGAACCAGACTAGGGTCTGAAGCAATTCTGCGGTATTGCGGCCAGCTCACAAGAAAGCGAGTGGAGAAAAGGAGCTCAGGGGCACTGTAATTCACAAACCTGCAGAGTTATAAATGACAGCTTTCGTCCACAAATATATTGATGTAAGGTTGAGAAGAGGACTTGAATGTGAGGCAAAAATGCAGGAAAGCAATTTCAGGAGGCAGTTCGGAATTGCATTTAAACCCTATGAAAATAGGTGCGACGTGGACCAGGATGCCCTTGGCCAAAAAGGGCGTATGCGTTTTTTCCTGAATATATACAGGAAAAAACGCATGCGCCCTTTTTGGCCAACCAAGCAAGCTTGCAACGGAAATCTATGCTACAATGAACTCTCACTTCCCCCCGGTCAAAAAGGCCATCTGAAAAAAGTGTAAAATCCAGAAAGGCAGGATTGGCCATGGAGAACAGGGAGCATTGTTATGCTGATGGGCGGGATGTAAATTGCCAACAGCCACCTTGGGAAAATGTATGGTGTTTTGTGAAGCATCGAAAAAACACTGGTGCATAGACTAGGGCACTAGGCTTAGGAAATTTGAAATCAAAAACACAGAGCCCCCACAAAGTTTAGGGCTGCTCTGTGTACAAGAACATCGTCCATGGTACAAGGTAAACATCCCAGGGAGCGAACAATGGATCATGAAGTTGTGGTACGTACGTGCAATGGAGAATCACTCCTCAATGAAATCAACGTCATCAGGCCCGTAGCTGCATAATGAGTGGTTTAGGTAAGATGATTCTAAGTGATATAACTCACACAGAAAAAGAAACATCATAAGATATCACTAATACAGGGAATGGAAACGTGGCTACACATGATCTGAATTATGAAACAGAAAAGAGTCTCTCATTTAGAAAGGAAACTTATGCTTGCATAAGGGGAAAGGTGAGAGGGGGTGCTGCATAAAAGCAGAGATTGAAATTAGCACAGATAACGCTCCATGAGCCAAATATGTAATAGACAGGACCTACTCCTTGGTCCACGAAATGGACTCAACACCCCATATTCAACACATAGGGATATACCTGACTGGTAGGAATCTTGAAACCTATGTATTTATATGTCTGCGTAAGAGAATCAAGTGTATGTAGAGCGGTATAAAAGCAGCAGTGAAATTCAGCCTAATCCTTTATAAAAATAAATTTCAAAAACAAAACACAAGGACATTGAAATAGAGAGATATTCATACAGAATTCATTCAGGGCTTGTGATGAAACCTGGATTTACCACATCTACACCCACAGCTCTGTGAGACATAACGCTGGACACATGGGGCTGATAGGATCGGTGAGGTTCGGAGAGCAAATGCAGAACCTTTGAAGTCATACTGCCTGGTACCCATTCCATGGGTTCCAAGTCTTCAGGTTTAAATGATTCTTCCTTCAGCTAATACATGCATGGGGAAGCCAGAGTATGGCCCACCCGTGTGATCAGGCAGGGTTTGTGAAAGGTATCTCAGTTAACGTGACCAGGTACTCACATTGGCCATTCAAGACGCTTTCATGACACTCTCCACACTTGGAGGTCAGTGCCTTTAACCTCCTGTTTGGTACAGTTTCCAATTTCTGTGGAAGACGGAAGGGAATGGGCAGAACCAATGAGAGACTAGCTGTAGGTGTCTGGACGGGCACATTTAAGTCTAATTTCCCAGCAGCAGGTAGAATTAACCAAACCCTCAGCATGCTGTGCCTGAACCAGACTACGGTCTGAGGCAATTCTGCGGTATTGCGGCCAGCTCACAAGAAAGCGAGTGGAGAAAAGGAGCTCAGGGGCACTGTAATTCACACACCTGCAGAGTTATAATTGACAGCTTTCGTCCAAAAATATATTGAAGTAAGGCTGCGAGGAGTACGTGAAAGTGAGGCAGAATTGCAGGAAACCGATTTCAGGAGGTAGTTTGGAATTGCATTTAAAGCCTATGAAAATAGATAGAATTTCGACCGGGATGCCCGTGGCCAAATAGGGCGTATGCGTTTTTTCCTGAATATATTCAGGAAAAAACGCATACGCCCTTTTTGGCCAACCGAGCAAGCTTTCAACGGAATTCTG
Organism: Lipotes vexillifer; assembly: GCF_000442215.2. Classification (NCBI taxonomy): domain Eukaryota; kingdom Metazoa; phylum Chordata; class Mammalia; order Artiodactyla; family Lipotidae; genus Lipotes; species Lipotes vexillifer. The sequence goes on from NW_006770194.1 coordinate 3,400, forward strand.
CGCTACAATGAACTCTCACTTCCCCCCTGTTCAAAAGGGCCTTCTGAAAATAGTGTAAAATCCAGAAGGACAGGACTGGCCATGGAGAACATGGAGGGTTGTTATGCGGATGGGCGGGATGTAAATTGCCCACAGCCACTCTGGAGAAATGTATGGTGCTTCCTGAAACATCCAAAAAACAAAGGTACGTAGCCTAGTGCACTTCCTCTTATGGCCCTATAGCTTAGGATAATTAAAATAAAAAAGACACAACCACCCCAATGTTTCAGGGTGCTCTGTTTACAAGAACCTCATCTTCAGTACAATTTAAATATC
>NW_006770195.1:0-693 GCF_000442215.2 Lipotes vexillifer
AGCGGCTGGGCCCGTGAGCCATGGCTGCTGAGCCTGTGCGTCCGGAGCCTGTGCTCCGCAACGTGAGAGGCCTGCGTACCACAAAACAAACAAACAAACCAAAAAAACACATAAAATAAGGTTATGTATTGATTTGTTTAAAAAAAAAACTTGTGACCAGAGGATCATAGGAACCTAACCCTGTATTTCCCCTAGGAGTAATAGGTCAGTATTCACTGATTCTTTGTTCATGGCAACTTTATAGAACATAACTCTCATAATTAGTGAGAATCAATCATATATGTTACAGTAGTAGGCTATGAAAAAGAAACTATACGTTATAAGGAAGGCATCCTAAAGGGGATGGCATTTGAGATGGGTTTCGAAAAGTGAATAATAATAGTTATTATTATATTATGATATTATATTATTATATTATTATCATTGTATACATGAGCGGGCAGAGGCATCACTCGGTGAGTAAATTGTGTGGGCATCACTCAGAGTGAGTAAATTGTGTGGTCAGAAATACAGACATGTGAAATAACAATGTGAGCTTGGGGAACCAGAAACAGTTATGGTGTTTTCTAACCAAGGAATTTATAATGTTTTGCCCATGTTTATATTTATTTATTTATTTATTTTTTAAATATAAGTTTATTTATTTATTTTTGGCTGTGTTGGGTCTTCGTTTCTGTGCGAGGGCTTTCTCTA
>NW_006770196.1:0-201 GCF_000442215.2 Lipotes vexillifer
ATATGGGGAGGGAGAAGGGTGAGCTGTGATAGGGCGAGAGAGAGACATGGACATATATATACTGACAAACGTGGGGTGGATAGCCAGTGGGAAGCAGCCGCTTGGCACAGGGGTACCGGCTCGGTGCTCTGTGACCGCCTGGAGGGGTGGGATAGGGAGGGTGGGAGGGAGGGAGACGAAGAAGGAAGAGATATGGGAACA
>NW_006770197.1:0-1873 GCF_000442215.2 Lipotes vexillifer
TGAACCGCATCGGGCCACCGCCAGGGCGGCGCTGCCGGTGTGCGGCGCCTTCCGGGGCAGGGCTGGTTGGGGCAAGTGGGTGGCCCTCCTTTGAGTAGCACTAAGTTGGGGCAGCAGCGTGGACTTTGAGTCAGGAGGGTTGGGGGTTTAGACACTGGCAGGGTCGCAGTGTCCCACCTGTAGAATTAAGATTCTGTCCTGGGCCCATGCCAGACACCGGGGTCCAGCTGTCCCCAGTGCTTTTATTACTAGGAATCCTCACGGGTCACCAGGTTTTGAATATTTTGGCCCCCGGAAAAGTTGATAGATTTTAAGTCACTAACTCGCTTTCTCTTTCCATACTGATCCAAAACCTGATAGCCAGTTAGCTTCCGGTCAGCAAGTGTCAATAACTAACATGGTGGGTCGGAATTGCTGTAATTCTGGCCAAAAGCTTAGAGTTGATGAGTCTGTGTTACCTAGTCCAGAGATAAAATGTACCAGATTTTCTTTACTTAGTTAGGTCTTTTTGAAAACTGGCAATAGCCTTGGAGGGTAAATTAGCAGTGCCATTTGGTCAGTATGCATGAGATGTCTTAAAATGTGCCTACTCTTCTAACCCAGCAATTCCACTTCTAGGAATGCATCCTAAAACATAGATATGTGGACAAAAACATATGTACTAGGATGGATGGCAAGACGTTGTAACAACAGAAAACTGGAAAGAACTTAAATGCCCAATGGTAGAGAATTGGCTGGGAAAATTATGGTAGAGCCATTTGAAGAATAATATGAAAGCATTAATGATGTAAAAAAAGCTATCAATATGGGAAAACACATAGTATATTGCCGAGAGAAAAAAAGCAGGCCATGAAACTGTGTACAATATGATCTTATTTAGGTAGTATAACATATCTATGACTGGAAGGATAAACAATCAAAAGGTGATTGTGGCTTTTATCTCTGGGTGATGGGATCAAAGATAATTCATTCAACAAATATTTATTAAGCACCAAATTTGTTCCAGGCACTGGACCACTGAGGGGGTGAATGGGATAAATAGCATGATTTTTAAAATTCCCTTGTACTTTTCTGCTTTTTCCAAGTTTTCTGCTTGAGCATGCATGCATTACTTTGTAATTAGAAAAAAATGCTATTAAAAAGCAAAATGTTAGAAACTTTAGACCCTATTCCTACCACTGAGGACTCCTAAGAATCTGGGCCCGAAGCCAAGAACCAGGGTATTGTCAGGATTCTGAGGTCACCTCTAGCTCTCTGACATTCTAAGTATTCTGAGGAAGGAGAAATGCTGGACTTAGATCAGGGAAAAACTTGAAGGGCTCGATGGAGGCAAGAGAGAGTTTGGGTCAGACTGTACCTTGGACGGGTCACGGGGGAACTGGTGATGCCACATAGGTGGAGGACTTGTTACACTGTCTCAGGTGAATGTGGGACAGTCCACACTAAGAGCTCAAGGGTGGAAGGGGGCAGATAATCTCATGACAATTGATATCACCATGAGCCCAGGTAATGGGAACAGAGCACACCCCCAGGGCGCAGTCAGTGACGGGTGTGTTTGGGTATCCTGTCAGTGTGCAAATGTGCTTTAGGTGGATGGAAGAGGACAGGGGAATAGAGCCTGCTGTGAGCTCAGGTTGGGAAATCACTCAACTTTTGAGGAAGAAGAGGGCAAAGCTGAGCAAGACACAGTGAGGACACTTGGAGACAACGGATTCCCTGGGGACCAAGTGTCCCACAGAGCAAGTCAGGCACACCATATTCTGCCTGCAGCTCTCCCCTAAAGCCAAAGGAAAGAGGGGCCAGGGAAGACGGTTAAGAATCCGCCTGCCAATGCAAGGGACACGGGTTCGAGCCCTGGTCTGGGAAGATCCCA
>NW_006770198.1:0-338 GCF_000442215.2 Lipotes vexillifer
ACAGAATTCAGCCGACTGGCTTGGTAATAACTCTCTGAACTGCTGAGAGGCCCCTTCAGTTCCTATGTTCAGGATGCTTTAGATTTCAGTCTCACTTCTTTAAATGGTGATATTAATCGTTCTCTAATTTACCACCCTGTGTGAGGAGGATGGAAGGAAGAAGACAGGAAACCACAGAGTTGTTAAACTCAAGTGCAAAGACTGGGGATTCAACATTATAGTTTATGCAACAGCAATTCACATCACCATTTGGTCATATTCCTTCTACAAAACAAAAGCTGCACTCACATGTATTAAAAGACAAAAATTAACTGCCATCTGTATCAATATGTTAATGT
>NW_006770199.1:0-795 GCF_000442215.2 Lipotes vexillifer
TGAAGCTCCAGGGGTTGGAATTAAGTCTAATAGAGAAAATTTTCAAGGAGACAGATTATGATTGAATATAATGCAGAACGATGTAAGCTTTTAAACTACTAAAAGCTCTGTACAAAAGGAAAAAAAAACTTTACTTTTTTAACATTTATTTTAAAATTTTAATTTTTTAATTGAAGTATAGTTGACTTACAATATTATATTAGTTTCAGGTGTACAGCATAGTAATTTGATATTTTTATAGATTATACTCCATGCTGAACTGTTATAAAATGCTACTATATTCCCTGTACTATACATTACACTTTTTTAAACTTATTTGTTTTATACCTAGTAGTTTGCACCTCTTAAACCTGTTTACATTGTTAAGTAAATGTATGGAGACAAAGCAAGACTCTTTACTAAACTATTTTAACTCAGAATTATCTACTTTAACACCACGTGGAGTGTATTAGCCTTGCTATTTTGATGCCCTCTGAAATATTTGCCCTTTTTCACACTTCGATTTAAGAAGTTTATTTTTAGAATCTTTATTCTTATCATATGTTTTTGTTATTGTTTTGTTTTTATTCAGTTTTTGTTACTATTCAGTCCTATAGGCTTAATTATTTTCATTTTCAGTTTATTAGCTGGCTGATGGTTAATCCTTGTTAATATATATGTTCATGCAACAAATATGTATTGAACACTGTGCTTTGTATGAAGTCCTGAGGATCACTGTAGTGAATCAGACATAGTTGCTGCCTTCATAGAGTTTACATTGTATTGAAGGAGACAGTTATTCAGTTACAGTTCTGA
>NW_006770200.1:0-842 GCF_000442215.2 Lipotes vexillifer
GAGCAAAATGGCTATTTCTGAACTTTAGAAAAAAATAATATAGTTTTTCTGCATTTATATAATGAAGCTGATGTAGAATACCAAAAATTCTTTACTTTGAAAAACAATGTAATCAATTTGACATAATTCATATATATTGAACCTGTGGTACACAGACACAATAAAACTTATATTCAAAAAATCTTTTGCACTTAAGAAATATTTTCTAGTGTAGTTGATTTACAATGTTGTGGGTCTTTTAAAATACATGTATATTGGAGTATAATTGCTTTATAACACTGTATTAGTTTCTTCTTTACAACAAAGTGAATCACCTATATGTATACATATATCCCCATATCCCCCTCTCCTGAGGCTCCCTCCCACACTCCCTATCCCACCCCTGTGGGGGACATAATGCCCCGAGCTGATCTCCCTGTGCTATTCGGCAGCTTACCACTAGCTCTTTTACATTTGGTAGTGTATATATGTCAGTGCTACTCTCTCACTACGTCCCTGCCCCCCCTTTTGCCCTGAGTCCTTAAGTCCGTTCTCTACATCTGTGTCTTTATTCCTGCCCTGTCACTAGGTTCGTCAGTAACATTTTTCTAGATTCCATATATATGTGTTCGTGTACGGTATTTGTTTTTCTCTTTCTGACTTACTTCATTCTGTGTGACAGACTCTAGGTCCAACCACCTCACTACAAATAACTCAGTTTTGTTCCATTTTATGGCTGAGTAATACTCCATTGTATATATGGGCCACATCTGATTTATATACTCATCTGTCGATGGACATTTAGGTTGCTTCTATGTCCTGGCTATTGTAAAAAGTGCTACAGTGAACATTGTGGTACATGT
>NW_006770201.1:0-1296 GCF_000442215.2 Lipotes vexillifer
TGGCCGCTGAGCCTGCGCGTCCGGAGCCTGTGCTCCAAAACGGGAGAGGCCACAACAGTGAGAAGCCCGCGTAACCCCCCCCAAAATAATAATAATAAGTAAATAAATAAAACAAAACAAAATATAAAGCCTGGAAGACTTGAACAATGAAAAGTATATAGGCCAATTATATGTTGTTATTGTTTAAACACTTACCCTAGAGTTGAAAGTTTTCTTTTACTACTGAATCTGGATATAGCTTGATTACTTCATTATTAAATACAAACAAATGATGTATATGGTATTTACAAGAGTTTTTGTGAGGCTTTAGATATGTAGCAATTTGAGAGTCTCTACATTTCACTGTCAGGGTACAGGATATTCCCCATTATTTGGAAAATTGTTTTAGCAAATGGTGAATGTTAGAATAAAAAATAAAGTAGAACCACAAATAATACTTACAAATAATTTCCCATCCTTGGTTGAAACCAACATTTTATCTTTAACTACATCAACATTGCATGATTTAAAGAAACCTGATTTGGGTTCCCTGCATTTTTCCTAGATCACCATCTCTTTTTTAACTCTTTGTTCTGTACTCAAATTTGGAAGTTTAGTTTCATAATCTATTACACTTTTCAGATATTCCTAAGAATAATTTAAATTGTAAATGCATTTTAATTTTTTAAATGCAAATTCAACCAAATTTGAAAACTGACTGAGTCAAAAAAATTTGAGCAGGTAAACAGATATTCTCATATCAGGGTCATTGATTCAAATCCATGCCTATCAATATCTGTTATTAGATAGAAAATTCAGAAATACATGGCATGTACACTATATGCTTGCACTTTCAATTCCTCTCTGGCCTTGCTTAACCCAGAAACTTCTCATATATTTTTCATTTGGCCTACTTATATCTAAATGCATTATGTCTGCTAGACTCTTCTAGAATGTTGTTTCTGAGTTATATTATTCTAATATAAAAATTAGTATAAAATATCATGATATGTAGTAAAAATTGCCACCATAAAAAAATCAAATAAAAAGCTATTGTTTTTTGCAAATTTTCCCTTCATATTTAATCATACAAATTTATTTGTGTTTGCTTTACTCTCTATAGTTTTACCTATATTTTCCTTTGATCATTAATTGTATCAAAATTGAACTATGCCTTTGGTATTTTCCTGGATAGTCTTAGGAATTAGCAGGGACACAATAGATGTTAATTTATCCACAAACACCAAGTGACATTTGCATCAAATTAGAGATACCTTAAAATAATGACATGACAAAAAAAAAAAAAAAAAAAAACGG
>NW_006770204.1:0-1376 GCF_000442215.2 Lipotes vexillifer
TCCCCCTCCCCATATCCTCAAGCCCATTCTCTAGTAGGTCTGTGTCTTTATTCCCGTCTTACCTCTACAATAGTTTTAATATACAACTGTTGAGACTATTTTTATAAACGCGATGGAGGTTTATGAACTTAAGTCATTAGAGAAACTTTTCGTACATGTTTCCTTAAGTTTCACGTGCCCGTTATGAAAAGACTTACTTCGATCAGTAATGACTGTCCTAGCCTCTTGATTGCTGGTCTTGTTTTTCAAATTCTGGGCAGCAGTAATGAGTTCTTCCAACTGGGGGCGCCTCTGCTCCAAATCCTGCAGTGTTGCCTGAAGGAACAGATATAACAATACTGAGGTTCTCCAGCACTGTGCATTCCTTTTATGGAATACAAAGAAAAGTGTAATTTTCAAACCAACCAAAGCACTTTTAGAAATAAAAAAAGATGTTACTAGATATAAATCTCTAATGTATAAGGCTTTACAGAGAACAATTTAACAAGAAATGTGTTTCATTTTTAGATACCAAAACTATTTCAAGTGAAAATCTTGATTATGGACTTGCTTTACTATTTAAGAGATTAGACGGAGTCATTTCAGAGTACCTGGGTTTACTTAAACCAACATATGAGTGCCATGAGTAAAAAAAATGTAATTTTGAATTATGACAATGTATTTAAGAGAAAGACAGCTATTTATACTTGTAATCTCATTCTGTGCAGTGTCAAAATTAAGATGTATATTTTAGAAACAGAAAAAGCAGAGAAGCGATTTAAGAGATATAACTTACTTAACTTCTTTGTACCTGAAACTCCTCACCTGTAAAATGAGGTGATGTAGATGAGCTATATTAGTCTTTCCCCAAAATCGACTCCAGTAAGAATCACCTGATTCCTCTGCCTCACTTCTGAGTGAATGAATTAGATGGCAGGAGGAGGGCTGGAAATCTGCATTTTTAACAAATTCTCTGCCTAATTTTTATGATCAGGCAAGTTTGGAAAGCATCAGGCTAGAAGTTAATATGTGTATTCTGTACTACAACTGACTTTAGTACTGCTATAATAAAGGTACCAAAGACAACGAAGCCCACAAATATATATATGTTGGGCTGCACCCGGCAGGCCTACAAAGCCTGCGCTTGCCCAGCTTCAGTCAAGACTGAAGAAGGAGCCCAGAGTCAGCAGCAGAGACATCAATGGTTTAATGGATGGGGGAGCGGACCTGTCTGAAGGAAGGTCTTGGAGGCAACACCCCAGCGTGTGTAGCAGACAGCAGGCAGGACATGGCGGCAGTCTTCACTCCCAGTGGGAGTGGGCCAGTTAGAGGGGAATTGACATCAGGTGGGCTCATTAGTTACCAGGGAAACCAGCAGAGGGGCACGCCCCTCACCG
>NW_006770205.1:0-5323 GCF_000442215.2 Lipotes vexillifer
AGATCCCACATGCCACGGAGCGGCTGGGCCCGTGGGCCATGGCCGCTGGGCCTGCGCGTCCGGGACCTGTGCTCCACAACGGGAGAGGCCACAACAGTGAGAGGCCCATGTACCGCAAAAAAAAACCCAAAAGAACAAAAAAACAAAAGGTTAACTGCAGTCCGGGCCATGTTCAATCATCCGAAGGAACCTCTACAGTTTAGAAACCATTTTAACTACATTCGGTCATTTGATTCTCACAAACACCTTTGGAAGTAGGTGCTACTAGGTTTCCTACTTTATAAATAAGAAATGGAAAGGGAATAATTAAGTAATGCGCTCAATATCAAACAACTACCAAGTGGCTGGGATATGAACCCAGGTCCCTTGAACCCCGTAGGCCAAACTCTTAAACTCCACATTAGCAAATGGCCCTCATGACCCAAGGGAGAGCCAAGACTAAATCCAGCTGCAAGTGCCACATGCCCAGCTGGGGGTATTCTATTTATTCCAATGCAAGCTCATCCCAGCAGAGGAACTAAAAGGGCCTATGTATATTTTAATATGGTAATGTCACCCCCTGCCTTGCCTGTCCCATCCAAGCAAAACTTGAACAAAAATAGCAATGCTTTAAATTCCCTTAGTACTGTTCCCGTAAAAGTGTCCTGTCACCTGCAGACAGGGAGGTGGGGAGCCACGTTTCCAAGGAGGACTGACTGAAAGGCAGCAAGGCACAGTGGTTAAAAATGCAAACTCAGTAGCCAGATGATGTGAATTCGAATCCCAGTTCACCCTGAATAGCTGTATGACGTTGAGCAAGACCTGTGACCCCCTTGTGCCCCAGGTTCTTGATCCGGAAAGCCAGCATCAAAGTGCACCTCACCCCCACGGAGTTGTAAGGATTAATGAGATAATACCTGAAGCACTTAGTGTCTGGAAGATGGAAAGCATTTCATAAAATTCTGTTATTATCATCGCTAGATGTCAAAGCGCTGATGCATCACAGGATGCAAAGTCGGGGAGGCCCTTGCAGAGTCTTCTAGTCTAATTTTCTTATTCTGCAGAGGAGAAAACTGAGGTTTGAAGAGAGGAAGCCCCTCCTCCCACCTCAGCACCAGAACACTCAGAGAACCAGTGATGGCTTCCTGTGCCCAGATGGGGGTCTTTTGCTGCAAATGCACACTTTTCTCAAAGTCTCCTATTCCCACAGGACTGCTCCCCTGCAAAGAGCTTCCCTCTCTTGCTTGTGAGAAGTGGTGGGCTGGCCTTGGCTGAGTAGAGTTTTCGGGGAATCCTTAATGCTGCTTGGCAAAGCAGCTACTGATATTTCCAACGTCTTGTTGAACACCCTCGATCCAAGAGCTGCACGAGGCCAGACTGAAGTCCCCAGGGCCAGTGTGGGCACATTAACTTCCAGCCAATGCAATGACTCGAAGGCTGATTATGTCCTTGGTGGATTAGCCCTGTGCCTGGCTTTTCCTCTCTCTTTCAGAGGCCCCTTGGTCATTTCATGGCTCATTGACTCTGGCCCCCTAAGGGGTGAGGAGGGGAGGGGAGAGCTTCTGAGTGGCTGATCAAACACTGGTGCCAGTTAGCAACCCTCACCAAGGCTTCCAGTGCAATGGCTGTAACACGAGCCCCATTCATATGGACATTTGAGAGTTGAGGGGTGTTTCCACAGTCGCAAGCTAGGATCCTGGATTTGGAGGGTGCAAATCCTTAGTGCTGCCACTTGTTAGCCATTAAATGTAGGCAACTCACTTTATCTCACTAAGCCTCAGTCTTTCCATCTGAAAACTGGGAAGAACAGTAGTACCTACTTCAAAAGACTGCAAGAATTACATGAGATGATAAATGCAAAATACACAGCACAATGCCTGACATATAGTATAGGTAATAAATAAGTTTTATCTATTATTAAAAATATTTTTTAAAAATACATTCTGGCTAATGTATGCTCGAAATCCCAAGGTTTTGCAGATCACCACCCCTTCCCTGCTATCTCCTGGCTGATGTTGGCTGTCTGGAGGGATACTTTGCAAATTCATCTGGCAAGCACATTGGAAGGTAGAAGCATAAGTGAAAATTTGAATGTGGAGACAGATTTCCACTCAGTTCCTATGGTTCTAACACTTCCAAGTTGTAGCATTATGTCTGGTAAGTCACTGAATTTCTCTGAGACTCAGTTTCCTCATCTCTCTACTGGGGATTATGGCATTTCCTGATCTGCCACCATAAAATGAGTGTGGGAAAAGGTGATATACACATTTTTGTTGCTGTCACTAGCACTGTTATTATTGTTATTGTTATTATTATTATTAGTGAAGGAGCATATTCATAATTATCGAACGCTAAGCATAAGTCACACATTTAAAAATTTACCCGGTTTTATGTGCAAACTGAATGAACAGTTAGTGTTAATCATTCCATTTTATAGATGCGGAAATTTACATCTTATAAAATACCTGGTTAAACTCTCACTTCTGTAGTCTTCCCTGATGTCCACTTGCTCAAACTGTCAGTCTGGCTAGCATTCCCTTAGCTGCTAATGCGATCTTTAACATTTTACTGTTTGTTATTTGAGCATGTGTTTATCTACATGAGGTGCTCAAACCAAGGACACAGCTACCTTCACTTCTGCCTCCCTGGTATCTCACATGGCGCCTTGCATTTAATAGACATGAGTAAATTATTGTCCACTGCAGTGAAAAACCATCAGGTCAAAGGATGGGATGCAGACCAGTGAAATGTGCTGGTACAGTGTGAGAAGCATCTGCTCAGAAAGGTCTCTTTTGAAGGGGAAATGTGATTTCAGAGAGGCTGAGATTATCAAGAGTTCTTAGAAGGAATCCAGGTGGGAAATCAGAGAGCAAACTGGAACATATTCCTGCCTTCATAATGAGGAAGAAAGGAAATGAACGATGACTCTAAGGTGGCAAAGATCCTGAACCCGTCTTTGAAAATCTGTCTTTTGCCAGAAAAAGAAAAAAAAAAAAAAAGGAAAGAGAAGAAATGTGGACAATTAGTAAGTAATTAAGTTCTCACAGAAACAGCTATGACAGAATGCAGTTAAGGGGATACTTAGCGATTTGGGGGAAAACACAAATCAGCAGGTTGGACAGCATGTATCCTAAGGTGTTCCAGAGAAGACCTACTATAGTTAGTGAAGCACTTAACAATTATTTCTGAAAAGTCACTGTAGAAAAGCAACAGAACATACACTGAAATTTTTTAAAACATCAAATATCATGTTGGTCTTTTAGGCAGAAGGGGAAAATACATGAAGTAGGGGCTTTAAGAACTAAGAGAAGAGGGAAATACCTCCAGCTGGTATGTGACAGGCATTGTCAGACAGAGCATCTCATTCAATCATCCACCTGCAAGCCAGGCTTGGGGTCTTCCCATCTTCCAGACCAGGAAACCAGACTTCAAGAGGCAGAAGCAAATTGCCCAAGGACAGCCGCTCGTCCCTGCCTGAGCTGGAATTCAACCCCAGTCTTCGCCTTGCTCTGGCAGGGCCCATGTCTTACCATTTTTATTGCCCTTCTACACCAAGGATTAACAAATTGGATACAGTCCAGTTCGGAAACAAAGGAATTATGAGACTGCATAGGCCGGGGTTATAAAAAAAAACAAAAAAGCACTGATCACAGCCCATAAACATGATAGCTTGTCAACAGAATTACGAAGACAGTGGATGAAAAGATCACAAAATGACTTAATCTGGACCACAATAACTCAAAAACATTTCTCGCAAAATTAATTCAAATGGACTGGGAGAGGCTGTATAACTGCAAGACTCAAAAATTAGCTCAAAGGCAGTAAACAAAGGATAATAGTGGAAGTAATTCAAATACAAGGGAAGGCACTAAGCCAGGGGAGCTCAGAGCCCCCCACAATGTCATTTTATGAATCCTCCTGTCTGGTTAGTAATGCACAGCAGGACTGGGTGAAGAAATCTTGTTGAACGAAGCCTCATTTGAGGCCTGGGGTTAATAGAAGAAGTAAGGTCCAGATAAGGATGTTTCCTTTCTCACCATTAGCACCTACAAAAGAGGAGCTGTGGGCATGGCATAAAGGAGGAATTAGGTGGGACAGAAGCCTGAATATCTGGATGTACCAAATACCATCAACCCAGAATTGGAGGCCCATTATGTCAGGTCCTGCCTAACCACTGTGGTCCCTACCCTGCCCTTTCCAGCTGACCAGCAGGCTGATCTTTAGAACCAATTCTTCCTGCTGGTGGATCTCCCTGAGCTCCAGTCCTTACCCAGACGCATGTGTAAGATGTGGGACTTACTCTGATCATACTAAACCAAACTCCCTCCCATCACAGTTCAGTTTATGCAACAAGAATCTCCATGAACAATGATGTGACATACACTGCATTAGATCATAAAGATAGAGAGATGGACAAGGCAGGAGTCTTTGCCTCGCCTTCCAGAAGCTCAAGCTAGACAAGGATGTTTGAGCTAGGGTTTGCACAGTGTATTCATTGAACCTTGCTTGAATTTATGTTCAGAAGATTCACTGTCCTTCATAGAGGTTTAGGCATATTGTCCAAGATCACAGAGTTGGCAAATACTAGAGCTGGCATTCAAATCTCTTTGGCACAAAAGCCCAAGTATTCTCCACTCTACCACACAACACCGCTCACCACAATCATCCACCACCGATATCTGTACCACCAGTTCATGGCTACAGGTCAAGGAAATTAATAATTTTCATGACTGAGCATCTGTTTTGTGCCAGGCATATTGCTTAGCACATGGTCTTATGCAAATTTCACAAATCCTAATGAAGAGTCATCACTAACCTCATACTGCACATGAGGAAAGGGAGGCTCCGAGATGCATAAAGTCACCCACAGCTTGTAAGTACAGAAGTGAGAGATTCAAGCTCCATTTTGTCTTGTCTGCCCTATAGACTGCAAGAAGCCCACCATTTAGTGAGGATATGTATCAGTTTCCTATCACTGCTATAACAAATTACCACAAACTTAGTGATATAAAACAACACAAATTTATGATTTTACAGTTCTGGAGGTCAGAAGTCCAAAATAGGTTTCACTGGGCCAAAATCAAGGTGTTGGCAGGGGTGCCTTCCTTTCTGGAGGCTCTAGGAAAAATGCCACTTGCTTGCCTTTTCCAGTTCCTACAGCTGCGTACCTTGGCTCCTGGCCCCTTCCTCCCCCGTAAAAGTCTCTCTCTGCCTCTCTCTCGACATCCCCTTCTCAGACTCTCAGGCTAGTGCTTCACTCTTAAAAGGATTATATTGGGGTTTTCCCTGGTGGCGCAGTGGTTGAGAGTCCACCTGCCGATGCAGGGGACACGGGTTCGTGCCC
>NW_006770206.1:0-766 GCF_000442215.2 Lipotes vexillifer
TTCTGCTTTATAACAGAGTGAGTCAGTTATACATATATATATGTTCCCATATCTCTTCCCTTTGGTTCCTCCCTCCAGGTCAAAATAAATGCCACATTCTACCTGAAGCTTTGATCATTTCCTCCAGTATACTTCCCTTTCTCACAATTACTGTTTTATTGTTCATGACACTTTTTACGTATACTAGTTACATACGTTTTCCATCTTATGCTTGGTACTTACCATATTTTAAAATAACTTACTTATTTTATTGTGTATTTTTCTAACTTGTAAAATACAAAGTCAAATCTGTTTTGTCCACCAATTTTCACTATCTGGAATACTATCTTATATTTGACTGAAAGAATGGATGTTAAAACATGGAATATATATGATATTAATTGTTAATATGTAGTACAAGAAACATTTTATTTATAATTTCTAGATATTCAGTCATCTCATTTTCCTAACAAGAAAAATTATAGTTTAGAATTCCTTTAAATAGCCCTTCCTTGCAATCAACTAAAACTAGTTCTATAAATGAGGATTGAAAATCCCAATGAAAGAAGCATTAGACTGATTCCATTATGAAGTGTTTACATATTAAGGTAATTATATTTGATTGTCTTAGCCACAAAATTCATCTTACTTTATGAAACTTACTTTTCGATTCCTGAAAATTTAGATACACACTAAAAGAATAAAAATTTAAAAAACACTTATATTGTTGTCTTTTTCTAATTCATTACTCATATGATCCTAGAAAGAAGGACAAAGATTTATTTTT
>NW_006770207.1:0-1219 GCF_000442215.2 Lipotes vexillifer
CGAACCCGTGTCCCCTGCATCGGCAGGCGGACTCTCAACCACTGCGCCACCAGGGAGGCCCTAAAATGATTTAATATTTTGAGGAGACCAATTACCTTCTTACTACCTGAAAAATAAGTTTTTAAATTGATTACTACACAGCATGTACTTAACATTCTGTTTGTAAAAATTTCAGCAGTATAGCCCTTATACTCTCAGTATATTCAGTACCAAATCCACTTTGAAAAAGTAATTAAAACTGTCCTTTCTGTAAAAACTATTTGTGATAAAAGAGAACAAATTTCTTCAATATCTTTTTGATGTGATCTGCTTGAGTGGTTCAAAATGTATGTGCTTGGTAAAGCGGATGAAAAAAGAAAGAAAGGAGTTGTTCAAGTTGAACCTTTAATCCTATAACTGTTTTTAAAGGCCCCTGATTAGCAACAAATTCTAGAATCTTATTTAATAAAAATAAGTCCTCTTTGATTTGATTCCCCTCTTGGATAGACTTTAAAATAATAAATATGCAGAGCGTGGTTTCTCTAATTTTATGAATCAGGGTTTTCCCAAATGTATTTCCCCAAAGTTGGTGTTTTAGTCAATAGCTTCAGCCCCAAACAATCTTTCCATGGAAGTTCCTTTTCAGTGGCTGGTTTCATGAAATTCAGCTTTGAGAAGCTACTGTGCCCCAGGAACTGTGGAGGTGTAGTTTGAGGTTATTATGTAAATGGTCCCCTGGAGACTGTTGGTTAATGATAAACACTATCCTTAATTGCCTTTATTACCTTGACTCTTTCTCTACCCAGCTCTCCCTGTGTTAAAACCACAATAATGCTACCCTGCATCATCGGGAAGGCCAGATGTAGAATATTAGACCATTATATACTATTTCAATCCATAGTCTCTGGAGAATAATTTGTAATCAGTATATAAATAATTTCACATTAATGCAATAAGAAAAATAACAAGATAGTAAGACTCTTCACTAAACCTCAAATGTAAGACTGACCATTAAATTATGTATATCAATTAACTTTGTGTATGTGTAGTGCTTACCATGTGTTAGAAACCGTTCTAAGCACTATCCATGTATTAATTCAGTTAGTCCTCGCACCAACAAAAAAGGGGATGATAGGATTATCTCCATTTTACAAATGAAAAAATTGAGACACAGAGAAGTTAGATCAGCAAATAAGTGGCAGGGCATATCTCTAGGTGGTCTGCATACAGAGACCACGCT
>NW_006770208.1:0-2191 GCF_000442215.2 Lipotes vexillifer
GTAGTTGTGGCACGCAGGCTCAGTAGTTGTGGCACACGGGCTTAGTTGCTCTGTGGCATGTGGTATCTTCCCGGACCAGAGCTCGAACCCGTGTACCCTGCGTTGGCACGTGGATTCTTAACCACTGTGCCACCAGGGAAGCCCAACAACTTTGATGTTTTAAAAAAGCTTAAGAAACTAGGAATAAGGGAACTTCCTTAACTTGCTAATTATCAAAGGGCATCTGTGAAAAAGTCACAGCTAACATCATACTTAAATGATGAAAGACTGGATGTTTTCCCCCTCAGATCAGGATGTCTTCTCCCATCACTTCTATTTAACACTGTAAGCAATAAAAAGAAACAAATGGCATCCAGACTGGAAAAGAAGAAGTAAACAATCTCATTTTACAGATGACATGATCTTGTATATAGAAAATCCTTAGGAATACACACACACACAAATATTAGAGCTAGTAAACTGGTTCATCAAGGTTTCAGAAAACAAGAACAATGTACAAAAATCTATTGTATTTCTCATCACTAGCAATGAACAATCCAAAAAAGAAAGAAAACAATTCCATTTACAATAGCAACAAAAGGAATAAAATACTTCTATATAAATTTAACAAAAGAAATGTAAGATTTATACACTGAACACTATAAAACACTGTTGAAAGAAATTAAAATCTAAATAAATTTAAAAACACCCCATGTTCATGGGTCAGAAGATTTAATATTATCAAGATGACAGTACTCCTCAAATTGATCTACGGAGCCAATGCAATCCCTATCAGAATCCCAGACAGCTTGCTTTTCTTTCTCTTTTTTGCAAAAGTTGACAAGCTGATCCTAAAATTCATATGGAAATGCAAGGGATCTAGAAAAACAAAACTAATCTTGAAATAGAAGGACAAGTTGGAAGACTCACAGGTCCTGATTTAAAAATTTACTACCAAGCTACAGTAAGCAAAACAATGTGATACTGGCATAAAGAAAGATATATACCCAGGGAATAAAATTGAGAGTCTGGAAATAAACCCTTATATTTACAGTTAGTTTATTTTCAACAATGAAGCCAAGACAATTCAGTGGAGAAAAAATAGTCTTTTCAATAAATGGAGTTGGGACAATTGGATATCCACATGCAGAAGAATGAAGTTGGACCCTTACCTCAAACCATATACAAAAATTAACTCAAAATGGATCAAAAGTCTAAATGTAAGAGCTTTTAGCTATAAAAACATAGTTTATTTGAAAAAAACTTTTATGCATTTTAAACTTTTACATTTATAACTAAATTATAAACTTTGTAAATGTTTATAAAACCCTTGGATGAAAACACAGGCATAAATCTTCATGACCTTGTATTAGGAAATGGGTTATTAGATATGGCTCTCAAAGAACAAGCAAAAATAGACAAAAATAGACAAATCGGACATCATCAAAATTAAAAATGTTTGTGCTTTAAAGGGCACCATCAAGAAAGTAAAAAGACAACCCACACAATGGGAGGGAATTTTTGCAAATCATAAGGAACTTGTATCTAGAATACATAAGTCTTACCGCTCAACAGAATCAATCCAATTAAAAAAAATGGGCAAAGGGGGACTTCCCCTGGTGGTCCAGTGGCTAAGACTTGGTGCTCCCAATGCAGGGGGCCCGGGTTTGATCCCTGGTCGGGGAACTAGATCCCACATGCCACAGCTAAGAGTTTGCATGCTGCAACAAAAGATCCTGCATGCCGCAACTAAGATCCAGCACAGCCAAATTTAAAAAAATAATAATAATGGGCAAAGGACTTGCATAGATATTTATCCAAAGACGATATACAAATGGCCAATAAGCCCATGAAAAGATCCTCAACATCATTTGCCACCAGGGAAATGTAAATCAAAACAACAAATTTACACCTACTAGGATGGCTGTAATAAAAAAGACAGATAATAACAACTGTTGGTGAAGATGTGGAGAAACTGGAACATTCATACCCTGTTGGTGGGAATGTAAAATGGTGCAGCCACTTTGGAAAACAGTCTGACAGTTGCTCAAATGGTTAAACATAGAGTTACCTACCATATGACCCAGCAATTCCACTCCTAGATATACACACAGAGAATTGAAAAATTTGTCCACCCAAAAGTACAGGTACTTCCCTGGTGGCGCAGTGGTTAAGAATCCGCCTGCCAATGCAGGGGACATGGGTTTGATCC
>NW_006770209.1:0-215 GCF_000442215.2 Lipotes vexillifer
AAAGATAGGTGAGCTTTTAATCGTTTCTAGAGTTGCATTTCTGTTGTTGTAAAGACTTGATCTGTAAGAAAAAGAGTTGTTTTCAATTCCTCAAAGAATGGGTTGCAACCTAAGCCACAATGAAGCTGACCTATCCATTCAACTACATTACTTCAATTTTCTTTAGGAAAATTAATAAACAGAAACCTCATTTAGAATGGAGTCGGGAGGCCAGA
>NW_006770210.1:0-277 GCF_000442215.2 Lipotes vexillifer
CCTTTCCCATGTTAGGGAAGTTTTCAACTATAATCTCTTCAAATATTTTCTCAGGTCCTTTCTTTCTCTCTTCTCCTTCTGGAACCCCTATAATGAGAACGCTGTTGCATTTAATGTTGTCCCAGAGGTCACTTAAGCTATCTTCATTTCTTTTCATTCTTTTTCTTTATTCTGTTCCATGGCATTGAATTCCACCATTCTGTCTTCCAGATCTCTTATCCGTTCTTCTGCCTCAGTTATTCTGCTACTGATTCCTTCTAGTGTATTTTTCATTTCA
>NW_006770211.1:0-530 GCF_000442215.2 Lipotes vexillifer
CATACCCGAACCTGGAACCTAAACTGTCCCTGTATCCTAACTCTAACCCTAAAACTTACCCAACGCTTACCCTAACCCATGAACTATTCCTTACACGAAGGCTAACACTAACATATGCCCTGACACGTACGTTAAACCTAACCATTGTCACACCCTAATCTGAACCCTAAACCGTCACTGTTCCCTAAATATAAACCTAACCCTAACCCTAAACCTAACACTTACCCGAAGCCTTACCCTCACCCGTGCCCTAATCCTAACCCGTAGGCTAACACTAACCCGTCCCCTAACACGTACGCAAAAGCAAAACCATTGTCGACCCCTAACCTGTACCCTAAATGATCCGCATTAGCTAACCCTAACCCTAACACTTACCTTTAACCTAACCCTAAACCGTGCCCTAATCCTAACCCGTACGCTTACACTAACCTGAGCCCTAACACGTACGCAAAACCTAAACCGTTGTTGTACCCTAGCCTGCACCCTAAACCGTCCCCTTTCCCTAACCCGAACCCTAACCCTAACCCTAA
>NW_006770212.1:0-896 GCF_000442215.2 Lipotes vexillifer
GACTAGTCAAATTCACAAAGACAGAAAGCAGAATAGAGGTTACCAAGGACTGAGGGGAGGGGAGAATGGAAAATTGTTATTTAATGGGTTTCTGTTTGGAATGATGGAAAAGTTCTGAATGATGGAATGATGGAAAAGTTCTGAAAAGGATTAGTGGTTATGGCTACACAACACTGTACAAATTGTGAGTCATTTAATGCCACTGAATCGTACACTTAGAAATGATTTAAATGGTAAATTTTATGTTGTCTGTATTTTACCACAATTTTACCACAATTTTCTGTATAGCATTAAGCTATACAGAAAATCTCTGCCCATTCAAAATCAAATAGCAAAGTCTGAAAAGGGCCAGGTGACTAGATAGAAGAGAATCTATTCATTTAGCCAGAAGGATAGAAGAAAAAAAAAAATTTAGGCAACAAACGGTCAGCAAAAATTGGTAAATCTTCAGGACACACGAACAAAGTTTAAAACGAAAAAAAGCGAAGACCCTAGAAAAGAAACTTTCAGAAAGAATTAAATACAATAATGTTTACCTATTAGATATATGCTCACAAAGACATGTGCCAGGATAATCAAATAAATGTTCAAATTTTCAGCTACCGAAGCAGTGGAGAAATGAAGTTAAAATGCCCTGGTTTCACATGGATCTGAATGCAGAATAGAGCCTGAACATTTTAATTACAGCCAAAGTCTATCCAGGGAAACTGCAATGTCCTCGGGAGCTTTCAATCCTTTCCAAAGGGCTAACACAAAAATTTAAAAATATAGGTCTGCCATAAAGCTATCCATTAGAGACCAGCATATTTTAATAAAATGAGCTGCGAACTCCGTAACTGCAAAGCAAGGTCATGGGATTGTAAATTACTCTGCAATCCTCTGTCTTCGACTGGAGC
>NW_006770214.1:0-7093 GCF_000442215.2 Lipotes vexillifer
ACAGGTTCGTGCCCCGGTCCGGGAGGATCCCACATGCTGCGGAGTGGCTGGGCCCGTGAGCCACGGCTGCTGAGCCTGCACATCCAGAGCCTGTGCTCCGCAATGGGAGAGGCCACAACAGTGAGAGGGCCATGTACCGCAGGAAAAAAAAAAAAAAAAAAAAATTGGAGGAAAATTTAAAATACAGAAAAGTACAAAGAAAAAAAATCATCATCCATACTTTCACCTTCCAGAATTGTTACTCTCAGCAGAGATGTGTTATTTGTTTTTTGTTTCTGTTTTAACATAAATGTCCCATTTGTTTTATGACTACCACAGCTTCCCTATCACTAAATTCTTTATTTTGATCGAATTCTTGGCTGCCTTCATTGTCAAGAAGTTTTATTTTGTTTTTTCCCCCCCAAGAAGGACTCATAGGTGCCACATTCTTGATTCCTTTCATGTTTGAGAATATCTTCCCATTATTGCTTTTATATTTGAATGACACCTTCATTATTAATAATATACGCGAGTTCTACTTTCTTTTTCTGAAAACACAGATTGTGTTCCTCTGGTATGCAATGTAGTGAAGAACTTGGGGGATAAGCTTAATTTTTACTCTCATGTAAGTGATTAGCTTTTTGTCTCTGGACACTTGAAGAACTCTTTCTTTATCTAGGGATAAGTTTAGTAAGTTTACTAGGATACAACTGGCCAAATTTTCATAGAACACAATAACAATATACTCTCAAAATCTGTAGATTTTTCACTTGATTCAGAAAATTTTATTATATCTTATTTTTAATTAAAAAATTAAAATTTAAGTTAAATATGCACATAAAGAGGTAAATAGTCTCTCAAGGTTTACAATGAAAAATTTCAGTCTTTCATTCCCTTTCTTTCCCATTTTCTGTCCCCCAGAAGCCTACCATTTCAATTCTTTTAATGAATCCATTTAGTATTTCTACTCATATTTCTAATAACATTCTAATATTGATATTTCTTGGTTTTCCAATTCAGACATTATCTGTTGATTTCCCACTATGGAAGATGAGGATTTAGCTTCCTTTTATCACCAGCCTGCCCCTACTACATACACCTGTACTTCTTGTATTCTCTACCTTTCTAATATAATTGTTTCATTATTTTGGTTAGCTTAATAATCAATGTTTAAGTTATTATGACTTCAGCTTTAGGTATTAGCTATTAACTATGAAAGAAGAAGTTTATCTCTCTTTTCTTCCCTCATACTTCCAACAGACTAACCTTCCCTCCCATTATTCCAAAGTAATTATATCATAATTTTGGCTAGTCAGTGATTACATTATTATGCATATATAACATTAGTTACACCTCAGCCATTTAACAACTAATGGTTTTTTCCCTGAACATTTTTTTTTCTTTTCTTTTTTTTTTTTGGCTGCACCATGCAGCTTGCAGGATCTTAGTTCCCTGACCAGGGATTGAACCTGTGTCCCCTGCAGTGGAAGCTTGGAGTTCTAATCACTGGACCGCGAGGGAAGTCGCTCCTGCACATTTTTGTCGTTTGCCTTGGCATTACTTGTCTTTTCATTTCTTAGTTTTCTAGACACTTATCAATAATTCAACTCCAAACTAAGTGCTCAAAACTCCTCTCAAAATGTTGACGCACATCAAGTATTCTATCATTTTCATTAGAAGAAATATGAACATTTTGAAGAAAATTTTCTCAAATCTTTCTGACCTATTCCAATCTGGTCTGGTTGCCATCTATCCCAGATACACAGGTGTTATCCTGGAATCTCCCTTCATCATTATCCTAGGGATTCTTTTTCCTATATCCTATGTCTTTCTCTTTCTAAGTGTATGCCAGGGTTTTGGTGTCCTATATCCTCTTGTAACTTCCTGAAACAGATGCATGGAAAGCAAATGCCTGAAAGGTTCTTACTCTACTCTCATATTCGATAGTTTGACTAGATATAGATTTAAGAATTCTGAAAGCATTCTTCCCTTATTTTATAGTTTCTAGTGTTGCTGTTAAGAAATTGAAAGTTATTTTAATTCCTTTATATATGATATCCCCCCCCCTTCTCTGGAAGCTTGCAGAATTTTCTCTCTGGTATCAGGGTTATAACATTTCACAATGATAACTTGCTATGTTTCTTTTCATGCATTTTGCTGCACACTTTCCTTTCAGTCTAGAAACCCAGCTTCTTTCATTCTGAGAAATGTGTTTTGTAACAGTTCACTGATGATTTCTTCCCTCTTCATTTTCTCCTTCTGGAACTCCTAATATTCAGATATTGGACCTCCTCGGCTGCTCCTTTAATCTTCTTATCATTTCTCTATTTTCCATCAATTTGTTGTTTTATTCTGCTTTGTGAAAAATTTTTCCAAAAAAGTTTCCTAACTTTTCTATTAAATTTTTCATTTTAATATCAGCACTACGTGTTCTCTAAATGTTCCTTTTTAAATATAGCATCCCGCTTTGGGGTTCATGAATGCAATATTCTCTCATCTCTCAATGAGGGCAAGGATTTTAGTGTGCTTTGTTCACTGCTGTGTCCCTAGCTCCTACAACAGTGGCACTCAGATGCTCAAATATTAATAATAAATGTTACCTTTTTGAAGTTTTTTTCTCTCTGCATAATTTCTGTTTCCTTCAAGTTGATTTTTTGCCTATTATTGTTTTTTTTCCCCACCTGTTTATTTGTTCTGGCCTCTAAATCTGGTAATCCTTGCTTTTTTTGGGTCCAACTTCTAAGACTGGCACAATAAATATGTTGTTGGGAGCACTGAATATGTGGTGGATTTGTCAACTTTGAAATTCAATGTAGTTAGATCCAAGAAGTATGTTATCTGCTGGGAACTCCCTGATGACTATATCTTTAGGTCTCTCCTTTTGGACTCTGCTACCACAGAGAAGAATCTTCTAATGTGCTTGTTTGACATGTGTAAGCCCGGCTGCTAGTATTTAGGAGCCAAGTGGAAGAAGGAAGCTGAGGACCCCAGAACATACATTCACTTAATCCCCACTTTCCGCATGGTACCTCCAACATCATCTATGCCTGGTGCCCCAATCCAGAGATCCTCTATTTTACCCTCTTCTGAGAATAAATCTCCAGCCTCTTACTAGAGTGGTGAGGTTTGGGGGAGGAAATCTAAGGATCTACTTTTTAGACAAACTTTGAAGTAATCCTGCTTTTACCCTCACTACTAGATGTACTTGGTGCTGTTGAATCTTAACTCTTTAGAGAGTTTTATTGTGCAAATCAGCTTGCATCTCAGCTTTCCCCACTTCTGGCTTAGCATTCAGCTTTCTCAGGTATGCTAAATTGTCCTGCTTTTCTGCTTCCCAATTTCTGTTGTTGCTATTTCCTTTTTCATTTTCTTTAGCCTTCTGGATTTACACCCTTCTAAAATCCCTTTACTCTTGTCTTAGTGGGGTTTCAGCAGTCACATTTACCCAGTCCTTACAAGTTTATATTAAAATCCTTAAATTAAATTACTTTACCAAGAATCCCTTATAAATGCATCTTTTGGTCACATGTTCAGTTCTCTATTTCAGAGACGTTAACTTTATTGAATCATCTTTGTCTTTTATTTCTATTAGATTCTAATTTCAATTATTTTCATTTTCATCTAAATTACTGAATATCTTAAACTTTTCCTCTATGTATATAATTTGATTTTCAGTGGTGTCAGTTCTGCTCTTTGCTATTTTTTAATTAATTAATTCTGTAATTAAGTTATTTGGTCCTCAATTTATTTTCTTAGTTCTATAATATCTTCTTTTATCTCATTTTGTTGTTTTATCATGTCATCACTGAACTCTTATTTATGAAATTCATATTCTACTGAGTTGTTTTGCAGTGGCAGAATTGTATATTTGTAAGGAAATTCTTTCTATTCTACTGAGTAATGTTTTTCTCAGGGCAGGTTTTTGTTTTTTTGCAGGGCATTTTTCTTGCTTTCATTTTTGCTATACATTTGCACAGTTGACACACTGATTCTTTTGGTCTTGTTCATGCTTGTTTTATTTATTTTGATATATTATAGATGAATTCTTACCTCTCATCCTCATGTATCTGAGACTGGATACCATGTGAGTGCTGGTTATTTTGTATTCTGTGTACTTTTCTATGGCTTCAGGGAATGATATGAGTGGGAGGGATGGAAAGGGTATAGGGAACTCACCAAGGTACTGTAGAGTCGTTGTCCAATTATTTCTTTTTCCTGAGATTCTGTTAAATATTCTTGTTTCATTCCACATACGTAAGGGGTTACCCCATTCCTATGGAAGGACAGTCTCCAGCTTCACATTATTTCACCTATTCATTTTTTAAGGATTAGATCTTTTGTTTCTGTTAAAGAGTCAACCTCATTGTTCATTTTCCCTGCTTCATCATTTATTCCCCAGCAGTTGTTCCCACTGCTTCTCAGTCAGAAGAAGATAAATGTACAGATATGTACTCAGTTTGCTTCTTTCCAGATCTGGAGCTATTAGTGAGAATTTGCAGGGTTTCATTAACACATCAGTATGGCTTCTGGGGAGTGGTGATAGGGTGGAGTTGGGAGCCTACCGTTATTCCTTTCTGTTCCTCACCAGAATCTTGTTTCTTTCCTTGGCCACCAATTTTTGAGCTTTATTATGTTTGATTATCTTACTGTGTTTGCTACTGTTGAAATTTCTGCCATTTAAAAAATTAATTTATTTTTCACATTTAATTAGAAACTAGTAGTAGGAAGCTCTGTGATGCAATCTGAAGCATCCACTTTAATCCACAAGTGTTTCTATGCAAGGCTCTAATATAGAACTCTTATCCATAGGGGTAATTGGGCCAACTGAAGCTAGAGTTTAATTTCATTTTCATTAAAATATATACTCTGAAATATGTCTCCTACCTCTGTTGTGCTGGATAGCAAAACAAACAAACAAACAAGCAGGAAAAAACCCACCAACCAGTAAGACATTTTTCTTTTGCAATTTACTCCTCTTACATTCATTTCATCCAGCCTCCAAACATTTATTAAGCATTCCTATGTACTGGCATCAGGCAGTAAAGCTCTGAGTATAGTGGCTTCTGAGCAAGCAGTCAGTAAAATGCTGATTGAAGAAAATGTGACGAGGTTGCCTATGTGCAGCCATTAGGATGGCTACTATCAAAAAAATAGAAAATAACAAGCTTTGATGAGGATATGAAGAAATTATATCCTCATCATGGTTGGTGTGATTGTAAAATGGAAAACAGTATGGAGGTTCCTCAAAAAATAAAAAATAGGAACTATCAAATAATCCAGCAATCCCACCTCTGGATATATATCCAGAAAAATTCAAAGCAGGATCTCAAAGGGATATTTGCACATCCATGTTCACTGCAGCATTATTCACAAGAGCCAAGAGGTGGAAGCAACCCAAATGTCCACTGATAGATGAACAGATAGAGAAAATGTGGTGTATACACACAATGGAATTTATGCAGCCTTAAAAGGAAGGAAATTCTGACACATGCTACAATGTGGATAAATCTTGAGGATACTATACTAATTAAGTGAAATAAGCCAGTGACAAAAAGACAAATAGTGCATGATTCCACTTATAAATGATACTTCAAGTAGTCAAATTCAGAAAAACAGGAAGCCAAATGGTGGTTACCAGGGCCTGGGGAGAGCAGATAAGGGAGAGTTGTTGTTTAATGGACACAGAGCTTCAGGTTTGCAAGATGAAAAAGTTCTGGAGATCTGCTTAACAACAATGTCAACGTACTTTTAACACTACTGAACTGTACACTTAAATATGGTTAAGGTGGTAAATTTTATGTTGTGTGTTTATCACAATTTAAAAAAAAAAAGGAAGTTCTATAACACTGTTGGAAAGACAGTCCTGTTCCCTGTTCTCTCCACAGCTGCTCTGCCCCACTCCTATGCAGGATTTGATTCTACCTTGGCAGCAAAAGACACAGGGAAAAGCTAAGCTTGTGTGGTGAAGAAAAGCCTCCATCCTATCTCATGGGAAAACATTCACATACTTTTGTCAATTTCACACAGTTTAATCTAGTTTTCATTCCCTCTTTCCCATCTACTGGGTGGTTTTATTTTGTTTTAAGACAAGGAGAATTGCCAAAAGGAAAAACCCCAGGGCTTACTTCTGCAGGATGGATCCCTTAATGACCAGCTCCTCATCCAAGTCTGCTTCATTAGCCATGAAGAGCAGCCTCTTTCCTGTGCTGTCCACTCCAATGAAGTCACGCTGCTCCACTGAATCACACACAAAAAAGGAAAATCAAACAAAGCCATTTGCCCCACCTGTATGACTAAGTCAGGGGAGAGGGCACCTGCTCACATTGCTCTTCGAACCAAATACAGGAGTGAGTGCTATGTAACACATACTCACCACAATGTTTAAAACATGGGCAGGTGATTTTTTTTGTATTGCTCTAAAGGATATTATTAGGTTAACTGGTGAAGCCTGAATAAAGTCTGTAGATTAAAGCACGGTACCAATGTAATTTTCTGTTTTAAGAGACTGTGGGGTGTGGGGGAAAGATACACATTGATATATTAAAGGCAAAGGGAATCATATCTGCAAATTATTCTCATAAATAGCTCAGAAAAATAATAATTACATATATAATATATTGTATATTCATTAGATATACATTGAATATATATTATAAGAAGGAAAGCGGGAGAATACTAGAGCAAATGTTAACATTTGGGGAATCTGGGTAAAGGATATCTGCAATCTTTGTACTACTCCTGTAACCTTCTGTAAATGTAAAATTGTGTCAAAAATTAAAAGTTAAGGAGGTGATGGATATCTTAATTAGTTTGATGGTGGTATTCATTTCACAACATCTACATATAATGTCAAAACATCATGTTGTATACCTTAAATACAGAATTTTTATTTGTCAAAACTAAACAAGTAGGGGACTTCCCTGGTGGCGCAGTGGTTAAGAATCCGCCTGCCAATGCAGGAGGCATGGGTTCAAGCCCTGGTCTGGGAAGATCCCACATGCCGTGGAGCAACTAAGCCCATGAGCCACAACTACTAGCCCGAGTGCCACAGCTACTGAAGCCTGCATGCCTAGAGCCTGTGCTCTGCAACAAGAGAAGCCACCGCAATGAGAAG
>NW_006770215.1:0-47684 GCF_000442215.2 Lipotes vexillifer
AAAAAAAAAAAAAAAAAAAAAAAAAGAAATATCTTTTAAAGCACCCTTTTACTATTTAGGGTGAAAGCAAGCTGTAGGTATCTATCCCAATTCACAAGTATTTGAGGAAAGAATAATAGGCATATTCAATAGGTGATAAGCACCTTAGAAAAATCTAGATGTGTCGTGCACACTTACTAATTATAGCTCAGAGGTAACTCTGCGCTCTTTTATAAGCCCAGCGGCTGTCACCCTTTTATAATAGTTTGTCAACTGTATTCCTTTCCAACTATCCCTGATGGAAACATCTAATTACTGAAACTACCAATGTAAATGCATTTGAATTAAAGCAAACCACACTGTAAACTTTATGGCCATAAATTCTGTAAGGCACATGGGATTGAATGACATGAAATGACTTGGCTGCTTTAAGAGAGAAAAATAAAAGTATCAACATAGCAGCTAAAACCTAACAATGGCTTTGTAAGAGTACTTGACTCAGTTATTATATAAATAAGCATACCTGCAGGAATGAACGCAGTTGTGGTTATAACGAAATCTTAAATAAAAAGTAGGGCCTTTAAAATACACATCAACTGTTCTGAAGCTACTGAGAAAGTTCATGAATTTAAACCATGGCCCATAGGATAATATTTAAGAAGCCAGTCTTCTTCTACAATGACAAATCACACCTCAGAATCGCCTTCACAGTCATAAAACCCTCAAGCCAGGCAAATCCCTGAGCTGTCCTTTAGCTTCGGCCAACAAAAGTACCAGCACTAAGTACTGCTTGTAATCCACCTGCAGCATGGTCTAAATGAAGGTAAATAAGGCATTCATGCAAGAAATTAACACATGGCAGAAAATAATCCTGAGCTCCAGGGCAAAATTCAGTCTTCTGTCACAGTGAAAACTCAAAGAATATAACTTAGACTATGAAATCCCTAAACAGTATCTGATTAGTATAATTCAGAACTTTACTCCAGGGGCACATACTTTTACAATAGTTTTTTTAACCTTATTTTATCATGCTCTTAAAAGAAATTCTTCACTCTCTAGAATTATATGCAGGAAAGCACTCATCACTGGTTTTTCAATTAGTTATTAAATCTCTTTGATATTATGTCCTTTTCTATTAACATTAGTCATTATTTTAGTTATTCCTACTGCACTGATTTAGAAGGTAAATGAACATTCTGTTCCAACATGCTCAGTTTTTGTTTCAATTCCTAAACAGAAAAATAATTTCTCATGTGCTAATCAGTAACATATTTCAGACTATGAAGCCACTGGGGAGACAGCTCTTCGAAGAACTCCTCCCAAAGAAGTGCTTGGGAAGAGAAGCACCCAGCAACACTTCATGGGTCCTTGTCTAAAATTTGGTAGTAAAAAGAAAATCACAAGCGAATTTCTCAATTCCTTATCCACACTCCTTTCTGAACTCTGAAGCAGAGTAAAAAAATGCCTGGAGATGTTGATCCCAGAAGTTATGTAACAGCAGGGCAGATCAAATAAACATTCTGCTTAAAACTGCTGCGCTGACTAATTTTAATATTAGACTCTGAAATACCTTCCTAAAAGACTACATATGTATGTATAAATGTAATCCATGTAGTGCACAGTTTATGTGAATGTTTTGTGTGTGTGTTAAGTGCTTTTGCATAATTTCAGCCAATGGTGGCTAGCCTAGCAGATGAAACTAACTTTCAGCCCATGAGCACCAGGCTGCTCACACTCTCAGCCAATAGGGCTCTGCAACTTTATCCTGGGGGGAACATTTTCTGCAGTGTATATTTCTCTTGCTATTCTGGGTTTTTTTGCCACTTATTTCATGTTCTGGTAAGCGGTTTGGGCCCATAATGACAGACAAATGGAGGCTAGACCTGCTAGCAGAAATCAGTAGCACTGGTTGTCAACATGCCTGTGTTATGATGGCTCGAGGTTCCTTCCAGAAAATGGCTGAGGACTATTAGGAAAAGATCTTCAGGAAGTTCAGGACTGGTGAAAGCCCCCTGGCATTATGAAAGGCACCAAGGACATACTGGAGCCTACAAGGCTAGGACAACACTTAGGTGAACAGTTGCTGGAAGAAACAGTGGTTAGAGGAATCCTAATTTGAGGAAATGAAGAAAACACAAGAGAGAACAGTGATCCTGGACATCTAGAATGAATCTTCATAGGAACTAAGCCAGACTTTACAAACTGTAGGTCCTGACCTATTTGTGGGTCATGAAATCAATTTTGTTGATCAAGATCTTTTTATTCCAATATAATAATATAAATGAATAAGATGAAAATATCACAGTGCTTCATTCACAGTAAATTATTGGCCATACAATTCCTGCTTCACTTCTAATTTATGTCTTGTTATTCCATATAATGTCTACCCATGGGTCACATTTTAAAATGTACGAAAGCCAATAACCTATGCACAAATTACCACAAGCAGTGCTGAGTTAGCATCTCCATTTCATGGAATGCACTCCCCACAGAAAACAGGTTATGAGGATATAGAAATGGCCCCTCTGGTGTTACAAATCTCAGCTTGAGGAGTGTGCAGAAGTTCATTTGCCTCTGTGTATTAATATCTTCTATGCCTTGTTGAACAATGGGTACTTGTGTGCTAAGACCCACCAGAACCACCACTAGCACTCTCCTAAAATAACTATATCTTTGGGCTCTGGTTCAGTTTCCTGATTGACACTCCATGACTTCATCAAGACTGGAGACTTATCTAGACTCCAAACTCTCTTGGTCCAAATCTTAACAGTCTGCCTAGATCCTCCCAGACTCTTCAACCCAATACCTAGACTCTTGTTTAAATTTCCCCAGTCTGCCTGGTGATCTGCTCTGAAAATGAACTATAGCTACAAGGCTCACCTGACATCCTAGAACCACTGCCTACTTCTTGGAACCTACTTCTGCTTTATCCTAGCCACCAAAATTTTATTTCCTGATACATGGCTGGACTTAACTATATTCTTTGGATATTCTAGGCAGATTGATGGCTGTGAAACCAACAGGATCCTGTGGGGCCCTCTCCGTACAAAAGCTCCTCTGTGTCCCCCATTTCTTGCTTGTAGCAAAAGGTTTTAGTCTCCTAGATGTTCCCTGAGTTCCAAAGAGCAGGCACAAGCAGTTACTAATTAGAGAAGTAAGAGTATGCAGAAACAAAGGAAAAGCAGTTAAACAAGATAAGTAATGACAATAGTTATGCTATAAAACAGAGTTCTAGTTTCTCCTCAAGAGATATACGTAACAATCTGATGGATATCCTTGAGCTGTTCTTCAGGAACTAAGACCGACTCCCCTCCACCCAGGTGGAGGATGGTGACTATATTCTTAACACAAGCACTAGACCCCAGACTGGTTGGAACCAGAAGGTTGATGACTGTGATTCCTGAATCACCACCCTGTTACCTCACCACCAACCAATCAGAAGAAAGTCATGATTCTTGCAGCCCATACCCTCAAATTTTGCCTTTAAAAAACACTCCCCCGAAAACCACTGAGAAGTCTGGGTCTTTGGATCATGAGCTGCCTGTACTGTAAGCAGATAAGGTAGAGGGTCCCTAGAGAAAGAGAACTAGGCCTGGCTTTCTTGACATAAGACAAGCCATTTTTGGCCTAAGTCATTGTGTGATCTAGGCCTGGCCACAATACTTGCCCTTGATCAGGTCTCAATAACTAATGATCTTAAGGGCAGTGTGAGAATGTAGGAACAAAGGAAAAGTAGCCAAGAAACAACAGTTCAGCAATAAAACAGAATCCTAGCTCCTCCTCAAGGGATACACATAACACTCTGACAGTCTTTGAGGTCTGCAGGAACAAAGGTCCCCACCCACATGGAGGACGCAATGATGATGTTGACCTTCTTGACTTCAAGCAACTAAAGCTTGGACTCTGTCGATCTTTGCCCAAATTCTATGCTGAATTCCCCTCTGCTCAAGCCCCCCTCATGAATATGCATGTACCTTTAGCTTAAAACATCCCCCATTTTGCTGTTTGGGGAGACACTGCTTCGGGAAAGATCTCTGGTGTCCTCCTTACTTGCTGGAAGTAATAAATCCTTCCTTCTCCCGAATTTTTGATTGGTTGGGTCTTTTGGCTTGACACCAACCAAGGAGCAAACCCAATTTTCAGGTAACAGTATTCCTTGCTGGGCCCTGCAATAAATGCTGTACTTTCCTTCACCACAACCCAGCATCGGTAAATTGGTTTTGCTGTGAGGCACAGACTTCAGTTTGATTTGGTAACAACGGCTCCTCTAAGAACTAACCTTCCATGTGGGTCAATTCTGCATAGCTAATGCTCACTCTTCCTTCACTAACTTCTACTATGTTAGTCCTAATATATCCAGCAGAGCCTGTCTGAGTTAGATAACTTTCATGATTTTCCATGATTCTATAGATGGACTCCTTCTCCCAGCTACTTGGTATCAGGTAGGTCTGTAATAGTTAGTAAATGCAGGTCATCCTCTGAGTCTGCCTTAGAAAAGAAGTTACATATCCTTTAACAGCTGCCCTTGTAAATGAGTTCTGGTTTCATGGCATATGCAGACTATCCCATCTCTGGATACTTGACTGAGGAATTGTAAGTGCAATCACAGTGAAGCACAAAGTGCTCAAATAAACTTCTCAAAAATCAAAACAATCTTTGGAGTATGTCCTCATGGCCTTTATCCTTTCTCTTTTTCTCTTCCCCTAGTGTTGGAAATGAGCTTATTCAATTCTAAGCCATGTGATTTTAGTTAGGAATGCTTTTGGCTATAAGCAACAGAAAACCCAGCTAACAGTAGCTTAAACAAGTAAGGGTTTATTTTTCTCACAAAAGAAGACTAGATGGACATAGATGGTGGCTGTTACTAGTTCAGCAACTCAAAAATATCAGGTCTGAGTTTTCTGGGATTCTCAAGAAGCTCTGTGCATCAGACCCACGCTTAAGGCACTAGACAGGCAATCAGAAATGACAGTGTTGGCCACATCTGACCCCTTTCTTCTAGAAAACAAACACTCCTTGAGAAAGCCTTCCAGCAGCCACACTGAGTCATATGGACACCGGTGGATGCAAATAAGGCTGTACAAATTAGGAAAAAAAATGTCAGGATTAACTGAAGCAGATAACAATCCACTGCTTGTGTTGGGCACATTATCACCAAAACAAATTGGGTACAAGTAAGAATGAAGACAGTGGAAATGAGTATCACATTAGCCATTAACAGAGTTTACCACCTAATGCCACCTCCAGCTATGAGTCAAAGGAATGTAGATATTTTTTGTCTATATTTATCAATAGTTGAGTCTTCATAAGGTGAACTATAAGGTACTACCAAACATTTCTTAGTCCTTGGGAGGTGACTGACCAATTTTTAGGAAATAGCATCCTTATTTTCATAGGCAATGGTGTATTCTTAATGGGTTTATTAAATCAACTGGAGCAATTAATTCTCCAAGAGTTGTCTAAATCTCAAATTTTAAAAGAAAGTGTTCAAATTCAGTTAGAAGAGTAAATGAATATTTGGCTTGGGAATACCTAGATTCAAGATCCAATTGTGCCTCATCAACAGGGAAATCCTGGACAAGTCAAAACCTTTTCCGGAAATCAAAATAGTTCCAATGAGAGTTAAGTTGGATTTAATGATAAATTTACTCTAGCTCAAAGCATGATTTCTAGAATAGTTAAGGAGGTGAAGGTGATTCTGAGGAATGGGGCAGGGACTAGACACAGGGCTTCTCAAGGTCCACAGCCATTATACTACAACATTCTTATTGAAACATCAATATAACACACATCTCCAAGAACCTAGTGTCAGAATAGCAAAGCCTTTTGTGGTAATGATAATGGTGGTGGTGGTGGTAGTCTGTTGCTCCTTGACATCAAGAACTGGCTACTTTTTGGTGGTGGTGGTAGTATATTGTGGTCACTGAGCTAATTGTGATTCTCTAGAACTTAACTGGGATCCAATCTCCAGATTCTAGCAACAATAAAAGAATGTCCATTTTTAATGAACAGATTTTCATTTCAGAAAACTGGTGAATTAAAGAGTTATTTCTTCTAGAATAATAGTATTAAAGACCATGTTCTATAAAATCAATTCATTTTGTTCCCATCATAGCTCCCTGGAACATAGCTCATTAAATTTTAGACACAATTAGATGTAAATCATAAAATTTATTGCCACACAAATAACAATACTTTAGCATAATTAACCTTAACACCAGAAGTCTTGTTTAATTCCTGCCAATTAACCAAGTTATTTCACTGTGCTATAGTCTGAATGTTTGTGCCCCTCTAATTTCACAGGTTGGAATCCTAACCCCCAATGTAATGGTGTTAGAAGGTAAGGCCTTTAGGAGTGATTAGGTCATGAGGGTGGAGCATTCATGGACGGGATTAGTGCTTTTATAAAAGAGATTTCACAGAGCTAACTAGTCCTTTCCACGACGTGCAGATACACAAAAAAGGTGCTGACTATGAACCAGGAAGAGGAACCTCACCAGAGGTGGCCAAGCTGGCATCCTGATCTTGGGCTTCTCAGAACTGTGAGAAATAAATTTCTGTTGCTTATAAGCCACCGAGGCTGTGGTATTTTGTTACAGCAGCCCTAACAGACTAAGACACACTGTAAATGTTGTCTTCTTTTAAACACTGAAAATATTATCTTTATTGTATTATCTCATTTTGTAACTTCTTTAAATAATAGCATATTGTAGGTAGATAACTTTTATTTTATATGTCAGCATTTTATTTCAGGGCTCATTTCTTCCTGTGACATCTTTTAATCACCACTGCAGATATTTCCATACACAAATTTTATTTTCCTTTAGATTTCTGTTCTTAAAATGTTTTATGCATTTATTTTGTTCTACATCTTCATAGATAAAAGCAATAATAGGAGTAATTAATGTTTTGCTATTTTACTCTGAGTAAATATGCAGAGTAGTCATTTGATTACCAAATCCATCCAGGATCTGCAATTAGAGCCAGTTCTACAGCTGCTCTCTTCTCTTTTCCTATAATGCATGTTCTTTTCTTTGGAACTGTTGTTTTCCAATGTGTGTGATGTACAATATTCAGAATGCATCTTCAAAATAAACGTGGCTTCCCTTTCTATCTTCAAGGCCAAAATGGGGAGAAACTCTATTGAGCTTTTCAGAATTAAAGTGGTGCTTTTAGTGCCTATATATTTTTGTGTGATAGTCGATGCAGTCAGCAGCTTTGTCAATTTGGTTGTAACTGTCATACTAGGCTTTCCAGATGTTCAAATGTGGAAATGTCATAAAATGCCATGGCAAGGATGCATTTCTTTTTACTCTTTTTATTGTCTATTTTTCTCCCTAAAGAAAGGATGAACAAAAGCAGAGCCATAGCTAGGATGACTGTCCACTTGTCTCCCTAAATGGCCTAAGAGAAAAAGCACAAAAGAA
Source organism: Lipotes vexillifer (assembly GCF_000442215.2). Taxonomy (NCBI): domain Eukaryota; kingdom Metazoa; phylum Chordata; class Mammalia; order Artiodactyla; family Lipotidae; genus Lipotes; species Lipotes vexillifer. The sequence goes on from NW_006770215.1 coordinate 7,407, forward strand.
CCTCCAGGATTCTTTTGGTGATTATAAATGTAGCACAACCTACATGGTTGGACAATTAAATTTAATATTTGAATTAGAAGAGAATCCTGTATTAACTCTACTAGAACTCAAGAGATATTTTATTTATATGATTAAATGACATTAGATAACTGATATATAAAAATATAGCTTATTCTTCTAAATTTGATATAGTATTACAATATAGTTGTCTCAAAAAAAAAAAAACAAAACACACCTTTCTTCTAAATAACATGTAATAAGATTTCCCTTAGGACTAAGCTTTAAAAAATCTGCTCCTGCACTTACACAATCATAGAATCATAAAATAACTTTTTAAACTGGAAGGAAGCCTTAGCCATTACCTAGATATGCTGACAATTTATCAAAAGATGAGATGGTTTTAATTAATTTATCGTAAGACTACCACATGCATGCATATGTGTGTGTTTGCTTGGGAGGAACATTCCTTACTTTTAAAATTCACTTTATAACCTAATGTCTGTGATTGTAATTACAGAAATTGTAAGAGAACCACTTGGACACATCTTCATAACTTCTCACTTCTTCCCCAGGAAAAACATTACTGCCTAAGTTTCCTCTATATTGTTCCATAAGGTTCCTGCCACTTGTTTTCATCTAAAAACCAAGAAAGATAAAAGAAAACTATTCCAATTATATCTGTTTCTCCTTGCTTCAAATCAAGCTTACAGAAACAAGCCTGATGAAGTTATCTTTTTAATTCATTGAAAAGAGCTTCTTAATTTTCTTTGAAAATTCTGTCTTAGGAAAACTACTCAAGTGTCATCTGTAGGGGGGGGAAAACATTGTAGAAAAAAGATTTAACAACTCTTGTAGAGACTTGTGACAGCACCGCTAAGGCATCACATTTCAGATGAGTTTCAATTATTTTATTTAAATTTCAGAAAATAATGAATTTTTAAAGTGCTGTTATGGAGACTGAAAAAAATTAATTATGAGTAAAAATTCCTATCTCAAAAGTACTTTGGTCCAATCAAATTTAGAAACAGAAGCTACCTTATTTGTTAGAGCTATTTATTCTTTAAGATCTTCTAGGAACAATAGTAATTCTTAGACCCTAGCATGACCAATTTAAACCTCAAAAGAAGACCAGGTGCTCAAGACACATTGAATTGAGTGAGGAAGAAAGAACATGCACATAAAAGGGTAAGTAATGGCCCTCTGTCGAATATTGCACATAAAATAAATGGCCTAGAACATAAGACCTATAAAAACGGAGGAAAGGGAGGGTTCACCGTGGACTGGAGTAGTGGAGGAAGATTTTTATAGAGAACTTAGGTTTTGATAAGTGTTTGAGAAAAAAAATGGTACTATTCTCATGAGTAGTGAGGAGAAAATGAGCATTAAAATTGGGGATAATGGTGAGAGTAATCCAGGGTAAGCCAAAAGAGGAACTATAAACCAGAGACATCAAATAGTCCTACTGGGTCACAGACAAGGGCTCAAAGTAGGGAGTAGTGTGATAAAATTAAGGAATTGATTATAAAGATCTTTCAGTGCTCGCCTGAGGGAATATGGACTTTTACATCAGCTCACAAAATCACTTGTGAAGTTGTTGTTGTTGTTAATTTCAAATACACGTGTCTAGGACCCACTCTAGAGATTCTGATTCCCAGAGGCTGGGATTGGAGACTATTTTTAAAACGATCCACACGGACAGCACCAGCTTTACGGGCATGAGACCTAAGCAGTCTCACGGGGCTCCACGCTTGTAGGGGCCCCAGCCTTAGTTTAACACTCTGCTGTAGCCACCATGAAATTCTTAATAATTTTATTATTAATCTTTCATCTGCAGCCATTTTTTGTCACTCCTTTCATATACAGTGTTCACTAGGGCCCATGAATACAGAATTCCAGTGAACCCAAAATGTATGGAAGTTCAGCAAGGCTGAAACATAAGGTAAGCTTACTACATCTATGCCTGAATAAGTGAGAGTGCTGATAGCCCCCAAAAGGCCATGTTTTCTGCTTGAACCAGAATTTTCATGAGGGCAGAAAGAAAGCAATGGCATTCTAAGCAACAGAAACCATAAAGGGACCCTGTCATACCCTTCTTATTCACACTAATTCTCTGTATTAGCCAACCATTTACACTGAAAATAATGATACAGAAGAAAAGAGAATAATAAGGCAACCTATAGCGTCTTTTCCTTTCAGTTCTTCCTTATTCATCTCAAGTCAAATGAGAGTGTTAGTAAATTGTGAATGTATCAAAAAGTTAAATACATGCATCTGAGTTAGTTTCGTGCAGCATTTCCCTCATTCTGGTAAGAAAGAATTATATAGGCACATACAAACCATAAAATACAAATTGTGTGATGTCAGTGTTTCTGCATATGAGTTAAATGGTCTTATATTTGCATTTAAAACTGTCACTGTACCATATAAAGATAACTAGTAAAACCCATGCTAATGATTTAAAATTTTAATTTTTCTTTACTTAGCACAACATTAAAAAGAAATTTTAGAAACACCATGACAAGTTGAGAAACCATGGGCGAGCAGAAAAAAATTTATATTCTAATTCTTTTAATGGAAATTTTTTCTGCCTTTGAACAAGAGGCTCCACACTTCACTTTGCACAGGGTCTTGCAAATTATGTAGATGGCCCTGCCTAGATAATTGTGACAATCAGGACTGAGAACTGCTGGCATAGGTAAGAGAGTAAAGAACTCTGAGGAAGGATGTATTTCATGCAGTTTAATCTATAGAAGCCTGACTGAAGTAAGTAAGAAAAATGTAGGAAGACACACTGGAAATGTTTATAACAGAAAGGTAAGGAATAAAGACCTTCACTAATATGAGTACAAAGGGAAGAAAGAAGAAAAGGAAGAAATTAAAGGAAAAGGGAATCTAAAGAAAGCATGGGACTCAAAATGGCAGGAAATGGAAAGGGAGACACACACAAAAAAGTCTCCAAATGTTGAAGCCTTGGTGACTGCCTAACAATGATGCTATCAAATTAAAGAGGAAGTCAAAGGTCTCCACTTTTGACTTTTGAATGGAAGACAGACACTGAAGAATATTGTTCAGTGTCCTGCTGGACAGTGCTGTTGAACTTAAGAGAAATCTGGCTACCATCATGGACATAAAGTTTCTCTATGGAATTAAATAAAATCATAAAGGAAAGATAGTAGAGGGAGAAGGCAAGTCACAAATGCCTAAGCCTTACATGATACCACTGCTTAGGAAGCAAGAGAAAGAAGAGCAGCCAGGACTTGAGACAGAGATGGAGCAACTAAAGGAATGAGGAGAGATAGGACAGCAACTCTCAGTGACACCAAGCGAGAAACTGATTTATTTAAGAAGAATTGTGCAGAATAGTGTTGGATGCCTTAGAGCAAAGAAAATGTGATATGATAAAAGTGTTTTGAATTTTTAAGTGCATATTCATAAGTGACCTTGGAGGAAGCAATTTCAGGAGTGTAGCTTTTCAGAAACTGTCAGACTAGACAGAGTTTAAAGACTGAGTGGGCAGTGATAAAATGGAGGTTGCAATCGTACCGCTCACTTTGAAGGTGTGCTTGGTAAGTAGAAAGTTAAACAAAAGAGAGGTGAAGTGAGCTGGGTTAGTAGAATCAAGTGAAAATCTTTTTCAAGATACATGAGTGATCATTTTCAACATATATTTATGTTTTTACCATTATATTAATGTTTTATTATTTTTACAGACCACCTGCAATCCTGGAATAATCAAGGGACAGAAAGATGAATGAATAAAAAGGAAGACAGTAGAAAAAAGAAACGATGATGCATGAGCAAATGTGCGTCTCTTATTGATCCAACAATACATATCCTAAGGTACCATGAGGGAAAACAAGAATGAAAATACATGTGCTGCCTTCAGGGAGCTTATAGTTGGGAATATATTTACAATTCCACTGTTAACTAAATATCAGGCAGAGTCTAGTAAAAGTCATAATGAAATGAACATATAAACAAGCCAAATTATTTTTGAAAATCCCAAAGTGTCATGTAAATATTTCAGTGGTGAGAAATGAAAGAATCTAAAAAGGTTACTCTGGGATGGTGTTAGAATGGGAAGAAAAGGAACCAAGAATTAAAATATTACTACTTCCTCCTCAGAGAGAAGCAGGAAAGAGAGAAGAACATGTGAAACTACAGGGTGATGTAAATAAGAAGAAGATGCTATATTGAACTGTTGTAGAGGAGGGAACACAGGCCAGAAAGCTTTGATGGCCTCAGTGAGTTAAGAGGTAAATTCACCTGCTGAGAGGGAAGGTAAGAACAGATATGAGAGCCTCGACAGAGAAAGATCAATAGGACTTCTGACTGTTCTGCCTTTCAGGCAGAATACACCTAGTTTTTTGTTTTGTTTTGTTTTGTTTTTTGCGTTATGCGGGCCTCTGACTGTTGTGGCCTCTCCCATTGTGGAGCACAGGCTCCGGACGCGCAGGCTCAGCGGCCATGGCTCACGGGCCCAGCCGCTCCGCGGCACGTGGGATCTTCCCGGACCGGGGCACGAACCCGTGTCCCCTGCATCGGCAGGCGGACTCTCAACCACTGTGCCACCAGGGAAGCCCAAACCTAGTTATTTTTAAGAGCTGATCTTCCTCTTGAAATCACCTAAGGTTGTAACCACACACAATAATCACCCTCCTTCCTGTATTTCTATTATCCTTATACTTTGTTCTGCACATTACTCTATACTCTTCTGCTCTGCTCTCCAGGTATTTTTAATTGAGTCTTATCCACATCTAACTAGAGGCTGCTGAGAGACGACAGGGAGACATGCCTTATTCTTAACCTGTGTCCTTCAGCAGAGTAGTCTTTCAATTAATATCTCCTGATTGACTGAAAGAGGAGAGGTGAAGTATTACAAACATATTTAATGGGAAGATTCCTCTCTGCTCTACTCTAGGAGATTTATAATACTAAATTGTGTATTAACACATGACTTGTACAGAGCAGTATGCCACAGAAGCAATGTTTGTAGAATTCAAATTAGAGGTTTCATAGTTAAAAGTAATTTTTCATCTCACTAGCTTTCAATAATTTTAAAGAACATTTTCCTTTAAGATATATTGTAGATTATAGGAGCAGAGTCAGGTTACAGGAGCAGAGACATCTAATCACTGAGTATACAGTATAATAATAAAAAAAAAGGAGGATTGTTACATATTCTATCCCTAATTCTACTATGAGGATGAAGGACAGCTGAAAAAAGTAGATTAAATAACAACCTGACTTCAAACTATACTACAAAGCTACAGTAATCAAGACAATATGGTACTGGCACAAAAACAGAAATATAGATCAATGGAACAGGATAGAAAGCCCAGAGGTAAACCTACACACTTACTGTCAACTAATCTATGACAAAGGAGGCAAGGATATAAAATGGAGAAAAGACAGTCTCTTCAATAAGTGGTGCTGGGAAAATTGGACAGCTACATGTAAAACAATGAAATTAGAACACTCCCTAACACCACACACAAAAATAAACTCAAAATGGATTAGAGACCTAAATGTAAGACCAGACACAATAAAACTCTTAGAGGAAAACAGGAAGAACACTCTTTGACATAAATCACAGCAAGATTTTTTTTGATACACCTCCTAGGATAATGGAAATAAAAACAAAAGTAAACAAATGGGACCTAATGAAACTTAAAACCTTTTGGAAAGCAAAGGAAACTACAAACAAGATGAAAAGACAACCCTCAGAATGGGAGAAAATATTTTCAAATGAATCAACAAAGGATTAATCTCCAAAATATATAAACAGTTAATGCAGCTCAATATCAAAAAAAAAAAATAACCCAATCCAAAAATGGGAAGAAGACCCAAATACACATTTCTCCAGAGAAAACATACAGATGGCCAAGAAGCACACGAAAAGCTGCTCAACATCACTAATTGTTAGAGAAATGCAAATAAAAACTACAATGAGGTATCACCTCACACCAGTTAGAATGGGCATCATCAGAAAATCTACAAACAATAAATGCTGGAGAGGGTGTGGAGAAAAAGGAACCCTCTTGCACTGTTGGTGGGGATGTAAACTGATACAGCCACTATGGAGAACAGTATGGAGTTTACTTAAAAAGCTAAAAATAGAATTACCATATGACCCAGCAATCCCACTACTGGGCATATACCCAGAGAAAACCATAATTCAAAAAGACACATGCACCCCAATGTTCATTGCAGCACTATTTACAATAGCCAGGTCATGGAAGCAACCTAAATGCCCATCGACAGATGAATGGATAAAGAAGATGTGGTACATATATACAGTGGAACATTACTCAGTCATAAAAAGGAATGAAATTTGGTCATTTGTAGAAGCGTGGATGGATCTAGAGACTGTCATACAGGGTGAAGTAAGTCAGAAAGAGAAAAACAAACATCGTATATTAACGCATATATGTGGAACCTAGAAAAATGGTACAGATGAACCAGTTTGCAGGGCAGAAATAGAGACACAGATATAGAGAACAAAAGTGTGGACACCAACGGGGTGAAAGTTGGGGGCGGAATGAATTGGGATTGACATATATACACTACTATGTATAAAATAGATAACTAATAAGAACGTGCTGTATAAAAAATAAATAAAATAAAATTCAAAAAGAAAAAATAACAATGTATTCTGGATAATTCAAATCCAAATATACACTGGCTAAATCTTAAAATGTTAAACACTGAAAATGTAATGAATAAAATAATTATACATATAATTCCGGCCAAAAATTGATTTTTCTAAAATACCCAATAATTGAGAATTCCTTTCCAATTAGTAAAATTATCTCAATTTGAATTTTATTTGAAAGTATGAGCTGATAGTTGGAAATGATTTAACTGTGTTGACTGTCATCATCACCCAGATTCACAGGACAATTATTTCACTTTTATTCAAATTTGGAGGAGTTTGTGGTTGGTCCTAGTTTTAAATGTTGTAAAGACTGAAACTATGAAGGTTGCTGATTCCTATTTATAGTGGATCCTCACTATAAAGTCCCCTGGACAATCACTTGTAGATTATAAGCAATAAAGACATACGCAGTATGTGTTCTATATTCTGTAGGGAGGGAGGTGCACATCTTCCACTATACCAACTGGGAAATTTATTAATCTGTAGGATAATCAAAGTAATAGCAGTATAAATACTTCATAATGGATTTATGGTTTAGGCTACCTATCGTCAAAGTGTCTCAGAACTTTGACTTGTTTTAAACATGAACATAGCAAAAAGTTGGAGGTTTGTCCTTTTAATTTCACCTGAGCTAATGCATAAGGCCATCTCTAAAAAGACATGAAATAGAGTCCTTTCACTTCTTTTTAATTTCTGCTCAGAATGTCAGAGCTAGAATGAATTTTGCAGACCACAGATCAATCTTTTTCATCCTCTTCGAGAGAAGGTTAAGTTCACAGGGTCCGTCCCAGGACACCCATTCAGAAAGCCATGGCAACAAATTAAAAACTGGCCCACTCTAAATCCTGTTTACTCTAGCCTATCAGTCATTCAGTCATTCATTTTTAAACTTTTTTTGCTGAAGTATAAAATACACAGTTCAATGAATTACCACAAAGTAGACATGCAACCAACTACCAGGTCAGGATACATAACATAGTAAACCAGAGCCCCGACGTTTTCTTCCTTCCTAGTCACTACCATCTCCTCCACCTCCCAAAGAAACTACTACCCTGATTCTGTCACTATATTTTCTGTTTTATAATTTTATACAAATAGGATCATACAGTGGGGATTTTATTGTTTCTGCTTGTTTCTGTTTCAGAAAGTCACCCAAGTTACTACACGTAGCTATAGTTTATTAATTTCCTTTCCTGTATACAATTCTACTGTATTAATACCCCACAATTTCCTTATGCATCATGATAGTGATAGACACTTGGACTTTGTTCCCCATTCTCCAACTATTAGAAACAAATGTTTCTATGGACATTTTTGTCCATGTCTCTTGGCAAACATGTTCAAGCATGTACGTTGTATATATTACTAGAAATGAAATTAGTGGGTCATACAGTAGACTACTTTCTCTTTTAGTAATAAACATTGCCAGACTTACACAAAGTGGTTGTACCAATTTGCTTTCCCACCATTAGTATTGGCCAGTATATCTTTAGATCTTTAAAGAAGCATTTACTGCATACCTACTATATTCCAGAAACTGTGTTAATTTCTGAGCCTTCAATTATGACTAAAGGACAGAGTCTTTTCTTGAGGACTTCTCAGTCAAATAGGGGTGACTGACATATAAACAAACATACAAAAAAATCCAAGATTTACATTAATATATATACAATGTAAAGATATTATAATACAAATACCTGTACAGTCTTAACCTTATTTCTGCCTCCATGACATAAGTGTGATCAACACTATCCTGGCTGTAAATGACTATATAGGAGACAGTGTAGGCATTAATGAGTGAGTCAAACCTGGAGTCACACAGGAGTCAGGAAACTCTTCATAAGAGTGACAATGTTAAGACTGACCTTAAAGATGCTTTACTTCAAGGAGGAAAGGACTTTTCTAGGAAGAGAAAAATTTGTGAGCAGACTCACCCAAGATTTTATCAGCATGCCACAGTTAGAAAACTGGAACAGGAGGGCTGAAGTATAGATTACAAGTAATAAGGAGGAAAATACTCCAAAAGAATGGGTAAGAACATGGAGAGCTTTAAGTGTTCAGCTAAGGATTGGGGACTTTATTGCATAGACATGAGGAACCATCAAAGGGCTTTTAACAGAGGAGTAAAATGAACATACTTGAATTTCAGAAAGATCATTATTGTTTTGGAAGATGGATTAGAGGGACACACTATTTAAAACCCAATACCATTTAAATATCCATTGTTATTGTAACAGTCGAAGAGAAAGATGATGATGATGGCTTATACTACAATCTTTGCAGATGGGAGGAAAGGAAAGGAGTGAACACGGTGTTAATGAGATAGAATCAACAGAATGTGCCATGGATTAGATGTGGGTATGAGGAATAAGGAGGTATTTCGATTTGTTTATTGTGTTGACTAGCTGGATGTTGGTGCTGCTTGCCAAGATCAAGTAGACTAAAGGAGAGAAATATTTAGAAGAAAAAAAATGATTTCCTTTTGGAGAAATCTGGCAAGTAATTTTACAGATTTTATACAGCCATGCAGTGTGGCAGCTATCACTGGTTTTCCCACAATACCCATCATCCCTTTTTTCCCTGTAATTATGGAAATGAACTAAACTTTAACTGGACTCATGGCCTCGCAATTAAGACTACATTTCTCAGCCTCCCTTGCAGGTAGGTGTGGTCATGTGATTAAGGTCTGACAATGGGATCTGGACAGAAGTTATTCTGTAAATTGCAGGTCATCGGAAAGAATGCTTGAGCCCTTCCACTTCCTCCTCCCATCTCATTAACTGAAAAGAGAATGTAGTGATAAAGACACATTTTTGTATTAGAAAAATACACTCAAGAATAGCAGAACCACAAGACTGAAGAAGCACCTTGTAAAGCAGAGTTGCTCTATCCTCCTGTATATTATTCTAGACTTTTACTCAAGAAATAAGCATCCTTCTCACTTAAACTACATTCTGTTTTGGTCTATTAAAACAACTTAAAACAATGTAAATGATATCCTAACACATGGACGCTAAAGATGGAGGTGTCTGACATAGTTCAGTGATCTAGGGGCCAGATTACAATTCCAAGTCTCCCACCATGAAAACAGAGGTAACACCTTATGTGGGTATATAAGATAAGCATATTTACAAAAACATATTTCCTATTCTTGATGAGAGTTTCACTGACTAATATGAGGCTTTTTGACTATCTCCATTCTGCAAAGATATGGAATTTCCAGGTACTAAACAGAACGTTTATATGAAAAATTAAGAAATGATTTTTAGAGGCCTTAAACTGCAAAAACTTAGTAGCTTAAAAAAATAGCTTATTTTAACTTATGGTTACTGGGGGTAAGGTGGGGGAGGGATAAATTGGAAGATTGGGATTGATACATACCAATACTATATACAAAATAGATAACTAATAAGGACCTACTGTATAGCACAGAGAACTCTACTCAATACTCCGTAATGGCCGATATGGGAAAAGAATCTAAAAAACAGTGGACATATGTATTTGTATACAGATTCACTTTGCTGTACACCTGAAACTAACACAACATTGTAAATCAATTATACCCCCAAAAACATTTTTTTTTAAAGTTTACTTCATTTCCATAGAATCATACCAAGGCAAAGAGTCAAGGTTAGTGGAGGCAACTCAGTCCTAAGAAATCACTAATGCAGTTAGGTCCCTTGCATTGTTATCTTCTCCCTGGTCAAAAATGGCTGACTCAGATTCTAGCCAATAGGAAGGGAAAGGGGAAAAAGAGAATGCACCCAATGCCTTAGAGTGTAAACCCAGACATATCACGTGTCACTTTTACTCTCATTTCATTGCCAGGAACTAAATCATATTGCCACACCTTAAAGAATTCTAAGAGTCTTGCCTTGTGCCCAGGAAGAATAGTATAGGTTTTGGTAGACCACTAGTAGCTTCTTCCACATTAGGATAATTGGGAGAAACAAAATGGGCAGAAGATCTAAATAGACACTTCTCCAAAGAAGACATACAGATGGCCAAAAGGCACATGAAAAGATGTTCAACATCGCTAATCATTAGAGAAATGCAAATCAAAACTACAATGAGGTATCACCTCACACCAGTCAGAATGGCCATCATCAAAAATTTTACAAATAATAAATGCTGGAGAGGGTGTGGAGAAGAGGGAACCCTCCTACACTGTTGGTGGGAATGTAAATTGTTACAGCCACTATGGAGAATGGCATGGAGGTTCCTTAAAAAAACTAAAAATAGAGCTACCATATGATCCTGCAGTCCCATTCCTGGGCATATATTCGGATAAAACCATAATTCAAAAAGATACATTCACCCCAATGTTCACTGCAGCACTATATACAATAGCCAAGACATGGGAGCAACCTAAATGTCTATCAACAGAGGAATGGATAAAGATGTGGTATATATGTATACAATGGAATATTACTCAGCCATAAAAAAGAATGAAATAATGCCATTTACAGCAACATGGGTGGACCTAGTGATTATCATACTAAGTGAAATAAGCCAGACAAAGACAAATATCATATGATATCACTTATACGTAGAATCTCAAAAAATGATAACAAAACAGAAAGAGAATCACAGACATAAAAAACAAACTTATGGTTACCAAAGTGGGGGTGGGGGAGGGATAAATTAGGAGATTGGGATTGACACATACACACTACTATATATAAAATAGATAACCAACAAGGACCTACTGTATAGCACAGGGAACTCTACTCAATATTTTGAAATAATGTATAATGGAAGAGAATGTAAAAAAAAAAGTATATATATATATGTTAAAGCAAATCACTTTACTGTACATCTGAAACTAACATGATACTGTAAGTCAATTATACATAACTAAAAAAAAATGCCTGGGAAAATTGTACTTGAAATTGTAAGGTTAAAAAAAAAAGAATACATGTAAACTGGAGAGTTATATTCCAAAAAAAAAAAAATTGGATTTCAGTCAGATTATGAAGGACCTTAAAGACTTGGTGACAAAACAAATTTTTAAACAACAAGGTTTATAACTGATCTGACTGCATATTCCAAGGTTGACTGGAGATGAACTGGTGGTTAAGGAGAGTTTTTGGGAAGCCACTAAGTTAGATAAGGAAAGCATTTATGTAGTCTAGAGCAAAGCAATGACCTTGAAAATAAAGACAAGGGGCAGAATTTAGGCAAAACTGCTAAAGAGACTATCCAATGGCCTAAATAATTATCAAATGCATTTTTCAAACTTAATCGCAAACAAATAGAAAGGTGCTTGACAAGAAAAATTTTAAAAGTCAAAGTTACAATTAATCTTAAGCATTTGTATATTTAAAACGTTAACACAGTTCACATTTTAAAAGATTCTTGATATTAAAAGTCAACGTGTTGTCTGCTTTACCAAATTCTTTCTCTCGTATTATGATCAGATTTATATGGATATGTCTGCCCATCATGAATGGATATTAAAAGTCTGATCTATGTGTTCAATATCTTAAAGGCTTTCTTTAGAGACAGGAATATGATGACTATCAAAACCAAAACAAAACGAAAGTTCATTTCCTACAAAGCAAGCAAGCAGCAAACTCACAATCATTTAGAAAAAAAAAAAAGCTCATATTGAAAAGTAACAGATGTCGACTCTAACAAAAAACAAAACATCCACAGGCTTTATTTAATTGTCAGAATTACCTACTTTGTTTTATTTTTCCCATAATCAAAATTAAATGGGTGATTTCAGTAAGTTGCTTCCTCAAAGAAATAATGGTAGCTAACATTAATATGACTATGTATATATATTATTTTAGTAATCCTTTCAATAACTCTATGAAGTATTCTTACAGACCCATTAACAGAAAAGGAAAATGAAATGCAAAGGGATTAAATTTGACTGGATCACACATCAGGAAAGATCCTGAAGTTGTCTGATTCCAGGGCCCACATATTTAGCCATGATGCAATACTTCCTTTCTAGTTAGACACTATCTACTGAAGGAAGCTAAGCATGTTCCAAGAATAAGCCCAGTGTAATAAAAAATAATAATAATAATTACACAACAGTTGATCCGGAATTAACGACAAGTTAGTTGAGTTCTAACCATGGCACAGTAAATTTCTTCAATTTTTTTAAATTTCCTCTTTGATTTCTTCAGCGATCTTGTTTGTTTAGTAGCGTATTGTTTAGCTTCCATGTGTTTGTGTTTTTTACAGTTTTTTTCCTGTAACTGACATCTAGTCTCATAGCACTGTGGTCAGAAAAGATGCTTGAAATGATTATGACTTTCTTAAATTTACTGAGGCTTGATTTGTAACCCAAGATGCGATCTATCCTGCAGAATGTTCTATGTACACTTGAGAAGAAAGTGTATTCTGTTGTGTTTGGATGGAATGTCCTATAAATATCAATTAAGTCCATCTGGTCTAATGGGTCATTTAAAGCTTGTGTTTCCTTATTTATTTTCATTTTGGATGATCTATGTATTGGTGTAAATGGGGTGTTAAAGTCACTTACTATTATTGTGTTACTGTCGATTTCCCCTTTTATGGATGTTAGCATTTGCCTTATGTAAATATTTACAACTGTTATATCTTCTTCTTGGATTGATCCCTTGATCACTATGTAGTGTCCCTTCTTGTCTCTTTTAACAGTCTTTATTTTGAAGTCTATTTTGTCTGATATGAGAATTGTTACTTCAGCTTTCTTTTGATTTCCATTTGCATGGAATATCTTTTTCCATCCCCTCACTTTCAGTCTATATGTGTCCCTAGGTCTGAAGTGGGTCTCTTGTAGACAGCACATGTACAGGTCTTGTTTTTGTATCCATTCAGGGAGCCTGTGTCTTTTGGTTGGAGCATTTAATCCATTCACGTTTAAGGTAATTATTGATATGTATGTTCTTATTACCATTTTCTTAATTGTTTTGGGTTTGTTTTTGTAGGTCTTTTCCTTCTCTTGTTTCCTGCCTAGGGAAGTTCCTTTAGCATTTGTTGTAAAGCTGGTTTGGTGGTGCTGAATTCTCTTAACTTTTGCTTGTCTGTAAAGATTTTGATTTCTCCATCGAATCTGAATGAGATCCTTGCTGGGTAGAGTAATCTTGGTTGTAGGTTTTTCCCTTTCATCATTTTAAATATATCTTGCCACTCCTTTCTGGGCTGTAGAGTTTCTGCTGAAAGATCAGCTGTTAACCTTATGGGGATTCCTTTTTATGTTATTCGTTGCTTTTCCCTTGCTGCTTTTAATGTTTTTTGTGTGTGTTTAATTTTTGTTGGTTTGATTAATATGTGTCTTGGCATGTCACTCCTTGGGTTTATCCTGTATGGGATTCTCTGTGCTTCCTGGACTTGACTGACTATTTCCTTTCCATTTGGGGGAAGTTTTCACTATAATCTCTTCAAATATTTTCTCAGTCCCTTTCTTTTTTTCTTCTTCTGGGACACCTATAATTTGAATGGTGGTACGCTTAATGTTGTCCCAGAGGCCTCTGAGACTGCCCTCCATTCTTTTCATTCTTTTTTCTTTATTCTGCTTTGTGGCAGTTATTTCCACCATTCTATCTTCCAGCTCACTATCTGTTCTTCTGCCTCAGTTATTCTGCTATTGATTCCTTCTAGAGTATTTTTAATTTCAGTTATTGTGTTGTTCATTACCATTTCTTTGCTCTTTAGTTCTTCTAGGTCCTTGTTAAAAGTTTCTTGTATTTTCTCTATTCTATTTCCAAGATTTTGGATCATCTTTACTACAATTACTCTGAATTCTTTTTCAGGTAGTTTGCCTATTTACTCTTCACTTATGTGGTCTTGTGGGCTTTTATCTTGTTCCTTTGCCTGCAAGATATTTCTCTGTCTTCTCATTTTGTCTAATTTACAGTATTTGAGGTCTCCTTTCCCCAGGCTGCAGGGCTGTAGTTCCTTTTGCTTCTGTTCTCTGCCCCCAGTAGTGAGGTTGGTCCAGTGGCTTGTGTAGGCTTCCTGATGGGAGGGACTGGTGCGTGCCACTGGTGGGTGGACCTGAGTCTTTTCCCTCTGGTGAGCAGGGCCATGTCAGGTGGTGTGTTTTGGGGTGTCTGTAAACTTAAAATGACTTTAGGTAGTCGGTGTGCTGATGGGTGGGTTTGTGTTCCTGTCTTGTTTGTTGTTTGGTATGAGGCATCCAGTGCTGGGAGCTGCTGGCTGTTGGGTGGAGCAGGGTCTTGGATTCAGATAGAGGCCCCTGTGAGAGCTCTCGGAGATTAATCTTCCCTGGGGCCAGATATTCTCTAGTGGTCCAGCATCCTGGACTCAGTGCTCCCACCCCAGAGCCTCCAGCCCGTCTTCCAGTCGAGGAACCAAGACGCTGTAAGTCACTCGTCCCGGTCAACATAATTAGTGCCATATATGGGATCATCAGTTTTTTCCCAGCCATATGGGAGCTCATTTTCTTTGCCTCCTTCTGGAGGTTTAGCCTTTTTCTCAAGTCCTGGATCCAGCCATGATGTTGTCTTTATGTTATGGTGGTTCTAAGTAGCCCTAAAGGAGGTGTAAGAGTAATTGTCTAAATTTCTTCAATATTAAAAACAAAGTATCTGTGACTCACAGGTATAGAGAACAAACTAGTGGTTATCAGTGGGGAGAGGGGGAGGGGAGGGACATGATAAGAGTAGGGCATTAAGAGGTACAAAGTACTATGTATGAAATAAATAAGCTACATAATATATGGTAGAACACAAAAAACATAGCCAATATTTTATAATAATTTTAAATGGAGTCTAATCTATAAAAATTTTGAATCACTATGTTATACACCTGAAACTAATGTAATATTATAAATCAACTGTACCTGGATAAAAATAAAAAGAATAAATTATAAATTAAAAAGAAATACAACATTTAAAAAAAAGTGTTATAAGAAAACTGCCACCTTCAATAATGCTGGTGAAAACTCTTTAGCTAAATAAATAAATAAATATTAAAACAAAATAATTAGAAGTAAATTATGCTTTACATTTCAATAAAGTAAAAAGAGGCCAATTCAGTAAAGTATTAGTTTTCTAATTACCTCCAATCATTTTTATCTAACACATTCTCTCAGAACAAGAGATAAGTGAAAAATATTACTTAGAAAACAACGTAGACTGAACTCCTATGCACTATAATTCATATACATTGAGAAAAGTGAGCTCTACCAAGTCTATAAATAGACACTATTTATTATGACAGTAGCACACTATTCCAAAATCCATGTTGTTCTTTCCCTGCCCCAAAACTGACCAAAAGCTGTATACAGAGAACTGCTAGAACTAGGTACCTAGTAAGGTGAAGCCTAAAAAAGCTACAAGGAGTTTACAATATCAACCTAAAAGTTTATTATACGTGGGACTTTCAAGTTTGGACAGAGGGCTACAAAAATCCATAAGCGCCAGAAGTTATTAAAGCCCAACAAACTTGTCATGTGTAAATTCAGTTCATTCCCCAACAATTTACAACACATACAGATGAGACTTAATCCAGGTAAGGATTTATTTTCATAGCCTGACCATAAGCTGTTTCTCATTTCCATAGGTATTTCTTTTTAAAATCTACATAGCATAAATTTAAAATAATATTCAACAGCTGAGGAATTTGAAAACTCATTGAGCTACTTACATAAGTTGCTTATCAACTGAAAATATTAACATTTTTCAAATAGGCAATCTCTTAAGAAATGAAAGAGAATTAAGTTGCTGGGTAAGTTCATTCTGATTTAAAAAAAAAACAAAAAAGGAAACATTTAGACAGTGTCTCTGTAACGAAGATTGAAATTCAGAAACCCTAAGATAAATTAGCACACGTTGCATAAGAGGCATACACCTTGAAACAAAAGCACTCAATAATTTATAAATTACTAAAATTCATCAAGAGTAGGCAATTTTAAAAATAAAATGGAATAATGACCGAAAAATGATAATACCAGAATTAGAGTTTCTCATATGTGATACACACTATGGGACCTCTTGCAGTAAGAAAGTATGCTGTAGTCCGTGAAATAAGAAATTTTCCGTCTTATTAGATATGTCCAGTAATCATCAATACGTCCAGTAATCATCTTCCCCTTTCCATCTCACAAACTAGATGCAAGCAGAAGAGAGAAACCAGAACAGTGAAAGACATGGAATTATGTCATCTGAGAAATAAAATAAATGTTTTCAGGGCTACAGGACTTCAAATATTTGAAGGATTTTCCTGCAGAAAAAGAGCTAGATACACTCCACACCTGGCATAATTCCTAACACATTACAGTTGCTCAGTAAATACTGACTCTATTACTGAGAAGATGAATCAATACACAAACCATTTGTCGATTGTTTCCAGAGCCAGAACGTTACTCTAGAATCACAGAATTTGGTACACATTACAGGAAGACAGAATTTTTCTTTACTGTATGAAAAAATATGTAAATTTTAGCTATCCAACAATGGAAAGGGCTGTCTCTCAAGGATAAGTGTGTCCCAAAGCTATGCGCATTTCCCTTGGCTGTTACAGAAGGGAGTACTCTGCAGATGGGCATTCAGACTGGTGACTTTTAAGAGTCCCTCTGATGCTGTGATCTCCTTTCCTCTTGGACTGTCTCTGTTGTGTGCTCTCATTTCTCATTTAAGCTAAGAATTTCTGTTTACTCTCTGCCCTGAAAATCCATTCTTATTTCCATCCTCACAGAGCAGCACGCACTGATAAACCAGAACAAATCTTCAGTTGACACCCGCCTGTTCTTACCACTCCACCACAGTCAAATTCCAAGTCCTGGCGAGAAGTCAAGAAGAATCCAAGTGCTCTTTGACTACAAACGCCACCCCTACGTACTGGTATTTTTTCTTTGCTGGTTTATTTTGCAGTGATATTAGCACATTTTGTTTTACAACTTTTAAAGATGATGATTTGAGTAATGATACAGATGTGGCTAATTTCCTGCTTTTGTTTACTACAGTCATTAGATAAACAGTGTGGCGGGGTGGGTAACGAAGCTAAATAATTCAGTCCCATCTGAAACTGCTGCAGTTGAACAGAAGTAGCCAAAATGGGCATGTGGGTATTATATGAAGATTTAAGCAATTGGCATTATTCTTCCTTATTCTTGGTTGGGAAAGCAATGATGATGTGGACTCTGGGTGGTTGGAATCAGGTTGAGAATTAAGAAACCTTAGGTTCAGATCTGGCACCATATCACTCTAAGCCAGCTTTCTCACGTGTAAAATAGGGAACCGTGGCAGCTATTTATCCTCTCCTGCATCCCAGGTTTTTGTGCCTCTAAAATAAAATAATAGCAAGGGAAACATTCTGTTCACAGTGCTATATACAAGCATCAGGTAGCACTGACTCTAGGTACGGGTTTAAGGTCCATGACTAGTTTAAAAGGGGGCACCCAGGGCTTCCCTGGTGGTGCAGTGGTTGAGAGTCTGCCTGCCGATGCAGGGGACATGGGTTCGTGTCCCAGTCTGGGGAGATCCCACATGCCGCAGAGCAGCTGGGCCCGTGAGTCATGGCCGCTGAGCCTGCGTGTCCAGAGCCTGTGCTCTGCAACGGAAGAGGCCACAACAGTGAGAGGCCCGTGTACCGCAAAAAAAAAAAAAGGGGGCACCCAAAATCAGACCAATTTAAAACCGGTCAGTGCTATAAAGTAGCCATTATAGAGTAGGACTCTATTATCACCAGCCTAGAAATTAAGTACTTATTTTGCCACTCTGTTATTGCCACTGACTTCGTGTACTTTTTAAGCTGCTTGCAAAGACAAACCTAAATACTTCAGAAATTTATAAAACGTGTATTACACAGAAAACAGCCCTTCAGTAAATTTTATTTCATATTGATTTTGTCTTTCCATCATATTCATTGCAAAGTCAAGTCACACAAAGAAAATCAATAACTGAACATTAAGAAAGCACTATTCATACAAAGGGCTTCCTACTATTTTGCATATCTATTCTTTTTCTTTTCCACATTCTGTAACGCTGCAGGTTGAAAAAAATGCATTACTGAATAAATTAAAGTTAATATTCTCCTGCCTTTTGAAGGAGCAAACATATATTAAATCCAGGCAGGATCTTTCTTTCTTTTTATTCCCCTCCCTGGTGCTCTGCAGGTTCTTTATCAATATCAATGACTTAAGACCATATTGTCCCATGGCTGCCACTGAAATGAAAGGTACTACAGCATCCTGTTATGAAAGGGCATTTGATGATTTAGCAGGTGAGAGATTATTAAATCTTGAATTTGAAATGCTGGGGCATTATGAAACTACATACTTCAAACAACTATAGAACCTACTCAAACTATATCTCTCTTCAGGAGATGAAATGCCATATAGGTTTCAGTGTTCAAGTGTTTTCAGAGGCTTTGAAAACTGAACACCTTGGGCTTCCCTGGTGGCGCAGTGGTTGAGAGTCCGCCTGCCGATGCAGGGGACACAGGTTCGTGCCCTGGTCCAGGAAGATTCCACATGCCACGGAGCGGCTGGGCCCATGAGCCATGGCCGCTGAGCCTGCGCGTCTGGAGCCTGTGCTCCACAACGGGAGAGGCCACAACACTGAGAGGCCCGTGTACCGAAAAAACAAAAACAAAAACAAAACTGAACACCTGCAGTTACTCACACATGAACTTTGCCTTTGCATTATTAGTATCCCAACAGCATTTTTCCTGAAAATATTATATTAATTAAACTATAGTTAATTATGTTTGGAATTTTGCATTAAAAGACACAATGCAGTTAATATTAGCTGTTCCATACTCAGAAAACAAAAAATTTATGTCTTTCAATTAACGTTAACAATATTGGATAAGGGTGGTTTTTATTTCCAAATATTAAAAAAATTTTGAAAAACATTTGAGGAAACATGAAAATCAAGCAGCTCTAAACTTTTAGCAAATCTCACATACACAGAGACAATCTGATTGAGAGAACTCATGCATACTTTCATCACTGGTTTGCTGCTAAATATTTAACATGTGAATCTCTGAGAAAAAGAAATGTTTGCATATACATACATACATAAGTTTTCAATAAATGTCAGACATATTCAGAATGCGTGGCACATAAATCACAGATAATTTTTAAATATGCAATACTATTTATTGCAAATTCCAAATAGTCAATTGTTTCACACACATTCTTTGTTTTGTCAAACTCTTGAGTCAGTAGCTGTATTAGTCAGGGTTCTCCACAGAAATGGAAGGTGGGGTGTGTGTGTGTATGTGTGTACATTATATATATATTTATATATATATATAATATATATATATATACACAAACACATGTATGTACATGTATATGAGAGATGAGAGAGATTTATATGGGTATATGAGAGAGAGAGAGATTTATTTCAAGAAATTGGCTCATATACTCATATATGGGTATATGAGAGACAGAGAGATTTATTTCAAGAAATTGGCTCATTAAGATTGTGCAGACTGCCAAATCCAAAATCTGCAGGGTAGGCCAGTAGGGTAGAGATCCCAGAAAGAGTTGAAGAGCTGCATTTTGAAGTCAGTCTGCTGACAGAATTCCCTCTTCCTTGAGAAACATCAGCTGTTTCTGTTAAGACCTTCACTTGATTGGACGAGGTCCACCCACATAGGGAGGGCAAGCTGCTTTACTCAAAGTCTATTGGTTTAAATCTCAACTAAAAAATAATTTCAGGGACCACCCTGGCGGTTCAGTGGTTAAGACTCCACACTCCCAATGCAGGGGACACAGGTTCGATCCCTGGTCGCGAAACTAAGATCCCGCATGCTACATGGTGCAGCCAAAAATTTTTTAAATGAAAATTTAAAAATTAAAAAATAAATAAATTTTAAAAATAGCTTCAGAGAAACATCTAGAAGAATGTTTGACCAAATATCTGGGTACCATGGCCTAGCCTATTTGACACATGTCATTAACCGTCACAGTAGCTAATCTATGGTTGCAATCTACAAAAGGAGATTCCCATTATGAATGTTGTTGATATTTTCTCTTACTTTAATGAATACTGAGAAAGTGAAATGAAGAAAATTTGTGTCATAATGATATGAGTGACTTCTTCGCTGAGCTGAATAACAGTATACACATACTAAGAGAATATTTCCTCAAGTTTTGTGCTACTAAGCAATGTAAAATCTATAGCTATACCACACCTTTAAGTTTAATGAGCAAGTTAACATTTTCTACAGGACTTTCTTAAGTTCAGACAAACAGCAAAACAATAAACCAAACTGTGATTTGGAGTATTTGCTGATTTCTGAGGTGTAAATATATCTATCATGGCCAATTTCAAGCTAACAATATAATGTCACATGAGCAAAGTTGGGACAAGATGTGCGGTTATACAACCCCCGATACAACAGACAGAAATGTCCTCAAGAGCACAGGTAGTACTGAAATAATTACTTAATAATAATAATAAAAGTAATTAACATAATTAGGACATAAGTTTGGAGTAAAATCTTTGTTTTTAATATGATTTAATTAATTATACATTTATATAATTTAATTTTTAATAATGGCTATGTTTAACAACCAGCTCACAACAATTCATAAACATTTAACAGTGAGCTCTTAAGAATCAGTACTAGCTGGCTCCAGCAAACCACTGCAGGCTTACCTTTGCTAAACATTGCTGGTGGATGAAATTTTACAGAGAGAACTTAATTCACTTGGAATCAAGGATTAACATTAATAAAATATAATAAACTCCTCCTGTAATGTGTTCAGCCTTATCAGTTATTAATACTTATTATGAAGTCGCCTATCAGCTCCTTTCCTGAGGGTAGGCTTTGATGAACAGAGTGACAGTGTGGAGACATGAGAGGGATATGGAAAAGGAATACAAGTAGAAAAGGAAACAGCCCCAAAAGGAGGCTCCCACAGAAGCAAAATACGCCAAGTTGAAAAACTGTAGATTAGGATTGGCCTTTCCTATGCGGCTGTACATTGCCAGGACACAAATGCAAATATTGAGAAGCTTCAAATGCTCAGTTTTACTATAAACTTTTAGAAAGAATTCAAGTTTCCTTTTAGAGTTTTTGCCTAAAAGCACACATTCTACGGATGGTTTGTGATTTCAAGCTAAAATTCAATAAGTGTTCTTAGGATATATACTTTTACATCTACTTCACAAAATGATATGAGACTATAGAGGATGCCAGCAGTATGGTCACAACCTAAGACAAACATGCATTTTGCCAGTCTCTTTGTGCTAATGGGAAAATGAAAAAGAGATGAAATCCTACCTCACTTGCTTTTTCAATTGATTAAAAAATTTGCCTCTTAAAAAATTTACAGAAAGTTTCAAAGTCTTTCTTCAGAAAAAGAGGCTCTAAGAACCCTAATAAAATTGACAGAAATGAAAGAAAACAAAATAAAAATAAAAGTTCCATGGGTTCTAATTTATGACCATAATCTTGTCTTCACACACATCAGGATATTAGGCCTTCTCTTGTCCAACAACTTCACAATTTTAGAAAGTTTTAGAAAGGACTCACTATGACATTGGTATCATAAGTTTAGAGCCCTGAGATGATTAATAATTTAAAGATAGATAGATAGGCAGAAGAGTGTGTAAGCATGCGCGCACACACACACACACACACACACACACACCCCTACACCTGCATCTCAATTTTCTACCCTCCTGACAGGATTAGCAGCTCAAAAAAAAATGTGAAGGACACAAATCTTTCTTCAAATCCCCCATTTTCACATCCATCTTTCCTTTCATCTTCTCCATCCTTTGAATCCTACTTTCCCAGTATACTGGAGTTAACTCAGAACATCCACAATCACTCTGGTTACACACAAGTGAAGTTCTCCTTGTCCTGTACTCTCTGCTAGCTTATCCTTTAAACTCTCTGTGGTAAAAATTCGCAGAGGTATTTATAGAGCACTCCCTTCCCCTGCCCCAGGTAAGTTCGTCATACTTTAAATAAGATGTTTGAGGGGCTTCCCTGGTGGCGCAGTGCTTGAGAGTCCTCCTGCCGATGCAGGGGACACGGGTTCGTGGCCCGGTCCGGGAAGATCCCACATGCCGCGGAGCAGCTGGGCCTGTGAGCCATGGCCGCTGAGCCTGCGCGTCCGGAGTCTGTGCTCCGCAGTGGGAGAGGCCACAACAGTGAGAGGCCCGCGTACCACAAAAAAATAAAAAATAAATAAAAAATAAAATAAAAAAGATGTTTGAGAAATGAAGCCTCAACCAGTGAATCAGCATATACCAATGCAGTGTAGTAGTCTGAAATGTGTCTACAGAACATTAGTTCCTTGAAACATCAGCACATCTGTGCAGAAAATATGGGTGTGGGATCAAATAAGTTTGAATATTCGTGGGTTAAGTATACTGACGTAGTCCTTTTGTTTTTAGAATGTTTACTGTGCTAAATGTGCACTGTTTATTTCCAAGATGGAGATCAAACTGAAGCGTTCCCCAATCAAAACTGATCGTGGAACTTTGACTGGAGTCTATCTTGGGATAAATGCTCCATGCAATGTAAGTAGTCCACGGTAGGAATTAAATTCTCAAATACTGTTGAGTCAGATGAGCCTGTCAGTATTCCTCAAATTAAGCCATGTGGATGACTTACCACCCTCTGGGTCATAAGGAATAGCAAAGTTAGGAAAAAGAGGAAAGGGAGTCTGTCCTGAGTGAAGCCGTACATGACATTCTGCATATAACACCTTTTTTTGTGAGCGGTAGACAAAAGACTTAACAAAGTGGCAACCAAGAAATGGAGCCAAATCATGGGGCTGGGAAAATACCCAAGGCAAACAGTGAGAAACATGAAGAGCAAATACTGGTAGTATGAATAGATTTACCTGAAAGTTAAATACATTTTCCTCGGAGAGCTGCCTTTAAAGAGCCTGGTGCATGTCAACCTTTTTGTGTTGAGCAAGAACTTAAACATGGCCAGTGCCTCACTCAAACATGGGTCGCTTTCCAACGTATGTCTTCTAACCTGAATCGTCTGTCCCTCTGAGGACCAGTGAGTCTCAAACCTTAGAGTCCATACGAAGCATTTGGGGAAATCTTTCAAGGTGTAGTCTCAGGATTCCACTCCCCCAGGAATTCTGATTCAATAAGTATAAGGTGAGCTTGAAAATCTGTTACAGGCTTTACTCTGAGGAAGGCTGATTTAAAACTAAGCAGAAGAAACAAAGACAGACCACATAGAAAACTTAGAAACAGGATTAATTTCATTCTACATTAGAGCAATTTTACAAGTCCTATCAGTCTGTTTTAAATAAGACATCTGAACCCTCTAAGTCCCCCTTTTTCATGTCTTCTTCATATCACAGAATATCTCTACTTTTTCACCTTTTCTTTGTACATTTTCTATGTAATCTCAGGCTAATGCAGAGGATAAAGCTATGATTAAGGGCATGAGACTTGAGTGAGATAGCCTGGGTTTGAATCCTAGCTCTAACACTTGTGTGGTACTTGGTAAATCAACAAACTCTCTGGTCTCAATTGCCTCTTCTGTAAACTGGGGATGATTATAACAGAACCTACTTTGGAGGATGTTATAGAATGGATGTTTATATCCCCTCAAAATCTGTATGTTGAAGCCCTACCCTCAGTGTGGCTGTATTTAAAGAAGGGGCCTCTAAGAAGAAATTAGGAGTAAAGGAGGTCATAGGTGCAGGGTTCTGGCCAAAGAAGATTAGTGTCCTTATAAGAAGAGACAGCATAGAGCTCACTGTCTCTCTTCATGTGCACATAAAGAAGAGGCCATGGAAAGACACAGCAAGAAGGCAGCCATCTTAAAGCCAGGAAGAGAGCCCATCAGGAACCAACCATGCTGGTAGTCTGACCTCAGACTTGCAGCCTCCAGAACTGTGAGAAAATAAATCTTAGTTGTTTAAGCCACCCTGTCTGTGGTATTTTGTTATGGCAGCCAGAGCAGACTAATAGAGGGTTATTATAAAGGTGAAATGAAATAATTCATTTAGAATGGCCTCGGGTATGTAGTAATTATTGTGTTGATTCCTACTATGTCTTACAAAATCTTCATTTTGGACATGGGAAGAATTGTGGCATTAATTATATTTCATGAAGATCAATCTATAATCATAAAAATTTCAATCATAGGAGAGAAATAACACTACTTTCTCTTCTCTTTCAGTAACTCTAACCACTTGGAAAATAAAAGTGTTCCCTGAATTATTTCCAGCATTGTCAATAAAATGCTCTATTTCTTAATTAAATGGTTAATTTTAGGCACTTCCGTTTTCATGTTTAATCATGTTTCATTGGTTTGAAGCAATTCCTATAATGCACCCCATTTTCAGCTACCCCTGGCATGTTAGAAAGTTAAGTTGGATGAACTGGGGAGCAATTTGATCCTGGTGAACATGTGAGATTCCCCAAAACCTTAGCTTCTGCAACAATGTTTTCACGAAGATTTTCATGAAGTTAACCATCATGATTGGGAATGAAACTATGCATACTGGCCTGTACTAGCAGGTGTTATAATATCGGATTCAGTAGTTTCCGAAGCCTTGAGTGGAATGTCTAATAAACCTACAGGTTTCAACTTAGGGATAATACAAATAATGCAAATAAATAAGCACATAACCTCTTTCACATGTAGCCTTAATCTAAAAGCACAGTGGTTAATGGATTCTTTAATAGAAATTTGCAAGAGAGGATGTGCAAAAGCAAATACAAGTTAAAAGAGACAAATCTGAACTCAAGACCTTAACAAAAAGCAAACATGCATCCTGTTCAGAGTAAGGAAAACATAGTTCAAACATAAAATTTCGGCTGGAAACAGTTTGGTAACTCAACTCAAACAGAAGTGGATTCAGGAGTAAATGCTAGGATTTACTAACATGTGACATAAATTATATTATTACATACATACAAGTCTCAAAAAATATAAACTAATATGTATTACAAAGTACATGTTATATCTGAATTCCAATCATTAGGCCTATATTTCTTTCAAGAATATCTTTGACACAGGAAAAAGATTATCCATTTCAGCAACAAAAAGCCCTTAATTAGTTATCATAATTAGAGGTAAAATATGAGAGTTGGTTTACTAAGCAAGAAAATATAATTCCCTATATTTTGGGGAAGGGAGTCACTGAGCTGTAATGATTCTAGGTCTTCCGGGAGGTAAAACGCATGGTTAATCTTACTTAGTATGTAATTTACTATTACATAACTTAAACTATAAACTTAATCCAAAACACAGAATGAATTGACTGAAAAATGTCTGCCAAACATTTGATGCTCTGTTGGGAAAATATGCCCTTGGAGGGAGATATATAACTATTTCACTGCAATACAGATGTAAGACGGTGCTTATTGCTGTAAACTATTATTATAAAATGATAAAGATAAAGATTAGTTAACCAAATAGGTAGGGGTTTGACCATTGCACTCCAAACACTTCTCTAAATTTGCATATGAGATAAAGGCATAGCATGGCATGGACAGAATCAAAACGTTTTCAAAAGTGTTTAAAGTTTTAAAAGAAAACTATATACTTATCTCTTATACTTAACATATGTTTATAAAAATATGCATATAACGTGGTACCTATGTATATAAGATACAAACATAGCAATCTAGATAAAAGCCTAATAAACATTTGGGCTGAATACATTTCTGTATTATTAAAATAGTCACTGTACTAAGTTTAATAATGTTCTCTGTAACCTACCTGACTACCCTTTAGCTGCACGAAAGGGCGGAAAGGTTTAATAAGGATTTTAAATGACAGCAGAAAATAGCCTCAACTTAAAAGTTATTTTATATTCATTATGAGCTCTTCTTCAGGTGAGCTAAAACTTACAAATTTAAGAGCATACACTGAATGTATTGTCCTCAAAACAAATGATGGTTAATGAAACAAATAAATATCCTAAGGAATTCAGTTTTAATTAGTGGAAAATCGGAAGTGCATGACGCTTTAAAGGTGTTTTGTAAATTATTTGCAAGGACATCGTAGAAATCAAATCAATGGCTGCCAGCGAATCTGCTTGGCATACTTAAATAGTTAAACCTTATAAACAGTGCATTATTGTTCACATCCCACTCCCACCTGCTTTCTCTTTATAACAAGGCAAAGAAATATTTAGAGCAGAGAGAGCAGGAAGCAGACTCAGAAAGCTAATTAATTGTTCAACTTCACAGAGCCAGGAAGTGGCAGTACCCAACCAAATATATAAGGTTTCTGACTCACAAATGATAAGATACATTTTTAATTAAAAGCATTTCCAAACTATGTGTAGTTAAACTCCTCAAAGGCCATTTAAAAGAACCACTGTATTGGTCATGGTGAAATTTTCTTTTAAAAGTCACCTTCACTTTAGCCCAGATTAAATAATCACCCATTCACTGTAGTAGAGTTATTCATTTTTTTAACAAGTAACTATCACACACTTATTCTCTGCCAATTGCTGTCCCAGTGCCTGATAATAGTGTGGTAAATAGAATCCCTACCCTCGTGAAGCTCACTGTAGACCAGCACAGACATCCTATCAAAATAAAGATAAATATGTTTACATTCTGAACCTATGAAGTGAAATGAATGATGTAGCACAAGTTCAAGTTTCTGTGGCAACACAAAAAGAAGACCTAATCTGGTCTGGGTGGTCACTGAGGCACTGTTTGAAGGCACTTGTGCAGCTGAGGGAACTGGCCAGGAACAGCTAGGTAGGGTAGAAAGATATATGAGGGTAGTAATGGTGGAAATCAAAGAGGACAGGTCCAAAACATATTTAGGAAGGAAATCAAGAAGACATAGTGACAGGGTAGAAATAGGAGGTGAGAAGATAGAGTCAGGATTAGTGAGATTTTACTTAATTAAAAAAGAAATAAAAAACAACAACTAGAGTGTATTCATAGGACAGCTGTATTCACAAAAGCTAATTGATGTTTCAGGTTAATTACTGTTCTCCACATGTTGAATTTCCGACACAGTTTCTGTAAGCATAATTCAGCAACATAACAATGGCAGAGACTGTCATGCCAAAATGAATTGCCAACATCTGCAATTAAAATAAATATCTATGAGACATAACTGTCAAAATAGTAATTATGACTTGGTGAGCTAGAAACACTCTGAAAACTTATTTGAAGTTAAATTCCTGTCCTCTATATAGACTCAGTACATTCCAACCAAGGTATTTTTTTTCCCAAAAAAAAAAAAAAAAAAAGCACCCAATCAAACTCTTTATAACTGAATATTCAATAACATAATTCAGATAAACAGTATATAAAGTGGGAACCGCTTTGAGTGGTTTAATGATTCTGAAATCATCTTCTTTTAAAATATATTTCAGTTTTGAAAAATAATGAAGAATAAACCACACTCAATTTTTAAAATTCACAGTCATTTATGACATTCATCATATATGCAAATAAATTTTCTAAGATCAGAACACCCTACCAAACACAAAGTTAGAACTTTGTATGTTAAGAAGCATTTACTAAGCAACCTATCAGATTTGACAAAGTATAAAAATCATAGAATTCTGTAAAAATATTATTCAAGAGGAAAATATTCTAAAGTATACTTCTAGCAAATCTTAAGGAGGTATCATATTTTATCAATTCTGAGACTCAGATTTTTACATTTTTTTTTAACATTTAACATCTTTGAAATCAAGATGCCTCTTAAAATTGATATGATATTTTAAATGCTGGGAAGACAAACACAAGGGACATTACATAGTTGCAATCACCTGCTCTTCATCATAGCTAAGCAAACTGTCTTCTTGACTGAGCCATGTGCCTTGTTGGTAAAATATGGGTTGAGTTTAACTGCTGTTTAAAATATCTTCAAAATGTTTACAGTACAGTTCATCACTGAAACAAAAATTTATTGTTTACGCTGTTGCATGGCAACAAAGGACAGGAAATAAATTTGGTTTCAGCAAAATATTCTTCACTGGAAGGATGACCCAATTACTGATTTCCCTTGCTCTGTGTAACATGAGAAAGAAAGATATCTGCAGTTACATGAAGCCGTGTTATAGTTTGTTGCTGATAGCTGTGCAAAACGGTTGCCTCACAGGCCATTCTGTGCAGCTGAAGGAAGGACAAATTTGCCCAATCTTTCAGAGTAGATACAAAAATGTTCCAAAGCAATGAGGGACAGATGTGATGGATTCATGAGTTGGGTGGAACTATCAATAATAAAACTTCCATAATTTTATTGAAAGCTTTCTTTTTTTCTTAGTGATATGTGAAATAATAATACATCATACAATTAACATCATATTAGAATCAGTGTAATAGGGTTATGAAAGAGCACTGAACTGTCAGGTGGTTCTAGTCTCAGCACTTTAAATAAAAATCTGGGAAACCACTCGTCAATTTGTTAACCTATGTGGGCCCCCATTTTCTCACTTGTAAAATAAAGTTGTTGGGATAGACCATTGCCAAGGTCTCTTCTAGTTCTATGACATTACACATTTTTATTAACTTTAGATCTATTTGAAATATTTATATACAGGAAAACCTGGTTCACTAAAACGTTTATTCATTTGAAATGCTAATAAATATAGAAGTAACCAGTATTTCTTTCTAAGAATTTTGTATTTAAGCTTTTAAAAGTAAAACATGATGGTAACCATACTAATAGTAGAAATAAGCAAACAGTAAATGAAATACTAGTTAGTGAAGATTTACTCAGATATTTTACATCTTCACAACTATTTAGAAATCACTATTCTTCATAATAAGAGACTAGATGCAATGAAAAAGAAAAATCAAATCATAACTTTAGTTTAAAACATACTCGTCTTTGAGTCCTTTGAAAATTTATGAATGTATTGTAAATGTTGTATTGTGTTATCTGCCAATAATTTTCATTTCACTAGAATATTTATTAAGCCTGAATGCTTTACTATTCAATAATTTTGAGTAAATGAGAAATTATTATAAAGTAGTTTGATGCAAAATCTTACCATCAGATAAAAATTTCCATAATGATATACCAAAGGGCATATATCAAATTTGAATATAAAACCTCATTTAACACAAAGAGACACTCTGGGAAGTGAGACAAGTCTAATGAGGTTAAAAGAATGCGGTAATGAATATATTTTAGGTAAAGGTAAGCTTTTTAACTTGTGTTTAGAAAGTGGTGATAATTAAGGTGGATAATTTCACTAGAATATAGTTTACCAAAGTCATTGAACAATTATGCAAAAGTATGGAAGACCAAACAAATTTTTTAAGTAATCTAGAAAAAATGAGATGAAGGGAAATTTTACACAGATAAATTTATTACTATATAATTCAAGAAATAATTTAGACTGATTCTTTTTCATAATAGGCTGTGAATTTCAAAACTTTTAGTTTTAAAATAGACAGTTAAAGGAAAATCACAACCAGGAATGTCAGGAATTTGACAAGAAAAAAAATTATATTGTTTGAAAAGGCAGAAAACAATTCCAAAATGAATCTTACTTTGGTATATATATGATATACATGTTAAACTAATCTTACTTTGGTATATATATGATATACATGTTAATATGAGATCAAAATATATATTCAAACATGTAGTCAAAGATTAATAGCACTCAAACTTGATGGGATGACAGTACCTATTAATTAACCTGGGATTAAAGATATTCTTGTCTTGGTTAAACTATTTAGAAATTTTTATTGGTAAAAATGGCTCACATTCATCTCCACTTGTGTTGTTTTCCATATACTCACTTTATTTTTTATTTTTTTATATTTTTTACTCACTTTATTTTATCTGAGTCAGATATGCAAGCTCATCAAGAGTCTTGTCTGTCCTGGTCATCCTCTTACCGTAAACACTCACAACCCCTAGAGCATAAGAGGTACATTAGGTGCTAGATCTCCATGGGGCTCATTTCTGTATATACTGAGAGCAGAGATACTAACTGCCCCATAGTAAACAGCTTGAGAAGATAGAGTTAGTGTCTCCCACAGGAAGAGAAGGCAGGTTTGTCTACCGTCCAGTAAAATCAGTATAATAGCACTCTCCATAACAAAGTTCAGGTAGATTTGCTTAGTATTCATTATAAAAGACTCAGATTTCCTAAACTCAAGATTCCTCAGCTGTGACACAAACCAACTGTGTGTCCTGGGTGTGTCCATCCATGTTATCCCCAAAGTATTTGGAGGGATAATGAAGTTCAGGCTGCTTGCTGTGCTACTAGTAATAAGGTCTTTGTCTCTGAACCAGGAGTACTGTGTCTCCTGCCAGCAACTGCCATGAAACTCCTGCAGGCTAATTTGTTGGCGTGAAGGTAGGATAAAATCTCGGACTCTCCCCATTATTGATAGGAACCCAAACATTTCTCAGAAAAGGAATGGATGCATTTTCCTGGCAATTTTTCCAATTTCTGGGTTTTTGAAGTTATAAAATATTAATTAGCCCCTTAAGTTATTATTCATAAATATATAAATAATATGATTAATTACATGACTATTGATTTCTGAAAAAATATAACTACCTGTTATTTCAGCCCAGATGGATTAAGATTTACAGGACACACCCCCAAAACGGGTCAAATCCGGTTGCCCCCACCGACCTGTTCACTCATTCTTGTTTCCAGTTCAGTCAGTTAGGCTTACATCCAAGTGAGGGGGAGAAAAAATTAAATGAAAATTTTATATGGAGTCTTGCTAATTAACAACCAAGAGAAGTCATTTAGCATGTCATTTCTGAGATGTCAAAACAAATGCATATCAAATTTATGAACATGTTCACTGAGTGAAAAACCTATTAACTACTTAATTACAAACTCTTCCCCATACACTTCCATATATAACTCTTTTGGAGAAAAATATCCAGTGTCACATTTAAGATGTACTTGTGCATGGTGAGAAATCATTAAAGCAAGGCTGAACACTGCAAGGATGTGAGGAGGGTAATTTGAGAAACAACCAAGTGGACCTACTAAGTAAGTCTATTTCACTATGCTTATGACAATGGTCAAGTTCTGTATACAAAATGGGCAGATAATAAGCACTTGATTAATTTGAAGATGACAGGAATACAAAGATAACTTGCCACTGCACCCTGATAACCTGCTGACATTTTGAGAAACTGCCATTATGGACGAAATCTGTGAGAAAACAAAAGTTGTCAATGTTCAGTTCCCAGATCAGACACATTTAATTGATTGTTTCTTGTCTTTAGAGAAAATTCCATATAATGGATTGGAATAGCTTTGTACAGTTTAATGTGAAAATCACCAGTTGACAACTTTCAATGCATGAGTTATCACACTGACAGAATGCAACTAAATTAGTGTTTACTGACCATGTTTAAAATTAAATAGGTAAATGACATTACAACACTTTGATTATATCCTCTGCATATTTCCAGTATCTGATATATCAAGAAAATTAGGTGTACCTTATGAATCTTATCCTGAAACCTTACTGTATTCCTGACAGTTCATGGTATGCAGAACAAAATTCAAGAGAATCCTAGCCAATTGCTATGAAGTGAGAGACAGGGCTAAGTTTGAAAGAGAGATAAATAAATGACAATGACTGCTGCCAGGGTCAACTTTCTCTCTTTTTCTGTGGTAGACAGAAATACTGTGGGCCACTCTCAAGTACTTCCATAGAGAAGAGGCTGTGCTAACCTTTGATGCTGAATATTACAAAAGCATATCATCAGACTGAGGAACCTTGATATTCTTCATCATTTACTATTTACTATTTCTTCAGGTAACTAATCTATACCCTTTTATTTCAGAAGGCATTTAAAACTGAAAAGCGCTTTCTCCAGCTGCAAAAGATAGTTTGGGGTCATGACTTTTCCATCTGTGTTCCAATTTCAGCTACAAGGAATAAAAGCAACAATTAAGAAAGGGCTAATATGGCAGGGGTTTCCTAAGAGACATCAGTTGCATTGTTTCACGTTAGCTGTTCGAACAGCCATCAGAGCATAATAACTTTGTCACTATGAATCAATAAATTATTCAGTTGCAATTTCCCATAAGTCACTGCTATTACTACCAGTAATCAAGTCTCCTCCTTTGTTTCTTGAAATTAAATTTGAACAAAGCAGTATGACTACTTATCAGTTGATCTTCAAAAGCTCCTACCAATAATTTGACACTTTGGACATTAGACTTTATTAGTAATAGATGAAGGCTCTGTATATTTTTAAGTCGTGGTGAATTGCTAAGTAACTGCACAGAGTTTATTCACCCTACTATCGGTGAAGAGCATTATGCTGCCTAGATAAAGCTAGATTCAAATCAATTAAAAAGATGAGTTGGGTTTTTTTATCATGTATCTTTATAATTTATCTGACAGCTGTTTCCTGAATACAGCTGAAGAATGCATATGAAGCAGATATAGCCCCTTTGAATAAAGTGATGCTTCTCTAAATCTCATTTTGGAATGTATTATCCCCAAACAGGGTTGTTGAGTTAATTCTGCAATCATAAGATTCAACATGGCACTAAAAACTTCCTGATCTTCCAGATTTCGTACTAATGTCTAATTAGAATTAATTTCATGACTGGAAATAGTACCATTTCAATATCAATATTAGGGAGGTCAAACTTTTCAGAATGACATTTATATGAAAATAGTAATGCGACATAGTAATATCAACAATGTATATATTGAAATAGTTGAACCGCCTATCTCTTTCTAGATGCCGGAATTCCTCTTTTAAAGCAAAATAAAATGAAAGATTTTTGTGTGTGTGTGGCCTGTTTTACTTTGGTTATATTGGGTAGTACCAACTTCTCATGTACAGAGGCAGTATAAACACAAAAACTTCCATTCCTAAGGGCCCACTCATGTCCACTAGCAAATCCATCTAAACCCAAGTAAGGCTGTTTTGTGTAGTATTATCTACTTGCACACGAGTGTACCTATAGTGGCTTCACTAAATGGCTTACTTCCTCCTTTAACAGAGTCATCTTTTTACAAGGCCATTTTGCACCTGACTTACCATTTGATAAATTGCGTCCTTCAGTGTTTAAATTACTCACCACCCTTTTACATTTCCAGACCATAAATGTGAGGCCATGCTTCTACAGAGGCACCAATAATTCTATACAGTTTTTAATCTTCCTAAAATTTGTCTAACAGCCAACTAAAACAAAATTTCATTTAACATAACTAAGACTATATCAAGAAAACTAGTATCAGCCTCCTTACCTAAAGTCTCCATTTCTCAGGGTAAAGAAAGGACTGTGTCCCAGTAAAGATCAATTTAACCTCCCTTCTTCTCAATTCTCTAAATTTATTAATCAATTGTCTCTTGGAAACTCTTACTTGAGACCAGTTATAATCATACTTCATTGTTTATAATATGGGAATGAAAAGTCTCCATTCTAAGACATGAAATATGCCTGCAACACACAAAGAGAACTGTGTGATGTTTCAAAGTTTCACATTCAATGAATTTTCACTTTACAGAAAAATGACTGATATGTACATGCAGCAGGAAGGGAAATGTCTACTATAAATTTACTTCTGACCCATAAGGAAATATTTTTGTGGCAATGAAAGAAATCTCAGAATAATAAGAATATCTCCTATTGAAATTGGGAAAAAACAAACTAAAACAAAGGAATGCCTGGTACACTGAACCACTTATTTTAGAATTTATGAAATATTTCAAAAAACATCAAGAAATATTAAATTGAATCCCACCATGTGAGGTTCTAAAATAAATAAAGCGTTTCTAAAACTGCAAATACAGATGTTTAATTGAAAATAATCGTAATGAGAAAAAAAGTGAAATAACTAAAAAAAAAATCCTATTTCACTGGCTGCTTTCTAATAAGCTCACTATGAAAATATGACTACAGAGAGGTAGGAGCACAAAAGAAGGAACATAAATAAAATCAGAAACTTTATAAGAATTTTAGATTACAGCTCAAAATGAACTGAGACTTATGAAAACTACAAAAGGTAATAATATTAACATAAAAGACATGATTTTAAAAACAAGATAATCAAAGAGGTGATGGACCAGATGACAATATAATATTCACACTTGTTAGATCAAAACTTTGACCCCTCAGCTGCTATTTTCCTCTATCTTTTCTAAGAAATTCTCAAATCAAATGTAAAACTAAAAATTATAAATATATTCAATCTTTTACTTGAGTGGACCATTTAAAAGATTACTAATGTTTTTCCTTTTGCTGTTCCCTACTAGTCTAAGGCATCCATTTGCCTAGGTTTGCTAAGATTTGTTTTAGATGTATTGCAAAGAGAGAAACTACAGAATGGTCAGTTTCTGACATGAAAACATGATTAGGCAAGAAGCCAAAGTCTTTAAAAGCAGCAAACTTTCTAGAGTAAGTATTCTCCAAATTGCTTCATTTCCTCATGTTTTCATGTCAAAAACTAAACCTGAAGGAGTGAGAGATTCAGAGGATTAACCGACTATAGAGGAGATTCTTTTTCTCATCACTAATACTTGGCTGAATTTTTTTTTAAGGAGAAATTGATCTGGGGAGACTAAGAACACTTTTTTCCATCATGCAAAATTTGTTGGAAGGTATATGAAATAAAAGTGAGAGAACATATGTTCTGATTTCCAATTTGGGGGTTTGACCTGTAATGATTAAAACCAGGCCAGGGCCTCTTTCCTGGATATCCAACCTGGTACTGAGGAGAGGGAAGAAGAGAAAGGGGAGAAAGGAGAGAGTCAGAGTGAAAAAGGAAAAGGTAAAAGATGAAGAAAAGAGGGAAGGAAAGAGGGGAGGAAGGATAAACGAAGAAAAGAAATCTGCACTCAAGATAAGAGATGGGCTAATTCAACAGCTTACATAAGTGCCTCTGAGTCACAAGCCCAGACTCAAATTTCAGCCTCATGAATCAAGAGAAAAGCCAACTTATGCAGTCATGAATCTAGTCATGCAAAATGTGACCAATACCTATCTCATAGATTTTCTTCACAAATTAAATGAACTAATATATATGCAACAAAGATTATATATATATATATATATATATATATACACACACACACACACATACATACACACATAAAACACCCATTCTCCATAGAGAGTATAAATAGCAAGGCTTTTGTTCACTAAAGACTTCAGAATATTTGGCAAAATCCACATTATGGGTGGTAACCAGAGAGAGATGAATTGCCAGGCAGAGTGGAAGCAGAAGAAATTGAAGCCCTGGGCAATTATGAGAAAGAAGGTGGGAAGCAAGTGCCAATACCAACACCGTGCCAGAAGACAACACAATAAGTAATTTGACCCACGTCTGTACACAAAGATCTTTACGGGACCTGAAAACTTTCAGAAGTTTCAGTCTGAGTGGACTATATATGAAATCAGGTCTTCAATCTGCATCGGAGTTTATGAAGGCAGCTGAGAGAGACAGAGACAAAGGTCATACAAGTGAGGCCTTCTGGGCCTCAGGAGAAAGCCCGGAGAGAAACTGCACATTCCAGGCCACAGAATTAGAGGTTAATCAAAGTTAAAGATAACTCTGAGATGTAGGATGGGGGCCCAGCTAACAACTAAGACTGAGGTTTACATATGTAAGTTGACTTCAAAAGACAGATGATGACAATAGGACAATGATGACGAATATCTAATAAGAGCAGGTAATTATAGATTAAGTAAACTTGCAGACGTGGTACTCGTTAATTTTAGCAAGGCATTTAATTAAATCTCCAATTATATCTTGTGGACAAGGCAGAGGAATGAGACGGGGGAAGTAAAAAACAACCCATGAGTCAGGAATCTATACCCGAACATTTTGCACTCAAACAATGATTAATGAATCAATCTGAAGTTGGAGGGAAAGTGGTGTAACATAGGGTTCTGTGACTTACTCTGCTGTTTATGTATTTTCATCAGTGATTTGTAAGAAAGACAGAGAAGGCACACTTGTCAAACTGCAGACAATCCCAAACCAGGATGGAGAACAAAGGTGTATGCAGGATGAGATCATGAGAAGCATACATTTTTTATGATGGGCAGGGCCATAAATAAAGCCCCTCACTTACATTTTAAAAATCAGTGGAGTAGGGCTTCCCTGGTGGCGCAGTGGTTGAGACTCCGCCTGCCAATGCAGGGGACACGGGCTCGTGCCCCGGTCCGGGAAGATCCCACATGCCTCAGAGCGGCTGGGCCCGTGAGCCATGGCCACTGGGCCTGCGCGTCCGGAGCCTGTGCTCCGCAAGGGGAGAGGACACAACTGTGAGAGGCCCGCGTATCGCAAAAAAAAAAAAAAAAAAAAAAAAACAAGGGGGTCAAAAAAAAAAAAAAAATCAGTGGAGTAGAATTATCTAACTCGGTAGCAGCTCATGAAAAAATATAAAATAAAACCCTGGGCTGTAAGTGATCACAAGTTCAATGTGATATGGCTGTGAAGGGAGCCAGTGACATCAAGCCTGCATCAATGTCAGCCAATGCCCTTTCAAATTCACGGGAGCCAACCATCTTACTCCATCCTCCAGTGATTTACTATTCTTAGTTCTCATTCCTGTGCTGTCAGTGAAAATTTAGATGATTAGAGGACAATCTCTGGGCAGTATGAGGTCTTAAAGCTATTTGAGAAATAAATATTGTGTGGATATTGGTTTGTTAAGAATGAAGCCTCAGTGAGACAGGCAAGCTTTCTTCAAGTAAGTGAGAGTTTGTTCTGAGATATATTTGTTCTTTGTTTTGCTAAAGTACAGAACCAGCCCAGCTGGAAATGTTGGAGGGACCCATCTGGCTCAGTGCAGTAAGACCAGACACAGTGAGAATAAGAGGGTGAGATGCAGCTGTGAAGCCAGCTGTAACTCAGGCGTTCAGTCTTTCCTAATTTGAGAATCAACAGGTAATTTTGAGTACCTTCTCTCTGCCACACACTGCTTGGTAGTAAGGTGAAGTTGATATTAAAAACATTTAACAACTGTATGGCATGAGCACTGACCAGTCAGAACAGATGCCTGATCCATCAGAAAGGATGCCAATGGCAAAGAGCAGAATGCCCACATCTCAGTTTAAGATTATCAGCGGAAGGTGCAAAGGTCCATGTGTAATGATAGAACACGAAGATACCTGCTGTACTGGAAGTGTGAATGAAGAGTAGTAGCAGCCCTGAAAAGAAAAAGGAAAAACTTAAATTCAAATAGCATTTGAGAGGGAGCTTGATGAATAGTTAGGTGAACCAGCAGGTCAAGGGAACATCATAGGAAAAGTCAGAAAACTGCAAAAATATCAGGCATGTCTGGAGAAACATAAGTATTTCAAATTTACTATATCAGCATGAAGGTGGGAGTGAGTGGCCAGTGGTAAGATTAGAAAGGCATACAGAGGCCAGGTCATGAAGGGTTATGTGTACTATGCAAAGAAGTATATAGGCTATCCTTTGGGCAATGGGGAGCCACTAAAGAACTAGTGAGCAAGAAAGCAACATGATCAAAATTATTCAAATGAAATACCACTCTAAGGGCACTGAGAAAGACAGACTAATAAGGCTACTGCAACCATTTAGAACTGGCATAAACTAAGGAAATGGCATAAGAAGCGGAAGGAGGAAATACTGAATCACTGTTGCACATCTGAAACTAATAATAATATTGTAAATTAACTATAATTCAAAATTAAAAAAAGAAAAGGATGAAGGAGATGAATATCGAGATACCAGGAGGTCAGCAGTCAGCAGTCACTGACTCAAGCAGGAGGACACAAAGATTTCTTGCTTAGTAAATTGGGGCCATTCACTGAGACAAGAACATAGGGTGGGAGGCACCTATAGGGGACTATGGAAAATAACAAATTGCATGTTTTGAGTCTGAGCAGCCCATAGGATATGAAGGAGGAAGTATCTAAGTTAGGTAGGGAATTTGAGAGGGACGGGATCTGAAGTTATAAATTTCCGACTTACTACATCTGAAACTACACTGCAAAAATATACAGGAGAAAAAGGAGTAAGAGCTGAGGTCAGAATTAAACTTAAGAAAACTAACATTTAAGTAGTGGGTTGAGCAAGAGAAGCCTGCAAGAGACTACAGCCACAGCTTTCTAAATATATAGCCTTGGGCAAGTCACTTTGCCTCAAAGAACTTCAATTTCCTCAACTTATAACTTGGAGATAATAATACCCTGCACTCAAGATAATAAGCCAGCATGCATGGTCACATTCCCAAATGTTAGATCTCTTCTTTCTTTTGTGCATATTTTGAGTCTGAGTCATCGACTCGCTAATGTTGACTAGCTAAGAGTAATTTATTTAAACAGCAACTTGAAAATTTCTTATTAAAAAAAATTGAACAAATTTGTAGCGTGAAGGGAGAGCGCAAGTTCTGGTATGAAATGAATTTGGATTCCTGACGCGACTTTGGACAATTTACCTTACCTCTCTAAACATGTTTTCTCAGTTGCAAAATGCATACAACTGTGTGCCTCACAGGAATTCTGTTGCTTAAGGGCAGAAGCATAAGCAGCTCACCTTGCTCTGCTCCTGCAATTCAGCAGGTACACAGAAGTCTTAGTTCCTTCTCCACTGCACCTCTTTACTTCTCAAGTCTACTGTACCAGACATAATACAAGATTTCCTTAATGACTCAGTGTTACCATTATGAACATCAGTGAATGTTACGTGTCTGAGATGCAGATGCAGCTGCAAATGCAATAGAACATCAGGCGTAATGAGCCACTCATGTAACACACAGTTGACTTGCCTAATTTTGTCGTATGCATGATATTGAATCCGCAGCAGCTTGAGATGATTTACCAGGCACCCAAAAATGTGAACGGCTGCCTTTCTAAGATTTGATGTCGTATAAGGGAGATGAACGAATGTTGTAGTGATTCATCAACCTTTCAAACGTTTGTTTGTTCTTTTACAGCTAACACAACTTTCTTATGTGTCTGGTCTTGCCTTTTATAAATGAAGTCTGGAGTCTATGTTGTACCCGCTATATTCCACAGCGCTACAACTCAGCTCTGTTCTACCCCATTTGTGCCCATTATCTTAAGATACTGTGGAGTTTAAACCCACACCAGAGATGCCAAAGGATCTCTCCTGGATAATTCCTTATCGCAATCACAGTCTCCTTTGCCTAAGCATCTACATTTCATACCACTGTGACCCTATTCATACTCACCCTGCCCCCCAGGTAAGTAGCCCAAAAATCAGCCCCAAGATGAATGGCCAGCTGACTCACAGTCTAGCGTATGACACAGCCTATGTAGCTCTGAAAGGGTGAGCTAAGCCATTTGGATTCTTCGTTTTCAAAATGTATAAAGGGAAACAACAAGAAATGATGCCAGTCAGTAGTGAGTTAATGGTGACATAATGCCACGTGTAATCCAAAGTTTGGAGGGACCAGAAATGATACAGAGAAGAGAAAAATGAAGTCACCTGGTGGTGAACAGAGAGTAAATTAGAGTTGATGAGAGAGAGGGAGGAGGGGAAAAGGAGGGGAAGTGGGGAGGTAAAGGAGCCAGAGCAGGAGAAACACATTCATCTTTAAAGATGCCTTGAGCCTCATGGGCTATGAAGACTCACTTCCACTCTGCGTTTTTCTCTAACATAGGTGGCTTTTTTTTCCCTGAGGTAACTTAAGAGGATCTTTTTTCTTTCAATCAATTTAGCCTGCCTGATAGATTACAATGGTATCAAAACAACTTACAACACTTCAGTCAAGTTTATCTTGTATAAAGTACTGAATTGGGATGGCTGCCATGGCTTTTTTTTTTT
>NW_006770215.1:47826-57513 GCF_000442215.2 Lipotes vexillifer
GGCGGACTCTCAACCACTGCGCCACCAGGGAAGCCCCTGCCATGGCTTTTGATTGGCCTTGGAGATTTAAGTTCAGATGAACTCCTCCTCCAGTACCTGCTCGCCTCCCCCATCCACAAATCCCAATGTAAGGACAGGACATTCCTTCCCAGAACCCTGGGGTATAAATGACGAATTTTCTGGGGTTCTGGGTTTTCTCTCCTCAGAAAGCCCATTCTGCTATCCCTCTCAGTGGGTCTCTTTCTCCACTTCTCGCCCACTCTCTTCCTTTTTCTCCTCTGCTTTTCTTTTCTCGGTAGCTTGTGCCTCATCCCGGTCCTTGAATGCTCCTCGGGTTTCACAGGTCCTTTAAAAATATCGACAGCCAATCTGCACACCATCCAGAGAATCTTCTCTCATCCTCACAACCTGTGCTCTTCTCTGCCATTGCTGTTTCTTCCGTTTTACCAACAAGGTAATGATTTCTAGATTTGTTCAGTTATTCTGGAGTCCTGAGTGATTCTGAAAGCCTGTTATGATTCAGAGGCTGGGATCCAGACAGCTGGAATTTCTGACAGTGAGAGCTATCAAATGACAGAGACGAGGCAGCGTGTTCCAGGCTGTGTGGCCCACGGCCATGGACAACTCAGGAGTCTGGAGAGACTCCAGCAATGTCCATTTATGACATACCTTATATATCAAAAACTGAAAAAATGCCCAAACAGAGGTTTTAAAAAATATTTTATATATTAACATATTAATACTTTTAACCTAAAAATATTAGGCAATATCCTTATGCTACCCAGAGGACATTAAGGCAAAGCATCTAAATTTTAGATTCCAGGCCTTCTGTGAATTGAGGCCCTGGCCAAATGGGCATCCACCCTCTGGGATAATTCCTGCCAGAAACCTTATAGAATGATACTGGCATGAAAACCAATGGTTGGGTATGATCTTATCATATTATAGCTCTACACTGTAATGGTTTCATCATAGCCTTTTATTTGAATATTTGACTAAATCCAACTAAAAGGGACAAATAAACCACACCCCCAGCTTTGTTCTACCACTAACCAGCCGTGTTACAAGTCACTTTCAAGCTACAGGCATCAACTGCCTAATCCTTTCAAATGAATGGATCAACCAGATCTCTCTCCTCCCTTAGTGCTTTAAGAGCCTATAATATACATTTATTTTGTTTTCAAAGAAATAAAAAAAAAAAGTTTGAGCTGAGAGAACCTTTTAGGAGAAGTTATTGTCCTATATGAATAAGCTTCAGTGAAAGCATTATAAGAGCTAGAAATTTTTGCATACAAATTGTTTGAAAACAGAGGCAGGTAAAGATGTCCTGTATCCAATATAAAGGATAAAAATTCACTTAGTTATTTCCTATTTAGCACCACAGAATGTCAGTTCATTTTGCCTCTGCTCGTTCCCCAACGTCATTTCAGAAACAATACTAGGAGACTGAGCTCAAACAATGTCAAGGAGATAAAACTGAAGTCAATGATATCTGGAACCCTCACTCTTAGAATAGCACTGTATGAAAATTAAGAGTGGCATGGAGAGCCCTATTAGCCAAATAAACTTGGAAGATCTACACATGGTGGTCTGTACAACCTTACGAATGTGCAAGTGGTATCTGTTAGATGACAATCAAGAACTTTTTCCATGCCCTTTCCATGAGTGTAAAAAGGAATATTTTCCTCCCCAAGGAAGGAGTAGCAGCTAATCTGACTGGGGCAAGCCTTGGCAGTCATT
This sequence comes from Lipotes vexillifer, assembly GCF_000442215.2. Classification (NCBI taxonomy): domain Eukaryota; kingdom Metazoa; phylum Chordata; class Mammalia; order Artiodactyla; family Lipotidae; genus Lipotes; species Lipotes vexillifer. The sequence continues at coordinate 49,567 of NW_006770215.1, forward strand.
AAACTATACTCAGTTAGCAGATGGGATTCATGTGTTAAAGGCCACTGCTCATGTGTCGCCAGGGTCAAGGGCATAAAGCAGTTTGACCTGCCTGTGTTCAGAAGTAACAGGCAGTTCATTATTTTTCTTCACCTTTTAGGCACACCTGGGTAAGATCTCCCCATCCTGAAAAAAGAAAGAACAAAATTCTCTCTCTCTTCCAGGTTTTTAGAGATTTGGTTAAGCCCTGAAAAGTTGGCCTTGCCCACAGATCTGTTCCAAAGTCATTAAGAGGCCACCTGGGTTTTAGGTAGAAGCCTCACTGTATCATACAGTACCAGAGTACCACTTTACGACGGAACCAAATGTTTATGACAAGCAACAGTAAGGCTGTTACTTTCATCTCTATTTTATATCTGTACCCATTCTTTATTTCATTCAGAAAATAAAGCAAGAAAGAGAGTCAATACCTGGACTTCTAGCTTATCAGTATGTTGACTAACAAATTTGTGAATAAATACTAAGACTAGAAACTCACAGAAAGATGTAGCTTATTTTTGCCCTGTGTTTGTTGCTGAAGCTTATCACTGTGGTAACGTTTGCTTTACAGGAATGGCTGAAGTCAGACAGCTTATCAACCTTATATGGCTAAAGAAACCAAGTTTTCTATGGGGAATAAACACCAATGTTTGAGGGTTGGTCTTTGGGAATTAGTACTAAGTATTGGTGGCTGACATTAGATTGCATACTCCAAATTCGGTTCCTCTTAATCTTGGTGTACAGGGATAAGGAGAATAGTAAAGAAACTAATTTCTTGATTCTTGAAGCTTATTCACAAGCTCTTAAAGTGACCAATACATCATCTCAAGTTCATTCTGCGTTTCTCTTTTGCATGGTCAAATAGACATAAGATAAAATTTACCATTTTAACCATTTATACATGCACAAGTTGGTGGCATTAATAAGCACATTCACAATGTTGTGTAACTGTCACCACTACTTCCAAAATTTTTTCATCATCCCAAACAAAAACCCTATACCCATTAAACAACTCTCCATTTGCCCCTTTCCCCAGCTCCTGGTAACCTCTATTCTACTTTCTGTTCTATGAATTTGCCTATTCTAGATAATTTATACAACAAATCATACAACATTTGTCCTTTTGTGTCAGGCATATTTCACTTAGCATAATGTTTTCAAAGTTCATCCATGTTATATAGCATGTATCAGAACTTCAATCCTTTTTATAGATGTATAATATCCCACTGCATTATATACCACATTTTGTTTATCCATTCATCTGTTGATGGACACTTACATTATTTCCACCTTTTAGCTATTATGAGCAATGCTACTATGAACATGGGTATGCAGGTATCGTTTTAAGTCCTTGCTTTCAATTCTTTTAGGTATATAGCTAGGAGTGAAATTGCTGGATCATATGTTAACTCTATGTTTAACTTTTTGAGAAACTGCCAAACCATTCCACAGTAGCTGCCCCATTTTACATTCCCATCAGTAATGTACAAGGGTTCCAATTTCTCTAAATCTTTGCCAATATTATCTATATTCCATTTTTGATAATAGTCCTCCTAATGGCTATGAAGTGGTCTATATCGTTTTATACATAAGACTTCTGATTAAGGTGGACCCTGATTATTACTTATCCAACATCCAATTCTTCTTTCTTCTTTTCTGCAGAATTCCATTTTGCTCAGGTATCAACTGCATTCCCAGCTCTAGATGCTGATGCTGATTCACCAGCCACTTAGCTCGTGGTATTCCCCATTACTGATTTTGGTCCAGGAATGGATTCAATCAAGACAAAATGAAAGGCTTTTAAGGGCTTGAAAGATACTCCATGTTCTCTCTCTCTTTCTACCCCATCCCCCTCACCCTAAACAGACACCATAAGTAGAAAACACACTGTCTTAGCTCTTGCTGGAGTTGTCTTAGAGGAACTATCCTGGTGACAAGACCAAAACTGCAAAGATGACAGAGAAAAAGAGATGGAAAAAATCTGAATCTTTGATGATATATTCAAACCAAAATCACTCAAATCAGAGAACCCACTCTACCTATAGATGTCTTTTTAACATCTTTTTTTTTTTTTTTTTTGCGGTACGGGGGCCTCTCATGGAGTTTCTGGCATCTGAGCTCAAAATCATCCAAACTGATTGCTTTAATATGGACCAGAAAATAGGTTGAACCATAGAAGAGTGGCAGATTTTTATCAATGAACAGATATAGATGAACGGCAGCCACATATATATAACATAAAATTATGTTATCTTTGTGGTTTACAAGTGAGAAGAAAAATAGCAGGTACCAACTCCCAAATTCAGACGAAATGGAAATACCTATAACATTAATTTTATGTCTTGAGTTTTTTAAAAAATTCAAGAATAAAACAGAATTTGTTTTAAAAATAGGAAAAACATGGAGGTGAGGCAGCATAAATCATATGCCTCCTAACCTCTAATACATTCCCAACTTTCATGAGTTGACTTAATATTATTTTCAACTTAATGACTCAGTGCTTTTTCTAAAAACATGTTCTCCTGGGCTTCCCTGGTGGTGCAGTGGTTCAGAGTCCACCTGCCAATGCAGGAGACATGGGTTCGTGCCCCAGTCCGGGAAGACCCCACATGCCGCGGAGTGGCTGGGCCCGTGAGCCATGGACGCTGAGCCTGCGCGTCCGGAGCCTGTGCTCCACAACGGGAGAGGCCACGACAGTGAGAGGCCCGCGTAACACAAAAAACAAAACAAAACAAACAGAAAACATGTTCTCCTCTGTGCAAACTATTATTTCAAAAAGAAGCCTGACATAAGCCTTTCCTTTGAGTTCTTATTCGAGGTATATGTATTGGACATTCATTTAAGATGTAGGAAAAGAAAATTTCTCCACCATCCCAAAATTCTTTTTTGCTTTTCTTCCTTGCATTCACTCAATCTTCTATTTCCATGGAGACAGCCTGTTCATGTCACCATTAGCAAATGAGTTGTACAGTTGATTCTTCTTTCTTCTCTCTGGTACTTGGAAAAAATGCCAAGAAACCTATATGTGGGCAGAGCAAGAAATTCACTCTCCACAGAATGAACCCAGTTGTCTTCAAGTCATTCTGGGGTAGAAAAGGGCAAAATATAATGGTCACCCTGAAACCACTCTTAGTCAATTAAGCAGGACACCTCATTTAGAATATGCCGTTCAGATCAACTAGCTCCACATATGTCAACTCACAATGCCCCCTAGGAAGCACTTAGTCCAACTAATCATATGATGATATGCACTAGGGGATGCGCTAGAAGCATGAGAAGCTGAGATATAAATGACTCTTCTAAAATGTTCTGGTTTGGATTTATGATATACAGATCAAGTATCACTTTCAAGGCACTCAGAAAGCATTAAAATAGAGAAAATAATCTCTTCTGGGTCTTATCCTTTCAATGCCATTCAGCAAATTGTTCTTTAAGGCCAGGTCTACACTTGAAAGTGCACGATCCAGCTCATCCTTCTGTAGCTGCTGTTTCACTCTCTGTTCTGTTTTAAAAGCAGCCAGAGCTGAAAATAGCTCAAGAATGTGAAGCCTGCATGATGGTGCGGACACCGTTTCAAACATGCACAGAAAATGTTAAGCTGGAGGCTATCTTTCTCAAGTGTGGACAGTCCCTAAGAGAAATAGTTAAAACTTCCCCCCCAAAATATTCTCTGCAAATAGAGGTCATTAAAAAAGGAGTCACTATAGAGGGATCATTTGGCCTCTAATTAGGCACAAAGATAGTCTTCAAACCTAATATCTCTCAGGGATATTGAAGGGAAAGACAAAAGACTAAAAATACAATATTGTCAAGTTTATTTATAAAGGAAAAAAAACCAAGCACTATCAAGTTTTATACATAGCTCAAAATTTTTTTTCTTATGGTCTCTCTGTACATTTTCTGGTAAGACTTAACATTTTCTCTTTGTTATAAAAAACTGCATATTAAAAATTATTAATTCAAAAAAGTCCCAACTGAAAAGTATTTCTAAGCCATAAAAAAAATGGAAGGTATGTGTGAAAAAATATATAGGCTGAAGATACTGTTACCATACATGAACTTCATTAATCTTTGTAACTCGTGATATGTTGTCTATATTTCCTTTATATTAAATTGGCACCAGTAAAACAAACATTGTATATAATATTATTAAAAATGACATATATACATAAGGGATAATGTGTCCTCTTTGTCTAGATTGCTTTTCCTCTTGGTACTTACATTAAGATATACTTACAGAGCACTTAATTTCTCCCAGTTACTATTTTAAACACCTTACGTATATTCGCTCATTTAATCTTCACAATTACCCCCTTGTCATACAAATAAGGAAACTGATGGACTGAGCAAGGTTAAGTAATTTTCCCAAGGTCACAGAGCTAGTAAGGAATAGGGCCAGAATTTAAATCAAGAAAGTACGGCTCCATATTCCATGGTCTTAATCACCATGCTATTGAGAGGCTTCATTTTCAGCCTCTCAAAGAAGAAGAAAATGATGGATAATAGGGCAACAGAACAAAGGTCTAATTCTGCTTTTGTCACTAAGTACATCTGACCTTGGCAATTTCCATAAATTCTTTGTACCTCTCATTCCTCATTAAGGAAATGGAAGGTCTTTATTAAAATCTCTTTTTCCTCTAAAATTCTATTACTTGGTTGAGCTCTTGACCTTCAACATATTTACAATGGATAAGAGCATGGCAACACAGTGCCAACGACCAGGGCTTGTAAAGACTGAAGACACCAAGAGCTGAAGGTACAGACAACAATACAGCACGACCTGCTTTAGAATTGACGCCCATTGTTACAGCTTTCCACTAATTATTCCTGATTTTTCCCTCTTGTTTTAATGTTGAAAATGGTTGTTCCACATAAAGATGAGTGTCAATGTTACTGTAAAGAAACTATGTGAATAAGCGAAACACTTTAATCTAGAGCACACAAGAGTGCGCTTCGTCTTAACCATGGGGACTTACACATGTCATATCTGAGTGTAGACCTGGATAATACATTTCCACTAAATGTCACAAACACAGAACCATCATTACAAGCAGCTTAGAGGAGAAACATTGAACTGCCCAGACTTCTTTTAAATGCCCACTTGGGACAGAAAATAGAAAGAATGTAATTAGTTAATGAATTCCTGTGTAATGCTAGAAGGAAATCTAAAAATGATCCAATAACTACATGATAATCTAACTAGCTTGGTTGTTCATTAAAACGCTATTTTGCAAACGTGCATTCTGACTTTTATAATACACAGATTGTAATACATATGTTCACTTGAAGAGAACAACAATTTCACAGATATTTACAGTAAATCAATACAATCTGCATCACAATATACAATCTCGATGAGGCAAGAGGATTCATTTTTAAGGATCTCCCACTGTGCCCTGTTATTAAGTTTCACCAAGTATTTTTCAGCAATATTTTTTCCTCCAAAAACACGTCTATACAACTGCAAAACAGCTAGTCAATATAGTCAATTGAATACTTTCACTGGGGCAACAGACAAAATGTTTTACTGTTCTGAAACAACTGACCAACTGATTGATTTTCCTTTTTATTAAATTGATGAGCTATTTTTGTGGACAATTCCATCAAAAATTAACTTTACTTCCTTCTTTTTTCTATTCAACATATTCTTGGTGGAAAAACAGCTATTTATTTGCTTCAGTTTAGTTTTCACTTTTCTTTTTACATGCAATTTTCATTATTATACCAAAAAGGTAACACACAGTTGCGGGAGGAAATTGATAATCCGAAACACAAACATAAGCCTGGCAGCATTCTCTATTTTTCTTCCACACTTTTTCCTATCTACATATATTTTTCACAGGATTTAGATAGTAAGGTATGTATATTTGATGTCTTTGTTTCTTATTTAACATTATATACTGAGCATACTCCAATTCTTTATTATTCCAAAATATTTTAATGACTGAAAAATATGCTATCATGTGGGAGTAACATAGTAGTCTATTAATATAGGTTTATGAACAAATCATCAACTATATTTTTCCTTTAGAGAAGGTTTCTAAAAAAAAATACCTTTATCAAAAAGTACGAACATTTTAAAGATTACATTAATTTCTGCCAAACTGTCCACTTGAAGGTTGTGTGGATATTTTCTTTCATCAGCTAATATATATATTCTTCACCACCACTGAGGAGTATGTTTTTGTCCTAGTTAATTTTGTAGATAAAAATGATTTAATCTGCCTGTCTTATTATGAGTGACTTTAAAATGTTTCATCTGTTTATTAACCATTTGTACTGTCTTTTCTTTGAACTGCCTATATCCTTGCCATTTTTTTCTGGCAAGGATAAAAGGATATGACTTCCTTCTTTTGATCATTACCCCATCTCAGCTGAATTTTTCATGCTTCATTGACTGATGTGGCTACAGCACCATAAAGTACAAGTTTAGGAAAGTACGCTAGACAAACTAAAAGCAAGTGCCAGCATTCTGGTTGCTTTTCCTGCCTTTGTGTGCAAAATGAAACATTCATTAAAGATACAAGGCAATGATGAACTAATAGGGCCTGTAACTGGCAGGCCAACTTAGTCTACTAAACTAATACAAAGACGATATTCTATAGCTCAACAATCCAAGCGTCTCTTTCTTGTACTTCCTTAGAACAGTGGCTGTTCTTGCATCACAGAAAATATATTTGCCTCACATGTAGCATTTAGAGATTCATTGTTAACTGCTCTTAAAACTCAATAGCCATGGTCATTTTTCTATCACATGAATTATTTATACTTGAATATTTTGAAGCTAAATATTAACTATTTCCAAGCTAACACTTTCTGAGAAAACTAAAACATACAAAATCTGATCAACAACAAAAATTTCAATCTAAACATCTTTTTTCCCTTTTCAATACCAATGTCAGAAATGATTAAAATATAGTTATTGTAGAGGAACTAACTATTAGAATAACTAATAAGAGATAAACATCAAAGCTCTAGGAAGCCAAGTTGTGTAGCTGCTGATCAGAAGTATATCTGATACAAAGCTACCCTGTAATCCTATCAGAGGCCAACTGTCCTTGCAGCCTGATTAAAAAGTGAAATCACACTGGAACCTCTTGACATCGTTCAGAAAGAAAGGCATCCAGAATACAGGGCCTGGGGATAAATATGCATTAAAAAATGCTAACACATTGCTATGTGAGTAAATCCATAAAAAGGCACAAAATCAAATAAGGTATTTTAAAAATGTGATCTGTAAGTACATCATCACTTCTTTCTGACACTTAAAACTGGACCAAACTTTGTGAATATGATAGGTTAAAACTGTTCCTACTTGTATCTGAGATAATGAGAAATCTAATAGGCATAAAGAAAGGGGATACATAATCAACAAAATGAGCTGTATTTTTAATACAATCAATTATACAGAAATATCAACACTGATAAAACAACTGAAATGATCAGAGTATAACTGAGACACTGTCAGCTGCTCAGCTGTAATAGTAATCTAAGGTACAACAGGGTACCATGTTATCACCAACTTAGTCAGTGGCCTCTACACTGAGTAAATGAATGCTTTATCTTATATTATTATCAATGGGTATGAAATTTTTGTAACGAATTACTTCTACTGTCTGTTAATTGCTACTCTAGAAAGTATCTGGACAGATTATCAGAATAACAAGAATGCAGAACAGCAACCAATTTTGTCATTACCTGTTCATTTCTAAATTTCTCGTATTTAAGACAAAGCATTGGGGTATTAATTGAACTAAAATCAAAAGTGTAAGGGATTCCTTTAGGAAAGTGGTTACCCGTAGCATATAGACCACACACACACACACACACACACACACACACACACACACACTCACACACTGATTTGAAAATCTTTTCACTATCTACATTCAGTTTTTCCAATCACTTCTTTTTTTTTTTTTTTTTTTT
>NW_006770215.1:57566-80343 GCF_000442215.2 Lipotes vexillifer
TCCTCCCGAAACGGGGCACGAACCCGCGTCCCCTGCATCGGCAGGCGGACTCTCAAGCACTGGCGCCACCAGGAAGCCCTCCAATCACTTCTTAATTCTCATGTTTGTTTCCTTAATTCTCATGTTTATACACACACGCACACACACACAATCCAGACAAAACAAAAAGCCTCAAAGTCTCATCAGCTTAGTTTCTGACTGATTTAGGTATGTTTTAAATTTACTGAGCATGATGAGACACATTCATGTACAGTGCAGCTACACCTACATATTTTGTTTTGTTCTGATTTTCTTCTTCCTTAAACAATGGCTCTTTCATTCTAAGGCTTTGGGTTGCTCTTTTATTTATTTATTTATTTATATTTATTTGTTTGTTTTTGTGGTACGCAAGCCTCTCACTGTTGTGGCCTCTCCTGTTGCGGAGCACAGGCTCCGGAGGCGCAGGCCCAGCGGCCATGGCTCACGGTCCCAGCCGCTCCGCAGCATGTGGGATCTTCCCGGACCGGGGCACGAACCCATGTCCCCTGCATCGGCAGGCAGACTCTCAACCACTGTACAACCAGGGAAGCCCGGGTTGCTCTTTTTAAATACCATTAAACAAATCACCCTGATTAATGAGCAACGAGTTTGTGCTATAAGATTTTAGCTATCAAACCTTTAATTACACACTTACTCCAATGACATGATAGGAAACTTACTTTTTTATTGGGGGAAAGTGTTTCGCATTTTTGTTAACATAAAAGTAAGCTTCTAAAGATATCCCCCCATACATCTAGACAAAACTCTAATCCAAAAAGATACATGCACCCCATGTTCATAGCAGCACTGTTCACAATAGCCAAGACATGGAAGCAATATAAATAAATGTCCATCAACAGATGATGGATAAAGAAATGTGGTGCATATATACACACACAATGGAATACTACTCAGCCATAAAAAAGAATGAAATAATGCCATTAGCAACAACATGGATGCAACTTAAGATTATCATACTAAGTGAAGTAAGTCAGAAAGTGAAAGACAAATACCATACGATATCACTTATATGTGGAATCTAAAATATGACACAAATGAACCTATCTATGAAACAGAAACAGAATCATGGACATGGAGAACAGACTGGTGGTTGCCAAGGGGGAGGGGGTTGGGAGAGGGGTAGAGTGGGAGGTTGGGGTGAGTAGATGTAAGCTATTATATATGCTATGGATAAACAACAAGGTCCTCCTACTGTATAGCACAGAGAACTATATTCAATATCCTATGATAAACCATACTGAGAAAGAATATATAAAAAAAGGATATATATATATACACACACACATGTATAACTGAATCACTTTGCTGTACACCAGAAACTAACACAACATTGTAAATCAGCTATACTTCAATTAAAAAAAAAAAAGTTCCCCCAAACATATACACATATACATACACCTGGTCTGAATATTGACTAAAAGATAAGGTTCACTGTGTTATTATTAAAGTCAGTTTGTATAATATACAAAATATTTTGCATTCAAATTCATTGACAGCACCTGTAACTTACTTACTTCTATTCATTTTACATAAAGACTCACAAATTGTCCCTGAAAACCAAACTGAATTTATTGCCCCTATTTTAAAGTAGTGTGAGAGAACACTTTTTTCAGGATGGAAATGACACACACATTATCTATTTCAACACTGTATACAAAGCAGTGATTTCTTCTGCAATTAATGGCCTAAGCCCCAGAATGCCTTGTACCGTAGTTTACCCAAATAATTATATATAATGATCTTATTTTTAAAATACATATGAATGATATATTTTACTATGCAAAAACTTAAACCAAGAGTTAACATTAAATAACATGAAGAGATTACTTCTTACAGATGGTGGAAATCACCAATTATGTATGTTAGCAACATGAAAAGTTTTAACAATCTCTTTAAGTTCTAAAAAAATTGCATTCATATTTAGTCTATTCATTCTGTACATGAATTCAAATATAATTCATGAAATAAAAGCTAATCTAAAATTTAAATATGGTCACTTCTATTTTAGTAATATGGTATATTAAATCTTAATAACAATATTATGAATAATAATAATAACAGTAATAGTAATATTGAATTTAAGCACAAAACCTTATTAAAGATCTGCAGAATACATCTAAAAGTATCCTGGTCACTCCAGCTCCCTTGTGTATGACAGAAAGTCTATGTACAATCTAATATGTCTATGTTTTTGTATATCATTATACTGGTTTATAGAATAAAACATGTCATATTTCTGTCATATTAGTCACTAGAGAACTATCCTAATAGGATTTCATGTTTTGAACTGCAATATTTTTTTATTACCACATGAAGCATTATAAATGAAATGTACAAATAGGAAACATTTTTAAATGGGTATAAAAGACACAAAACAGACTCCAGGAACAGTTCCTTAAGAAAGAAAGATAATGCATTTTCTATGCTTAATATCTCTTCACAGAGTTAAAGCCAAGCTAGATCCCCCCTGAGCAATCCAAATTATGACACTAGATACACTACATCAGGTTTCACTGTAAACAGCCTCATTTCATTTCACTCACTATATTGCTTCTCCTTCTGCCCTCCTTGGGTTCCCATTCAGTGGTCAGAAAAGATGAAACCATTCTTCATGTACACAAACTTGCTTCTATTTTTATGACTCATTCTTTAGAATGAAATCCCTAGCCCCAGCCTACTCAGCACACTATTAGAGGTCCCTTTTGGGCCTTTTCCTTGCTCGCAGCCCTGCTATCTCTTAATGTGACTTTGATGGAAATCTGCAGAATCATATCTGGTAATTCTTTTCATTCACACTAAAGTTGACTAAAAAAACCACTTTAAATTAGATGCTTTTAGGGGAAGACCATTCGTCCAAGATAACTTTTTACTACATTAAAAGAGGGATTGAAGATGTAAAATTAGGTGAAAAAATTTAATGTAAATATCTTTATAGTCCAAGTTATACTTTTTGAAAACCAGTATTCAACCTTTGACTGTACCCAAGTGATTCAACAAAAATATATCAAGATACAGTATATTAGCATTAATTTTAATTCCTGCAAGTTCCAACTAATTGGTAGTTCTAAAATAAAGGCAATGATAAACTTTCCGTGCTTCTATCTTTACAGGTTTCTTTAAATAGACTGAGGCTCAAACCGTCCTTGTCAAATATGCAGTCTTTGGGTAGATATGTGCTATGGGGGTTGTTAGAGGACCATCAAATATTGTCCTTCACCAGTAGGGGCGCTACAGCTGTCCAGCTGTATTGTCAAGTCTCCCTGACAGGCACTCCCTTGTTAGTTACTAAGGTCTCCTCAAGTGAATGTAAGCAGAAGTGATGTGTGCCATTTCTGGGCCTAGATGTGCCCCCTCTTCAGTCTTTCCTATACTCTCAGAATACTGAGGTGTTCATGCTCCAACTGTAACTCTGCCATCAGGTGATGGTGGAGAGATAAGGCAAAAGGAACCTAAGTTTCTGAATGACCACAAGGAGTAGAGCTGTGCCAATGACCTGGGTCGCTACCTTCAAGAATACTACATGAGCACTAAGCATTTCTATGTTCTTAAAGCACTGTATCTCAGCGTTTCTTCGTTATAGGAACTTAGCCTGCACCCTAATATGAGATGGGGGCAGGACAAAGCATGAAAATTACAGTATGAAATTCTGCATTTTGGATTAACTATGTCCTCTGATTTTATGTATTTGTTAAAAGGTAACCATGTTTCATAAATAGACAACACACCTATCTGAGCAACAGACATGAAACATATTCAGAAAAAATGTTTGGATTATTCATATGGAGTTCCCTTGATCATGAATTGATGGCATAACTCTAATGACCTTCTAGTATCAACAGTTCAACTCAGTTCCCAAGAAGCAAGCCAATGCCCAGAAGGGGGATACATTCAATATAAATTCTCAATAAAATTACATGTAATAGTATACACTACCACTTTTCAAAGCTTTCAAAGTTAAAAGATGAGAAGAACAGCGCCTTCTAGAAAAATAAATAAGCCACTCAAACCATTTCAGCCGCGCAGGGAATAAAAGGGTGGGGGGGTGCGGAACAATAGGAGAATGTATAGAAAGCGTTATCTCTGCTAGTGAGGCCAAGAAAAGCTTCCACAGAGAAGCTGTTTTGGATTAAAATCTGGAATAATGGTTTCCTAGGTTGGCGAGGAAACGTACGTGTACTGGAGGGAGGAAGGGAAGGCGTGAGGGAGAAGGATAGAAGAGGGACATTATGGGTCCACAAGGAGGAAGAGGATGAGTGAAAGGAGGAGAAAGAAGAGGGGCAAGACATGAAGGAGAAAAAGAAGCCAAATACAGTCTTCAGTCTACAGAGTATTCTCTGTCACAGCCTACCACCATTCTACCACTCTCAGACCAAACTTGCAACCTCATACTATTTCTCAGCACAGAATGCTTGTTGCCACTAAAAATGGATTGCAGTTGGTCTGGAATCTATTTCTCATATATTCTATATGCCCATTTAAATTCTGATCATAGATGAATATGTGTCTTATAAAATACAAGTAATCTAAATTCAACAATACGTTAAAAGCAACGGCTACCATGACCTGGTAAGAAATATCCCAGTAATGCAAGGATGATTTAATATTTAGAAATCTACTAATCAAATATAACACAGTAACAGGTCAAAGATAAAGTGACAAATTCAACGGGTCCTAAAAAGTCATTTAATAAATCTTAATATGCATTCTTGATTTTAAACACACTTTTTAGGAAAATAGACACAGAAGAAAAAATTATGGTATTTTAAAAATACTAAGCCTATAACATACTTAAAGAGAATACAAAATATGTACTTCTGATAAAATCAGAAACAAAACAAAAATATTTTTCACATTGTTATTTGATAACTTTCTAGAAATTTTAACCAATGCTATCAGACATGAAACAGAAATAGGAAGCATTGGAAATGAGAAAATAACATTACTGATATTTTCAGATAATTTTTATGCCTGGAACTACAAGAAAAGAAATGAAAACTATATATATATTTAAATCAATAAGAAACTAGACCAAATTAAAATTATAAAAATTAGTGTTTTTCCTATAAATATGCAAAATTAGTTAAAGGAGAAATCAGATAAGTCCTAATACAAATAGCTATATATGATAAGTGACCTAAAATTTTCTAGCAAAAAATAATGGGATACATATATGGGTAAAATATGATTTTATAGAGGAATCTAAAAATAATTTTGCAAGAATGGAGAATTATCCCATATCTTGGGGTGGAAGATATGTATGAGCCAGCAGACTTCTAGGAGTACAGCAATAATTTCCAGTAGAATTTAATGAAATTCCAGTGAGAAAAATAATTAGCGATCTTAGCAGTATTTACCTAGTAGACTAAATTCACAAAGAATAGCTAAACATATCAGAAAACTGACTAGAGAGTGTAGGTGTATACACTGACAATTAAAACAATGTGGTCATACAGAAGAATTAAAAGAATTGCAGAATAACTAATGAGATTGCCCTGAAATTTCCTGGGGATATATATAACCTTGGTATGTAATAATGGTAATAATAATGATAGTAATAATAAAAACAACAACAATTTCACAAAGGATCAGATTATTCGATGAGTGATGCTGGAAAAGTTTGCTAATTAAAAAAAAAAATCCTATATTAGAATCTCCAAATTATGTCAAATATATTCTAACTGAATTAAAATTTTAAATAAAGCTATAGAAGACAGGTAATACTGTTCACACCTTAAAATCTCCTAAGCATTCAAATATGGGATAAAATTATAAAGAAAAAGGCAAAGAAGTTTAATTATACATAGCTTAAAATGTCTTATATCAAAAATGTTTTGGACAAAATTTAAAGCAGGGGCTTCCCTGGTGGTGCAGTGGTTAAGAATCCGCTTGCCAACACAGGGGACATGGGTTCGAGCCCTGGTCCGGGAGGAACCACGTGCCGCGGAGCGGCTAGGCCCGTGCGTCACAACTACTGAGCCTGTGCTCTAGAGCCCACGAGCCACAACTACTGAAGCCTGCGTGCTTAGAGCCCGTGCTCTGCAACAAGAGAAGCCACTGCAATGAGAAGCCTGCGCACTGCAACGAAGAGTAGCTCCCGCTCGCTGCAACTAGAGAAAGCCTGCATGCAGCAACGAAGACCCAACACAGCCAAAATAAATAAATAAATATTTTTTTAAAAAAGCAAAAAAAAAAAAAAAATTTAAAGCAAAGTTCAATTAGAAAAAATTTTTAAACAAATATGAGAAAGGTAAGTACTTACCTTACAAATTAATTAATTAAATATTAATATCCCAATTAAAAACACCAATAAGAAACACAGATTAAAAACATGGATGCAATTCACAGAAGAAATACATATGTTTATATGTATATGATAAAATATTCAACCTCACCAATAACCAAAGGAAGGCAAATTGAAATAAGCATTTTTAAAACATACCAAATTAGCAAAAATTAACAAAATATATTTTATGCATACAGAAAGTTATTTGACAATATATAAAAGAACCTTTAACATGTTCATACATTTTAACCAAATAATTTCATTTTAAGAATTTATTATAAGGAAAAATCAGAAATGCTGTTAAGTATATATTTATAAAACTATTCATTTCACCATCATTTATTATAGCAGAACAAGTCAAGTTTCTAAAAATAATGGAAACCACCTAAATGTCCCTAGATAGGGGAATAGGTAAAATTATTATGGTATATTAACTATAATGCAGTCATCAAATTTTCCAACGTACCTATAATTATATGGAAAAGTGGGATATAAAATAGTGTAAACACTATGATGTCAAATTCTTAAACACTCTGTGTAGTCATAAATTTTTTTCATATTTGTTATATAAATGTGTATACACACATATACATGTATAGAAAGAAAAGATCAAAGAATTACCCAAGAATGGTAATAGTTGTCTTTTGGCAGTGAGATTACAAGCTGTTTTTAATTTCTTCTTCAAACTGTATATTTTTTAAACTTTCCACAGTAGACATATTTTTAAAATCAAAAGAAATAATAAAAATGTTTTTATACACCCACTCAAGTTTTATGAACCTTTTTCAATGTAATGTTGCTGTATCTCATTGTAATGAGAACCAATACTTATGAAAAAATACTTCTCTAGAGCAATACATTTTTAAATTGCATTAATATTTTTGTTTCTAATAAATTATTTCATTTCATGCCAAAATAAGCGTTTTCAGGCCCTTTATTAGGAACTATGCTAATTCACATGGCTGCTAAATGCATTCAGTAATGATGATGTACAATCTCCATTTACCCCTAATCTTGCCCTTTCCCAGATAGGACTGTTAACAGGTGGACATGCTTCAGAAATCAGGATGCGGCATTCAAAGACAAGAGATTACTTAGATAAATCAGATAATCTGGAATGTTTGCAGTGTAATTATTAAAGTTAGAAATAGTTTATGAATCTTCTAAGATAAAGATACAATACAGTAAAATCATGTCATAAGCTAGGATGTAGGAATTCAGCCCAAGTGTTAGCCTCATCAGAAGAGGGAAGAAAAGCATCGCTTTCCTCAAGGCCAAGCAAGATACACAGCTAGACAGTCTCCATGGTGAAAAAGGCAGTATCCAGCAAGTCGGTACTGACTGCCACATAACAGGTCAGTGCTAAACCTGGGATGTAACAGTCTCTCTGACAATGAAATTGGCTTCAATAAGGCAATATACTCCCTTGGAGAATTTTCTTGAAAGGAATTAAAAAGGAGCAGGTGGCATAATATAAGCAATTTTTTTCTTCCTCCTCTTGTATGTCAAAAAATTATTTTAACCAAACAAAATTTAAAACGAGGAAAAAGGCAAAAATCATCAGTCATGAAATACAAAGAGGATCTGGGTAAATAGTGTACATTTATCTAGCGTTAAACTCTGCACATGATGAAGAGTAAAGCAACGCTGCTTAGAACCATTTGTACTTGATAAGCACAGACAAGGAAAGGTCAGAAACTAGGCCCACCATCCACTCAGTCTCTCCTGCCAAACACCTAGGAGTCGTTACTGGCTTCACCCCTTCCTCAGCCCCTCATCTTCTTCCCATCAATATGCTTGTCAACCTTACTCCAGAAAAATTTTCAGAATCTGCCTGTTCCTCTCCAACTCCAACATCACCTCTCAGTCTAGAAGAAAGAGGTGCCCCCCTACACACATTCTCCTGCTCTCTACTCTTGCCACCATTTTCCATAAAAATTTTAAAGGAATCTTCAAAACTATAAAGCAGATCATGTCGCTGTGCTGCTTAAGACTCTCCAGTGACTTTCCACTACTCTTAAAACAAGGTAGTAAAGCACAAAATCCATCAGTGACTTCCCAAGGCTCTTAAAACAAGGTGGTAAAACACAAAATCTGCTCCCACGGCTTTCATTTGGCCCTGCATAACTCTGAACCTCAAGTCTTCTGTTTATTCCAACACCCCACACACACTGCCTTCTCTCAGGTCCTGTAACACACCAAGCTCACCCATCTCTCTGTACCTGAGTTCCCTCTTCCTGGAGTAAGTGTTCCCCAGAATGTCCCACGCTTGGTCTGTTCTTGTCATTCATGCCTTAGCTTAAATATTACCTCTTCAGAGAGGTCCTTCTTGAACATCCAATTAGCCCTCTGGTACTCGCTTATCACTTCACTCCATTTTATTTTCCTAACAGTTCTTATCACCTGATATTTTCTTCTTACTCATTATTTATTCATTGTCCCTCCCTACTAGAATGTATGCACCCTAAGAGGCCTTATCCTTCTTGCTCAGAGTGTTAACCCCAGCCCCCAAAATAGTGCCTAGCACAAGGTAAGTCCTCAAAAATTGCTTGAAAGAATTAATAAGGTATCTCTGAAAACATATATGATAGAAGAAAGAAAGATTTACTTCCTGAAGAGCTAAAAATATTATAGAGTCCTATGAGTAGCTTAAAAAGACGTTAAATTGGGAATGGACACTTCAATGGTAGAATATCGTGGGAAACATGAAAAATCTAGGATTCACTCCACTTAAAAAAAAAGGAGACATAAATTATAGATGATGTATTATGGGAGTGTTTATTTCATATGAGACTGACAAGGAAATTCAATCAGGGATTCATATTCAAAGAAAAGATCTTGCCCCATTAATAAAACTACTGGCAACTGAATGGATAAATACCACAAATGTTTCAAATTAAATGAAATGTTTAATTCCTTTTTTTTTTTTAATTCTTTTTGGCTGCACTGCGCGGCATGTGGGATCTTAGCTCCCCAACCAGGGATTGAACCCGTGCCACCTGCAAAGGAAGTGTGGAGTCTTAACCACTGGACGGCCAGAGAGGTCCCTGAAATGTTTAATTCTTAAAAAATCAGAATGGCATCAGATGTTTGAACAACAATACTAGAAACTAGAAGATGAAAAAGAAATATCTCCAAAATCCTAAAAGAATTATTTTCATACTATAATTCTATACTCAGGCAACTATTAATTGTGAGTGGAACAGACATTCAGACATGAAAAGTGTCAAACCCTATCTCTCATGCACCTTTTCCCAGGAAGCTCTTGGATGTCTACTGCACTAAAACAAGAGGATAAAACAAGGAGAAGGAATATATGAGATTCCAGAAACAGGATCCAACTGAAGAGTGGAAGCAAAGAGGGTCTCTGGGGGGGTGATGGTGACAGGGGTTGGCTTGGAAGCTGACTTAGAGAGCAGCCAGGCCAAACATTGGCTAGTTGGAATGTTCCAGTGAATTATCTCCAAGAAGAAACTGAGAGGACACAGCAAGTGTTGAGACATACCACAAGGAAATCTATTTCTAGGGGAGTATCTGGGGGTGAAGTGGTATACAAATGAAGCAAATCGATAACAGAAAAAAGACAATTATGAATTAAAGGGAAAAGACACCAAAAAAGGAAAGATATTTATTATGCAGCTGTTAATAGCACTTTATAGTCACAATAATACAGCCACTGAATACTTCTCTGACCAAAAGTATGATGTAACAATACTGGTAAGATGGGAGGGATCAAAAGTGTACATATATGATGGCATAAAGGAGCCCAATTCTCATTAATCACAGTGGGAAATTAATAGATAATGTCTGAAACTGAAAAATCAAGAAGTGGCAACATAAGCATGTTGCTCAACTATATGGAAGGAAATATCAAAAGAAATGGCTAAAAGAGTATTTTAGCCATTTAAGAGTATTTTAGTAGTTGTTTCTAAGGACTGAGAAACTGGGACTACAGGGGTGAGAAAAAAAGTCTGGCATTTATGTATATATGTAACTGGTAAAATGAAACCTTAAAAAAGGGAAAAAGAGAACATTGGGCAATTTCTTTCTCATCTAATATTTGAGCATTTAACATTTATTTACATCCACTGTAAAGAGCAGACTGTTTTCTACTATAGCTGATTAATTCAAGGAATCCTACAGGGCACTAATCAAAAGGTAGAGACTTTAAATAATGTGATCTGAAAGAGAAACTCTAGATTTCCTTCCAAGTAACAGCATAATAATACCTAACAATATACAGTGTTTACTGTACATCTGTAATGCATAGTGTATTTAATTCTCACAGTATCCCTTGAGGTAGGTACATACTACAGTTGCCCACATATTAAAGGGGAGGAAACTAAGGTTTAGAAAATACCAATCTTTGCGCCAAGTTTCTCACCCAGAAAGTGACAGTGATGAGATTTCTGTTCTCTCTGATGGGAATGCTTGTTCCCCAGAAATCCACATGGCTCACTGTCCTACCTCCTTCAGGTCTTTGTACAAATCTCAGTGTCTTAAGAGGATTTCCCTGACCACCCTATTGAAAATGGAAACCAATTCTCTCCCCGACAGTCACACCAGCATTCCCTAACCCCTGGGTTCTTTATTTTTCCATTGCACTTCTCCATCTGAAATACCACATAGTTCATTTGTTTATATTGTTTATTGCCTGTCTGATCAATTAAATGTAAGTTCCATAAGAAGAAGGATTGTTGTCTCTTTTCTTATCTGTCATATCCTCAGTATTCAGATGAGCATCTGGCACATAAGAGAGTCAAAAAACAATGTTGAATTCACTGAAAATTCATGACTGTAGAATCAGAGCCCTTTACCACCAGCACACTACGTTGTCAACTCTAGTTTATTCATTGTAAAATGTTGTAGAGATTATCAAGTCTTGTCAAAACACTTTCAACTTACCACAAAAAGACAACACAGATGAAAACACTTTTATGGAAAATCAAGCCCTACTACTAATTCTTAAAGACAGCACCTCATCTTCCCATGTAACAGAATGGATTGCAGAAATGGACTGACTTTTGCTCTCCCCAGGATTATCTCTCAAAGTATTGACTTTTCCTGATAACCAATTATAACTAAATGCCTTTATGGTGAGTGTCATTGGTAGAGAACAAGGCCCTTGTGTAGGAAGTTTTTTGTAGATAAACTAGAAAAGCATATGTTCCTCCAAAGTCCTACAGCAGAAAGCACTTGAAATTGCAGTCATGAATCAAACAGACTGACTTAAAACCTGTCCCCATAGATGCTGAACTATGCAGCTTATTCAGCTTCTACTTAATGATGGAGAATCATTATGTTCTTCCTATTTCTTTATGTACAAACTGTAACCCAGGATTGATACAAATGTAACAAGGTAATAATTTACCTTTCAAATCAATTCACAACTGCATGAATTTAGCATTTTGGAGGGGAATATAAGGATTGAAGAAGGGAACCCACTCATTCTGTTGTTGGTTAGATTAAAAGATGAAAAATCTATACTCTTTTCCAGATTTTAAAGCTGTAAATAGCTAATGGCCAATGAAATAACCTCAGTAGAAGATTTACCTTTTCATACTTGAACATACTGAGCGCTTTATGACAAAAGTCAATTAAAAGGCTAGGAAGGGGCAAGTTTAGGCCTATTCGATAGATATAGTCACTGAGTTTAATGACAAAGCCACTGAAAGCAAATTTCTTTTTTCACAGTGTTTTGTTTCCCCTTGGTTGAAAGCACATATCCCTGATTCTTGATTTGTCTTTAAAGTGCGTCAGATTTAGGATTAAATGAACTAACTCTTCAGCATCTTTTAGTTCTTTGGACATTTAGGATTTAAAGACCAAACAATGACACACTTTATTTGGGACAGGAAAATGCCTCCTGATAAACTGTTATATTTGATTAGTAGATAGTTTTCTTTCTTTTCTTTATATTCTTCCTTTTTTCTTTTTTTTTTTAACTATTCACCATCTTCAAAACACAAACAAGAACTGACCAGATGTTTTCTATCATTTATCCTATCATTACTATTAATTCCTAATATTACTCAGAGTTCCAAGTACAAGGTATAGTGGGACATGTGGTGAAGTAACTATTTCTACTAAAATGTGAAAGGTCTTAAATGAAGAACCCATTGGGGTAATTTGGTTTATAATCAAGTTTTCTCTATTTACTTATATTCATGTAATACAAATTAAAGGTAAAGATTTATAAATAATTTTGAAACTGATTAATCTCTAAACCATTTTACTTGTCTGTGCACATTAATCAAATCAGTGATATTACTAGCAAACCTTCTACGCATGTTTTACTGGAAAGTCGCAACTTAGGATTACGTCTTATTTCTAGTCAGGAAGAATGGATTTACTTTCATTTTCAGCGTTCAGAAAAATATCATAAGCAGTTTGATAATAAAAAAATCATTTAATATGTACCAAAGCAGCACTTGCAATGGAAAACCAAGGAAAAGATGCTCTTGCTAAATTTATATATATATACATATATAACACACATCTACACATCTCTTTCCCAACCTTTCATTAATTTATTCCATCAGTCATTTTTTCTTAGAATTTTTATTGAGAATCTACTCAGTACCAGCAGACTCTGGGCAATAGTGCTGGAAAGTAAGAGATGCATGTGACATAACCCTGCCTCAAGGAGCTCACAACATCAATGAAGGCTGGAATAAGCCCACAATTAGAACCCCATATAACAATGAATAGTAGAAGGATGCTCAAATACCACAAAAGTTTTCATCTGAACGACAATACACTGCGGGGTAGGGAAAAGGAGCTGCGATGGAGTAAGCTTGGGGAAAGCATCAGAGAAGAGAAAATATTTGAGCTAAATCTTGAATAATAAAGTGAAGATGAGAAAGTACATTCTTGACTGTGGAATGGTTTATGCAAAGGCACAAATTTTGAAATAGTATAAAACAACCTGAAAGACACAAATAATTAACAATAGCTACAGCTTTTTGTGTACCTATTTTTGTACCAGGCACACTACTAAACATTAATTTAACAACAATATTTTGAAGCAAATACTTTTATTTGCATATTTTTCCTAAGGAAGCAAAGGTTTAGAAGAGCTACATAACTTGCGCAATTCACATAAAATTTAAACTTGAAGTCAAGTGATCTGATTTTGCAAGTTTTGCTCTTAACTGATCAACCAATACACTGAATTTTCTTAAGGTTAATACAAGAAAAGAGACTAAAGAAAAGAATCTAGACATAGCCAAATATGATATAATGCTCTGCTAAGGAGCAGGGACTTGTTCCTAACAGTGTAAGTAGCCATTAAAAGATTTTAAGATGGGGAATTATATATGTGTTAGAAAAGTTACAGTAATATTCCAAGCGAGAGTAAATAAGATCCCAGGGTAACAATGGAGATGAAAGATGAAAGATAGCTAAAGTCAAGAGATCTTTAGGAGGGAGGGTCAAGAAGACTTCAGAGCTGATTAGATGGGGATGGTGAGAGAGACAGCTGAGCTGTCTCCCTGGGTTCTGGCTTAGGCAACAAACAGGTAGATGTTCAGATGAAAGGTCTAGAGAGGAACGGGGGAGTCATTTATGTCTACAGTATTACAGAAGGTATAGTTATGAAAAAATCACCACGGAAAAGCATGAGAATTTTATAAATAGGGAAGGTGGGATGGTAGAAGTGGAACCCAAAGATACAACAGATTTATGAGGTTGACGAGGAAATAACCTTAAAAAGAAAGCTGAAAGAAAGCAACCCAGAGAGGCTGGAGCAAACAAGAGAAAGAAACTAATGCTATAATAACTAAGAGAGAAGAGCAACTTTTAACATGAGCAGAGTCCACAGTCAAATGCCACCCAGACAACAAGAGCCAAGTGCTAAATAAAAGTGTGTGTACCATGTTTGCTAATTAAGACCCTGGTTTGTTTCCTTAGAATCTTTCTCTGGAGTGTCTCCTTCTTGGAAGAAGGAGATTATAATAGGTTGAAGAAGGAAAGGGACTTGAAGAAGTAGAACAATGAGTATAAACTATACTTTTATTACACAGAGTAATAAATGAGAACACAGGTTGAAAGGAAAGAGGAAAGAGTTACTATGAGGGAGAAATTGAGGGTACAGGAGAGAAGGAAAGCTGAATGTGCGAAGTCCTTGAGTGAAATGCATGAGGGACCTTTACCTCTAGCTACATCTGCCACGGGGAAAGTCAGCTTTCCCGAAGCAATAAATCATACTGTTGGCTTATTCTACGGAGATAATACTTCAAAACTAACTACCGGATCCTTCTTAGGTACCCTTGGGAGCAATTCATTTTCTACCATTTTGCAAAGAGAGCTAGATTATTTGTCTAATAAAACATAAGTGGGGACTTCCCTGGTGGCGCAGTGGTTGAGAGTCCGCCTGCCGATGCAGGGGACGCGGGTTCGTGCCCCGGTCCGGGAAGATCCCACATGCCGCGGAGCGGCTGGGCCCGTGAACCGTGGCCGCTGAGCCTGCACGTGCGGAGCCTCTGCTCCGCAACGGGAGAGGCCACAACAGTGACAGGCCCACGTACCGCAAAGAAAAAAAAATAAAAAAATAAGTGGGAGAAAAAACACTTTGGTACATTGTACAATTAAAAGTTTCAAAAATCTTGCCTTGCATAATTATGTTTTTCAAATGATTTGCACTCTTTAAATCTTCCCTCACTATAACTTGTTCATGCATTTTCATTTTCTCAATATTCAACAAAGCCATTCCTCTCTTTGTTTGATTGTCTCCACCACTGTTGACCTGGGCACTATGGCAATGGCTTGACATAGAATTGTGGAACCACATGATCCCTGGGAGGCTACCTAACTTATACATTTTAAGCCACTTGAAATTTTGAAGTTTATTCCTCCGAGTACTGGTATTATTATTATTTTTAAAAGCAAACTACATTTGTTGCATTAAAGTTAAGATTTGGAAATGTTTTATTCTATATACAGAATAAAATATATAACAAAAATAAATAAAATGCAATGTATATATCTCTAACTTTTGTTTTGAATCAACCCTAAAAATTAAAGCATGGTTATAAGAAAAGGTTAAAAGAACTAGACGTAGAGATTTCCATATAGCTTAATAAACAGACAGTGTAAAAATGTTTATTACCGGAATAGATGCCATTATATAGTTACCTTTAAATTGACACTTCCAGAATGAGCCAAAATTAAAGGCATTTTACCCTGATATAGTATCAGATACAGCTTTTTATTAACATTTAATGACTTTCTGCAAACTTTTGCAATATTTATTGCTCTGAAAAAAAATTCAAGCATCAGGATTAAATTATCAAAATTTCCAAGAGACTGATTTCATAAATGATACAATAGACATTTCATATATTAATTTGTCAATAGTCATGCATTGCTCACATCAAAGGAAACTGTTTTAAACCTATTGAAAATTTTAAGACAGTCCTAACAGTATTTTTCTTTTTTCGACTAAAAGAGTCCTAAGAATATTTGGTCTTTTCTTGGACAGTTCATTTAACTTAATTAAAAGGAACAGAGAAAAACGTGAAAGTAATTCTTAGAGCACAGATGACCATAAAAAATTCAATAAAGCCTCAACAAAAGCAAAGATCATTAACCAGGATACTGCAGTGTAAAAGTTCAATTATTAAAGATAGATATAACGCTTTTACCAATTGTTCTATAAAACCAATTAATTTTTAGGAAGTTAACTGAGATGCAGCTAGAACTTTTTTTTTTTTTTTTTTAGTTTCAGGGCCAAATACAGAAATTTGAACTGTGAATGTGTTCAGTTTATCTACTCTTTATTATTGTTATATTTTTAAATATTTAACTTATCTATCCACAGTCCCACCTCAGGGCCTCTGCATTTACTGTTCCCTCTGCCCAGAATGTCCTTTCACCAGATACCCACGTGGTTTCCTCCTTCATTTCAATTCAGAATTTGCTCAAATGTCACCTTATCAGAGACATTTGCCTTGAGTACTCTAAATGAAATTGCACCTGTCCTCCTCCAAGTCTCTTTCTATTCTTTTGCCATCTTACATATCTGATGGCTTCTCTGTCCCACAGAATGTAAGCTCCTGCTATGGGCTAAATGTTTGTGTCCCTCCAGAATTCACATGTTGAAATCTACTGCCCAATGTGATGGTATTAGAAAGCAGGGGGCTTTGGGAGGTGATGAGGCCATGAGGATGTAACCCTCATGAATGATTAGTATCCTTATAAAAGAGACCCCAGAGAGCTCTCTTGCCCCTTCCACCATGTGAAGACACAGCAGAAAGATTGCCACTAGGAATCAGGCCCTTACCAGGTATTGAATCTGTTGGTGCCTTGATTTTGGACTTCCTGGCATCCAGAACTGTGAAAAATAAATTTCTGTTGTTTATAAGCCACCCAGTCTATGGTATTTTGTCATAGCAGCCCAAACGGACTAAGACAGCTCCAGAAGAATAGGGATGTGGTTTTGTTTACTACGATATCTCCAGCTCCTACAACAGTACTTGGTCTGTGGAAGACAATCAATAAATCACTGTGAATGAATGAATTTAAGAATCCAGAGATGAAAAGATGGTATACCTGATTTTGAAAAAGAGGGGACAGGATCATTAAATTTCACTCTGTAAGTTATCCACCTTGTCCTGCCAATTCATTTACAATATAAAGCTCTCAACGATGGAAGCAAGTATAGTCTCACTACTTCTTATAATATTTAAGACAGGCTGTAGCAATCTGAGAGATCCTGACGGACAGGTCCCAAAACTTTATTTTATGCCTTCCTCATGCTTTCAACAGCAGGAAAAAAAGAAAAACAAAACAAGCAAGCAACCAACAACAATAAAGAAAACACAGACAAAGGCTAGAGGAGGTAATATCTGTCTTTAAAAAATTA
The DNA here is from genome assembly GCF_000442215.2 of Lipotes vexillifer. NCBI lineage: Eukaryota > Metazoa > Chordata > Mammalia > Artiodactyla > Lipotidae > Lipotes > Lipotes vexillifer. Next base: position 74,753 of record NW_006770215.1, read on the forward strand.
TCATTGTTCTTTGATATTTTGATCTTAATAGCTGAAAGGAAAAAATGTGTACAAATGTAATATATGAACTGTCTTTTCTTCATTTAAATATACCTTTCATGAAAACCTTACAATTTGATTAATGACATATCTTTATTGCTATGGCAGAAATAATTGAGCTTTGGTGAATTAGTGTCATTTTCCGTAGCTGAGATGGACAAGATCAAGGTAGACAGGAGGAGATGGAGCCTGAATTTATGAGATTTTACCTTCAGTGCACTGTACTGCTGCCTTAGCACAGAGCACAGGCATAGGGGCTGGTGTTCTTCTAGGCCCAAGGGGAGCTTCAGGCAAGGAAGGTGCCAAGGAATGTACCAACTCTGCTCTAAGCGATGCCCACAGGCCAAGAGGGCCTGAACACAAACCAGCTTCTCTGTCGGTTAACGCTATAGCTACAAACAATCGTCTCAGGAAAGAGATCATTCGATCACATCTTAACTAACAATACAGGAAACTCCAAGATGGGGTCAGAAGACTTGTTCATCCCTCAACACCTTAATTCTCCAATTTGCTGGTCCAAATGGAAAATTCATAGATGTTGTCTATAAAAATAAAGTGGTACAAAATGAAAATTCCTTTGGAAGTAAAAGTAAGAAGTGAGGGGGGTAAGTAAGTAAGTTTAAATTCTAGCCTATGAAATTATTACAGTTACCTGTTAACCTAACGAGGACAAACACTGACACTGTAGACAGCCTTCGAACTATTATAATACAGTTGGAAAATAAAAATTCACATTATTCAATTTTAATATATAGTATCACCCTAGAAGCTCTTTCAACATAACTGTTTTCCCCTCCATCTCCACAGAGCTCTGACTTTATACCCTATATATCTTTGTCCCTGTGGATTCCTTCAGAGGCCATCTGACATAAGAAAATGACCATTTTAAAAGCTGGGGTTTTTTATTATTAGATTTGTATACCTACAGAAACTCAACGAACTAATAGCAGGAAAAGGGAGGGCTTTGCGATGTGGCTATTCAATTAAACAATTATTCATTGGCCACTTGCTATGTGTACTGTCCTGGTTGCTCCTAGGGGCTCAATGGTAAATAAGACTAAATCTTTATCCAATGAAAGCTTTACAGTATAGTAAGAGGAAAATGATAGATCCATGACTGACTACAATACATGCTAGAAAAATGCCATAAGGGGACAGAACCAACGTCTGTGAGGTTCAAAGAAGATGACATTACATGTTTTGGGGGATCCAATATGGAAGTAGATCATGAGAAATGAACTGTAAGAATGGCTACTGTAGGCAGAGAGAACTGCAGGAGAAAAAGTAAGGAAAAAGAAAGAATAAGTATGCATAAAAAGAAGTTCAGTTTATTAGGTCACAGGGAATACACAGTGGAGCAGCAGGGAACAGACTGGGAGGTCATATCATAGAAGGCTAAGATGCTACATTTGAACTCAATAGGCAAAAGACAGTATTAGAAAGAAGCTGAACAAGGTAAAGGTTTTACTGTTTATCTATTATGAATGGTACTCTAACAGCAATGCAGATGGACTGAGATGGGAGAGTGAGGAGATGGGACGGGTAATTAGGATGCAACCATAGTCCAAGTAAGCAGTGATAGGGTCTGGAATAAAGTGATGATAATCAAAATGGGCAAGAGCAATAGAATTAACACAGAATAGAAAACTGGATTTGCATAGGATCGGCTACAGAGACACTGGAGAAGGGCTTATTGATGAGATATCCAGCTTCAGTGACATCAGGGAATACTATGCACCCTCCTAAGCACTTTATAGGTGTCATTCACTCATCACGACAGCAACAAACCATCCTTCCATTTTACATACGAGAAAACTGAGGCTAAGAGAAGATACATAACTTGCAATGCATTAAGTGACAAAGCCAGAATCTGGATCAAAAACTGCTGGACTATATTATAACTTTCAAGGAGGATACAGGTAGTTATACTAATAATAATAGAACCATATATTTCATTTCAAAGTTGTTCCCAGATATTCTGATTTACAATTGACATCAAATTATCAAATGCATGATATCAAATCTATTAGCCTTATTTATTTAATTTTCTTCATTTCTTCAATACACAGTTAATTGGCAATGTTATAGTACAAATAAGATTTTGATGCACGTCAGGTATCAAAATAAATTAAAGGGAAATTAAAACAGAAAGGAAATTTAACCAGAAAAGTGTGATATACCAATACCTAGAGTCCAGATAGGAGAACAATCTGGAGGGAAAAAAACTTACAAGGTACATTTCATACTCTGGTGTTTTCTACATAAATAAAAAAAATAAAATGTATTATCTGTTAGATTATTTGACATATTTTCTAGATTTTCCCCCTAAGATGATAGAATTAGAAACAGAAATACTTATTTTAATGTTACCTACCGTAGAATCTCAATAAAATCAGCATGACTTTCAGGTTATTGTCTCTATCAGAAAATGACAAAATCTGGCTTTACTTTATCACTTCCAAATGTCTTCCAATAATGTATCACCAGGGTTATAAACTAAGAGACATATAAACCAATGAGACACCTCACATTATGGCACATTATGAATTTTAACCTGAAATACACAAATACATTTTACATGATTGCCCTCTGTATACTGATTTCATTTTGGACACACACACAATAGGATTTCAGACTCGGAACAGCTATTTAGAAAACTATGCTTATCACCTCTAAGAAATGCCACTAAAATATAATGAACTTGCTCTTAGTCATTTCTGGCTTCAGTTTACATTCATGTTTGTTTCTTCTGGTTGTTATTTATTACAAGCTTTTATTGAAAGTAGAGAGAAGGGGCTTCCCTGGTGGCGCAGTGGTTGAAAGTCCGCCTGCCGATGCAGGGGACGCGGGTTCGTGCCCCGGTCCGGGAAGATCCCACATGCCGCGGAGTGGCTGGGTCCATGAGCCATGGCCACTGAGCCTGCGCGTCCAGAGCCTGTGCTCCGCAACGGGAGAGGCCACAACAGTGAGTGGCCCGCGTACCACAAAAAAAAAAAGAAAAAACAAAAAGAAAGTAGAGAGAAGATTTAGAAGTTTTGGTGGTAGCTGTGAACTGAGCACTTATATGGAAATCATCATCGGCCCCACATACTTTAATAGGCACAGGAGATGGCACGATCTGGAAGGACCACAAAAAAGAAAAAACAAAAAGAAAGTAGAGAGAAGATTTAGAAGTTTTGGTGGTAGCTGTGAACTGAGCACTTATATGGAAATCATCATCGGCCCCACATACTTTAATAGGCACAGGAGATGGCACGATCTGGAAGGAACACAGGTTGAGAGCTGGTCAGTGTGAATTGACCTGGCCTCTTCTTAGCCACCACTCTCACCAGCAGACATCTGTGAAAAACAGCCACTAGGCAGTGCTGGGGTGAGGAGTAGAGACTTAAGGAAGGCACCTGGCAATGCGCCTGGAACACTGCAAGCATTCCAAAAATGCTAGCTATTATTTCTATTAGCTTCCTCAAGGAGCAAACACCAAGTTGGATTAAATGAGAGGCAAAGAAACATTATATGAGAAGAGAAGCACAAAAGAGAGTGTGTGTGAGAGAGAGACAGGAGAGAAAGATCATTTTTCATACATGGAAAGCTCCAGGAAGTTCACCAGAGATTTTTATGTACACTAATCTTTAAAAAATTTTGGAACACATTGGTGCAGTTGGTTCTCAATCAAATCAGCCTCAGTCCTGTTTACTTTTCCTAGAGGTTATATATGTTTTTGGATACCTGCTGGCATATTTCTCTGTTTAGAGAAACATCTGCAGAGGGAGATGGATGCATCATTTTACCCACAGGGATCTTTCTCCAGCCTGTGCTTGTGGGCATGGAGATGCTGATGCTAGGTGAGGTCCTTCGGACTAGACACCATGTCCTCCTGGCGCATTCAGTGCAGCGCTAAGGATAAATCAGACACTCCTTGTTCTCTAACTAAATAAAAAGTGTCATTTTGGCAAGTAAACCTGATTTTCAAACAGGTTTAGAGAGCTGATCACTGTTCTTCTGGCAATGATGAATGGGAGAGTGTTACAGATGAAATAGGGGTGGATAGCAAAACAAATGGGTAACCACTTGCTAAAATGTTCCTTCTCAACACACTCTTAGAAATGCTGCTGGACAATATCTGGGGAAATGTGTCAAGTCCTGAATTGGACTTCTCTTTAAAATGAGGCCCTGTAACTTACAAGGCCATAATGTGTCTTCGAACCCAGTGGGCCTACAGGAGCATTTCTATCATGACCAACTCCACTGATTCATCCAACTCATCACACACCTTTTTTAACTGTGATCTGGTTCCCATGTAGGTCTATCTATATGGAAAGAATGTACTGATCAGGTGGAATTTATATTTCTGTTCACGGTGACAGTTAACTCTTATAATGAGTCAAAAGCATAGCTTCTATTTGTGATTTAATATCTTACATCACTCAACAATAATGACTCTTACTAAGTCATGTTATTATGTCCTATGTGGTATTTCTTTAAAACATTAAACTAGCATTCTAGTGACTAAAAAAAATAATAACCAAAAATTTACAAACATACACACGTATATAACCATACAACATATATATGTTTTTATAGATATATTATTAAAAAGAGATATTGATAAAATCTTATCTTTTGGGTAAAAAATGTCTTTCAAAACAATGAGTTCACCTATCTGAATGCGTGGAGTCCTCAGAGCCATTCCCATTACCAGGGATGCTTCCCCAGCCCTGTTCTCAATTAAAGCCTCCAGCATAGCACCCACTGTTTTCCAGAATTTCCTGACACTGACCTCAGCTACCTCCACAATCCTGCCTCTTCGATACTGTGTAAAACTCACTTTCTGCTCATTGCTCATTATTTTCCAATACTGGCCCAATATGGTCTTATTTTGATCCACACAGTGGGACTTGAAGTCCATTAGCTTAGATTCTCAAGTTCTTCTACCAAGTAGAGAGCTATCTGCATAGCTTTAAATGCAGAGCTTCATGCTTTAATGAGATCTAGCCTGCATTCCTCTGTAACTCCATGTAATCCTCTCCTTTAAATGTACCCATGTATTTGGGCAAATTATGTTTCCCCTTAAATACCCTTGGCCTCCGTTTTCATATCTATAAAATAGGTTAGAAAATTAAAAAGCTAATGCTAGAAAGGACAGTTTAGTACATAATAGGTGGAAACACATTTAAATTCCTTTCTTCCCAGGAGTGGATACCTATCATTTATCAGTTTCCTATCTCCCTAATACACTCTCAAAAGAACAGAAGAAACAACACATTCGCACTATCTTTCAAGTCATCAGATAAACCTGATTATGCCTTTGTTTAGCAGGTTAGCCTTGTCAGGCCAATAATCTGTGTCATCCTCACTCATCAAATACAATTGTACTGACATATGGGGCAGCTGACTACATCTTGGGAGAGGTTAAATGAAATTATGAAAGCAGAAGCTTTGATCTTCTGGCCTGCAATGTGTCTGATAAATACAACTGATAGCTCTGTGCTTCGATATGTGTGGTCTTTTTTCCTAGGACACGTCGTTATTAAGCATGTTGAAACTTCGGAAGA
>NW_006770215.1:80390-89146 GCF_000442215.2 Lipotes vexillifer
AAGAGCTATACTAGATAACTGTGTGTTTTGTCCTGTGTTAAATAAATTTCTGAACATAAAAAACATGTCATCATTTTTTTCAGAGAAGAATCCTATTGCAACCTTTAAAGAGCACACAATTCCAAAATTATTTACAGTATCTAGACTACAAAAAATACAAAAAAATTCCTCAATTTTTAAGGCAAACACAAATATAATACCAAAAACCGATACTAGTAAATATAATATATAATCAATTCTCTGATTTATAGAGTCAGGGAATAGAGAGGCAGAAATTTTTTTTAATCAGCAAATAGAATGCAGCAATGTACCAGAAGATACTTCTAGACACTTCTAAAGAAATTAGAACCCTTGCTCGCTGTTGGTGGGGATGTAAAATGGTGCAGCTGCTATGGAAAACAATATGAAGATTCCTCAAGAAATTAAAAATAGAACTACCATATGATCTAGAAGTTCCATTTCTGGGTATTTGTCCAAAAGAAGTGAAAAAAAAAAATCTTCTCATGTAAAAATTTATTATAAGATCTTATGAGATACATCCATGTCAATGTGACAATATGCTCTGATTTAATATAAATTTTTCTTTGGTTTTAGGCTTTCTGCAAACTTAACAAAAAGAATTTTTTGAAATTTCTATGGCTGATTGAGTAAATGTAACTACATTTACACATTAACGCTATTATGAGTTATCTGAAGAACTGTAGAGGTCTTTTTTCCTTTTAATTTCATCATTACAACTTTACGAGCTTATAGCTCCCCAGGAACCATTACAGACTACAAGTAAATAATGTACACATTGAAGAGCCCTTGGCTGCACTGTCCAACAATGATCACATATGGAAAAAAATAAATCTCTACATCACAGACTTGTTTTATATTAATAATGAGGTAGGTCCTCCTGACGTAGGGACTATTATTTTACGGAGACTGATGAGCTCCACGTGTTCCATAAACCCCTGATATTATATACGAATATGTGACAGGTATTTTTCTGGACAGAGGTTCCACAGCTTTCCTAGATTGCTAAAGTGGTCCATCATGTTCCCCCAACAAAAAGTAAATAAATAACATATTAAGAGTATCAAACTTCAAAGAGGAGAAATAAAAACATTAGAAGGAGGATAAAGAATTAAATCTAGATCTAATTATTATGGTCAGAAAGGGAAAATTGGGAACCTCAATCTCTCCCTCTTTCTTTTTCTTTTGCTACAAATGCCAGAAATCACAAAGTTATTTATATTGCCAATGTGACAAAACTTACTCAATTAGAGAAGGAGGGCACTGAAAGATACTAGCTATTCTCAAACTTAAGTGCACTCATCACCTGGGGGCTTCCACGGTAGAAGTGTCCAGCCCCAACTGAAGGACCGCCAGCAGAGCCAGGAATCTGCAGGCTTAACAAGCACAGGGGTGATACAGACAAAGGGAGTCAAGAGAACACCTGATGAGAAATACCACATTCCTTCCAATCCATTAACAATTTCTCCTTAAATGGTTTGTGCTATGTTGTAATCTGTAAACCAGGCACCCTGAGGCAAGGCTCTGCTTATTAGCATTTTCTCCAAAAAGCAACCTAAATTCTCAGAGATGCTATAATTTAGAGAAAATTTATGGAGAAATACTTAATACATGAATGCTACTTTCAATAATTTTCATGATATCAAACAATAATCACAAAGGCCATCATCTTACTAACTACCATTCATTAAAACAGGGATACACGACAACCAGATAACCACAAATTTAGACTATACGTGCCGCGAAACTGAAGGTGAAGACAAAAATAAAATTTATTTTATATTCCAGACTGTACCTCAGTTTTAACATCCCTGTAATGGGGTTATAGGATCGACAAAGCTTTCAGAAAAATCATGAGACTTCTAGTTAATTCTCAAACACGTATTAGCCTTACATACCTGAAAAGAAGGGAGGGGTTTTATTTCAAGGTCTAAAATAAAAAGGCCATATAAATTTGACAGCTCATTTTGATAAGTGGAAAAAGAAGAAATCTAAAGAAATCAAGAATATAGGCAACATTTTAACCATTATATCCAATCTGTTGCCTTTAAATAATAGGTCACTTGAAACTATAAAATCCTCAAACATATTGTGGAAGGGTAAAAATGCACTTAATTGTAAAACTTCAGAACAATATAACCCTGATAATTGTTAAAAATGCATTTACACCCTGCAGGGTACAACTAATAAGGCCAACCTAAAATTCCTCAAAATATAGCCATCATTTTAATCGATTCACCATAAGTCTAAGCAATGCAATTAATTCTCTGGCACTTATGCAAGTTTGCTAAGGTGAATCCATGTGAACTCAGACATCATCAGGCAATATTTATGCACCTGGTACACAAATAGCCTTGTCACTCAGGAACTGCCTCCTTAATGCAAAAACACCAGCATATCTATCTCATTTCCATCATCCTCAGACATGGCACGTGCAGCACAGTAAGGGTGGCTGACAGGGAATGGTAGTAACTCTGGCTGGTCTACAAGTCTGACAAGGACACATGGCAAATACGGTGCTCTGAGAAGTGTAGAGACCGCCAAACACAAAGAAAGGATGCTAGAAAATATCATTTTCCACCCATCACTTCCAGATCAATTTGCAACAGTCAAAGCCCTCTCCAATGACATTCATATAAAAACATGAATTTAAATGTTTGCTATTTGAATCGGTTTCCAGAATCAGTAGGAAATATGATGTCACCTTGGCAGTATTTTTTATGTGCCACCCAGTTTCTAAATGTCAGACTTAAAACATCCAAGAATATTTTTCCCTAACTTTGCCTCAGCCATATGTATTGTGATAGAAGGGCAATAATATTTGTTCACAATATTTTAATTCATCAAAATTAGAGATGAGACTCTATCAGGAAAATTCATAAACACAGTAAGTTGAAAACCTATGGCAATCAGTAATATGGATTTCAGACAATGCAAATTTTGCTTAAGATATTAAATGTGCTTATGTAAAGGGATATGTTTATACTATTTCTTTACATAATATTTTACTTTATCACTTCCCAAACTTGGCTCTATCTGACTGATTTGGATTTTAGACTGCAGTCACATTCTGGACAAAAGAGAGGTATGAATGCTGCTCCAAAGACAGTAAAGAGAATGTTTCTGTTTCAGTGACAGGTCCAGGCCAGGATGAAAACAGGAATAGTCACTGGGGTCCTGTCCCAGTCAAGGGAATGCCCAGAAGACCAACCTACTTTAGATCTGTCTCAGTGTTCAGAATCTTTCTATGAAAGGCCTGAAGATCTCATTAACTTAATGACCTTCCGATTCCATCCAAGAAAAGCTCAGGAAATCACACACCCTGTCCAGACTATGGAGCGCAACCCTGGTGCTTGGCCCTTCAGTTGTTCACCATTAAGATCACAGGCCTTGCACAAATTACTTGCCCACTCTTGCATCTCACTTTTCTGATCTGTAAAATGTGTATACTGATGACTACTTTGCAAGGCTGCTTTGAAGACAAAATGTGATAATATATGTAAAGCATCTGGCACGCTGCCTGGCATATAAAAAGTACTTAAATGTAGCAATTACTGTTAACTAATAATTATCATTGTTAATATTTTGATATCTGTAATAAGTCTGATCCATGGAAAATCTCCATTTCCAGCAAACAGTCAACACTGCTGTGGTGACATTTTTCCTCTGTAGAGAAGATAAAGCCAGACAACTTGGCATGCGGCATGTGTTCTAAAATTGTATGATACCAAAGGCAATGGAAAAGCAGATGAGAACATTTTAAAAATTAAAATGCCTTTTGATTGCTCTGCATTATGTCCTGTGTTGCAGAGAGGCACTGTCAAAATCAGTAGCTTTATAAATGATGGATTTTGTACAGCATAAAAAAGCATGGCGAAGTGTATTTCAAATTTTGTTTTGAAAGCATTGATTCCCATACATCTTTGAAATTAAATTTCCCTCATGGTTCACCTTTAAACCCCTTACCCTGCTCTAAGAGAAAAATAAGAAAAGGAAAATTCTCCTTTACAATGCCATCCAAAGGTAAACTGCAGATAAACATGAGGAATCACATAAATGCATTATTATACAAGTCTGATTTTCTCTGCTGAATATTCTTTTTGTCATTACTCCAAGTACTTGAGGGTCACTCATATTTATTTTTTTTCCTTACGTTTTCGTAAATACAATGAAAAGGCTAGTGTTTCTGACACAGTGCTTTGTTTCTGTTTATCTGATAATGCAATAACCAAGATTTCATTATAGCATAATATATGTCTGTGGAATGAATGAATGGAATGTCAGGTCTAATTCTCTGCTTTCCTTTTTATTAATATTACATTTCCTATAGGTTTTCCCTTTTTTTGTGACCACTGCACTTGAGAAATATTGAGCAATTCTTACTCAGAATTTTTTTTCTACTATGTCCTTTGCATGCAGGCTGAAGATAGCATTGAGTTTTTCTACTGTAGATTTGTGAATTATGTATAAAAATGGCATTGCGTTTTAGTAAACTTTGGCATATACCCACATGGTGAGTAAGCCTAAGGTGAAATTAGATTTTTCTTCACGGGGGTAATGATTACATTCTCACTGTCACAGTAGAAATCTCTTTTTTTTCCACCCCCCTCAATGTAAAACTAATCAGTTGTAGGAAACTGATCAAAAAAATGTGCCATCCACGTTAAAATATGTCATTTTATTTATTATACTGTGTGGTGCATAGTATACGAAAATGTGGGCTATGAATGGTGCTTATTTTGGGTAGATCAATGATGATATTCAACATGATGATGATGATACTGATCTATAGAATGTCTGGTGTTACCATTCTAAGTCTCCAAAAGTTGTGGCAACTTTTTTTTGTATTTAATTAATGCTGTTAACAGCACACATTTGACTTGTTCCTTTCTTGCCTCCAAAAATTTATTTGGAGTGCCACATCTACTCTACATACCCAGAATTCCTTAAAGGGGTTTCCATGACAATGTGTATGGATAGTAAAGTCCTGGAAGAGACTAGAAATGTTTACCTTTGTCATGGACTCTTGGAAAAAGGAGCTTCTACTAAAATACAATGGGTGTGGTTCACGCAAGGAGGAGTTAGAGCAACTAAGCAGTGAAAAGGCTATTTCTCACCATGAGCATGGGTACAATGTCCTTTGATTACTCATTGTCTCAATTCAAAATCCTGGTCTCTGTTGCGGACATTAACTTGCAGGACCACCACTGGCCCTTAGCTCAGAAGAAAAAAAAAAAAAACTGGCAACTTGCAAGTGCTGGTATCAGCAGTTGTCTTCTGATCCTTCCCAGTTACGTAGGGGAATGTGATTTAGTCCTTTTTACCTTCAGACATCTCAAGTCAGCTCCTTAAATAACAGCTAATCTGGATTCCTGCCATCCTTGATGTTTGACTGAGCCCAGGAGGGTGTTCTGTAATGAGTACCATGAGAGAGTTCTGATCACATCCAATAGCATTCCCAGTGCATATATCCTGCAACTTGATATACAGGCACAGCAGTGATATAAAGAAGCACTTGAAGAAAGAGAAAAAGGAAAAAATAAACCCTGACTCATTCATTCAATCACTGAATAAATATTGTTAAAGGCACTCTTTTGAATATTTTGGATAAGGTGTTGCAGGGGTTAGTGATAGAAAAGAAATGACATAACATATTTGCTTTCTAGTAACTTCTAATCCAAGAAATAATTTAACACAGAAGTTAAAAGAATACGGCACCCCTGTCCATATCCCTTTGGATCCCTTTACCAGCTTTCTGCACATGAGCTCCAATGCACTCTCATCCCCAACATCAGCATCTGTAGCTTCTTGTTAGAAGGCTGCCCCCAGGGCTGCCAGAGCTGCTTTGACTACACCCGTGGAGAGTGCTAACCACCAGAGAGTCGGTGCTACCTTCCTAGCCTCAGCCCGTAGCCAATGAGTAAAGGGATGGAAACATAAACACTCCACTCTCCTTGCCTCCTAGTTGGGACAACTCCACGGTGTGCCTCACACTGTCTCAAGAGCTCTCCTGCAAAACTGAGTCATGTTATCCCCACCCCGTGGGATTTTCCTAGAAGTCTCATCCTTGTTTGTCTTCCTTCTATTCCATGTCTACTTCCCTACCCTGCAACTGGTTTTTCTCCAGAAATACTTCCTAATACATCACTTCCACATGAAACCCATTTCAGGGACAGCCTATGGAGGCAGGTAGCTATTAACAGGACTATTTCTATTATTACTAAGGGTGATTGAAAATGATACAGAGACGAAGGATAGTTTTCCTAAAAGTTAAGCAAAATGATAGGACTCATTGAACAAGTACAGCAAAGTAAAGGGAAATCAAGTTGTCAAACTCTCAAAAGCCCTTGAGTGTCAAGAAAATGAGCTTGTAACTTATTTGATAGAAGATGAGAAATTAGTGGAAGGTTTTAAGTAAGACAGGCCATGTCATATGGCTTTAAAAGTTTAACTTGAATAATTCAGTAGAAATATCACTAAGTCCTAGAGCTTTTCTGTTCATTATGAATGTAATATAAGTGGGACCTCTTCAAAATGAGCAGAGATGCTGTGCTTTTCACTCCTTTCTCTCCAAACATGGATGCTGGTATAAAGTATATTGAAGAGCATGGCTGACTCTCCAGAATTATATCTATTCTGAAATGGGGGTACACTCTGAAAGTAAACACACATCCTTGGTCTCAGTCAAATTATCCCCAGTCCTTAAATAGGATACATTCACACTTTAAAGTCATACAGAACTTAGCATTAGTCTGTAGATTCTTTGTCTCTTCTTCCTTAGTATCCCATTGTTGTGCATGGCTATCTGACAATCCAAGCTACATGCTCCAGTACAGGAGCATCTGTCTAAAGTTTCTAAAGCATCTTTCATCTTTTAGCCACAGATAATAGTAAGATAGTTCCAGACATTGATGAGTATAGTTTCATAACCACAGTGTCATACACTTTGAGGCAGTATTTCCACCTTAGTCTAACAGTACCCACGGTTATAATGGCTTTTTAATGAATACTTGCTATTTATTTCTTGGCTACAGATGGAGTTCATTGCTCTAGGCACTAGAATGTTGCTTCCTGACCATATATAAAGGTCCTCATGTTTGAAGGACTTGACACTGAAACCAGCAATTCTCACCCAGACTGTAGCATGGAATCATGTGGGAGCTTAAAAAAAAAAAAAAAAAAAAAAGACTCCTAGGCTCCATCCCATCCCAGTCACCTTGGCAATGGTACTTTTTTTTAAGCTCTTCAGGTGGTTCTTAATGTGTCCAGTGTAGAGAACCACCAGTTTAGACTGAGAGGTCTGATTTTTAGATATATAAATTTTAATATTAAAATTGAGAATTTTGGGTGACAGTTGGTCCAACAGATAAATACAACAATACGTATGTAAAATTCCTGTCAGTTTATAAATTATTCTCACAAATATCATCTCTGTGAGACAAAAATAAAATTATTTAATCATTCTAAAGAAGAGGAAACAGATACTAAGAAACTTTATGTGATATACTCAAGGTCTAATAATAAAAAGTAGTAGAACCAGGACACAACTTCTACTTCCAGGCACAGAGTTGCATCTACAAAGGAGCATGCCACTTGGTTTGATGCATCAAAACATAACATCCTAGCAGGGAGGGAAGAATGAATAGGCAGAGAACAGAGTATTTTTAGAACAGTGAAATTACTCTGTATAATACTATAATGATGGATATATGTCATTATGTCCTAAGCCATAGAATACATAACAGCAAGAATGAACCCTAATGGAAACTATGGACTTCGGGTGATTATGATGTATCAATGTAGGTTCATCAATTGTAACAAATGTACCACAGTGGTGGGAGATGTTGATAATAGGAGAAGCTGTGTATGAATGGGGCAGAGTGTATATGGGAAATCTCTGTACCTTCCTCTCAATTTTGCTGTGAACCTAAAATTGCTCTAAAAATTAAGTCTTTTAAATATATTAATAATAATAACACCCTTCAGATCCCTTTGTTGAATAGTGCAACTACTTGTGTATATTAATTTTTTGTTTTGCTTGGCTGAAATATTTTAATATGAGCTACGGAGAAGAAAATCATTACTATTGTAAGGTTCAATCCCTTTCTACCATCTTTCAGCAAATTGGCATGAATATATTGAGAATTCTCCCAAGTCAGCTTATGATAAAATGTCTTCAAAGACTATAGAATATGCTTCCTCTTATACATGTTTATTAAGCAAATACTTTTACTATGGTAGACACACATGCATTGATAATGGCAACCCAGGCTGATTTAGAAAGAGATGCAAGCACATTTGGGAGTTACTAGCCTTTCAGTCATGGTCTAGAACTCTGAGGTAAAAAATCTGTGCCTAGGCAACAATTTCCTTCGGTTCTTAACCATCCTACACAGTGCTAGACTGAATGATCCATAAGGGCACATTCATCCTTGGATCCCCATCTGCAAGGATACAAGGCAAAGAGTGCTTGGCAAAGAGAGGGCACTCACTAGATATTTGCAAAAGAAAGAATAATCAAGAGATAGGTGTGGGCTTCCCTGGTGGCGCAGTGGTTGAGAGTCCACCTGCCGATGCAGGGGACACGGGTTCGTGTCCCGGTCTGGGATGATCCTACATGCCGGGGAGCGGCTGGGCCCGTGAGCCGTAGACGCTGAGCCTGTGCGTCTGTAGCCTGTTGCTCCGCGGCGGGAGAGGCCACAGCAGTGAGAGGCCCGCGTACCGCCAAAAAAAAAAAA
>NW_006770215.1:89391-137763 GCF_000442215.2 Lipotes vexillifer
AGGGAACAAGAGATAGAGTCCCCCTTTACCCCAAAAAAAAAAAAAAAAGAGAGAGAGAGAGGTGTGTGTGTGTGTGTGTGTGTTAATACCTCTAGGAAAGAGATTTCCAACAGTATTTTCCATTAGCAACCTCCCCAGGAAGCCTGGGTTTGAAGAATATTGTAATGACAAGGAGTCCATGTGCAAATACTGCTTGCTCCTTTTTTCTGAAGAATTTACTGCTCTCATAACCTGTATGAACCTAATTTTCCTTGATGCAATGTTGATATAAAAAACGTTTTGGGGGACTTCCCTGGTGGCACAGTGGTTAAGAATCTGCCTGCCAATGCAGGAGAAACGGGTTCGAGCCCTGGTCCGGGAAGATCCCACATGTCGCGGAGCAACTAAGCCCGTGCACCACAACTACTGAGCCTGCACTCTAGAGCCCGCGAGCCACAACTACTGAAGCCCGCGTGCCTAGAGCCCATGCTCCGCAACAAGAGAAGCCACCTCAATGAGAAGCTCGTGCACCGCAACGAAGAGTAGCCCCTGCTCGCCGCAACTAGAAAAAGCCTGCGCGCAGCAACAGAGACCCAACGCAGCCAAAATTTAATTAATTAATTAATTTAAAAAAATGTTTTTTATTCCTATTAGCATCTAATCACTTATGTCACCACAACAGATAATATCACCTCTAAAAGGCAAAACACAGATCACAAAGGATTAGAAGTCTATGCAACAGATGTCTACAAGTTAGACTAGACAATTTCAAGAAAGGCCCAAGGGCTAGAGTATTTAAATAAAAACAGCACATAGCTACATACATCTCTCCCTTACTTGGCCCTATGTTCTCATCAGAGGAGAAGTAAGTATTGGGCTCACTTTTTAAGCAACGATGTAAACACACTACCCTAGTTGGGTTGGCAGGAGGAGGGTGACATCTTTAGCCTATGAGAAACTAAGTTAGCAAGGAAAACCATTCATTCTAGACAGTTTCACAGACTTTTCCATCACGTCTAGGTTTACAGACACCTAGAAATGACAGGGTTGAAAAAGCGTAATTCCAATTCAGCATAACATGTTGAGTTCTGCTCCAAGTGCAGCACATTAATAGGGCAAAACAAAAGATAGTTCGCTTCTAGTTTCAAAAATAAGATGCATATAAAACACTCAAGTAAAAATGTAAGCTTCCAAAACCATAGTTATAAAACTACAGTGCCCAGAATTCAAAGAAGAGAGAGATTAGCATGAGTCAGAGAGACCTGGCAAAGCTTTCATGGAAGACGAATGAAGCGTATTTGAAGAGGCTGAAGAGAAAAGAAAAAAAAAAAAGGTTTAAATATAAGCTGAATAATAGAAACCAAAATTTTATATAACTTTGTCAAATTCATCTTTTTATTTAAAACCTTTTATCATCACTGATATGGCCTCTTCTCTATAACTAACGGAAGTATGAGGTATATAATAAAAATCAAGAAAATGAGAAACACAAAATATGCAATTCACTTGAGATAAATAATACAGTATTTGGCATAAGTATAAAAAGAAAATACACCACATAAAGCAAAAAAAACTGTTAAATCTACTTCTCATGTCACTTTTATATTATTCTTTTTGATGACTGCATGTCTACTTATGAAATGTTTGAAAGTTATTACATTTTATTTCTGTCAAAAGACTTTTAAGCTATTTGAATCACATGCCTTTTTTTAAAACTATCACAGATGACTGAATTCTTTATATTATTGAATTGTTTCATGTCATAGAAGATACACATTTCATAGTATTTGTATTCACACCCAATTCAGAAATGTAGCAAGCTATCAGCAAATTTTTTAAAAAGTACATATATTGATTATACTCCAAGAATACAAACCTATAATCAGAATATTCCACTTCAACATCTATTTGTCTCAAAAGGCTAAAATGACCCCTCAAAAAATCAAAAGGTATCTATTGAACTGGGATTTAAAGATGTCTTCCAATTAACATCTTAACACAGATTTCTTCTTGGGTAATGTTTAATTCTTTCATTCGATATTCCCTCTGCCACTCAAACTAAGTGATCTAGTTCAGTTTCACTTGTTGAGATTTAGCCACAGGCCTGCCTACAATAGCAAATATCTCCTCAAATGTTTCTAAATTGGAAATAATTCTTGATGAAGAGTATAACTGTAACATTGTATAAATATGGAAGCCATATGATGATATAAAAGGGACTCAAAATGGTACCTTAGAAATTATCCAATCTGTTAGACTTGCACAGCAAGGTTGGGAACAGATCACCTCTTAGCTTCCTTCCAGTATGAAAATTCTATGCTGCTAGTGTGATATGAATAAATATGTAAGCTTGGCCATCAACTCCAGATTGGTTACTTTCTCCAGAAAATGCCATTCATGATCAAGCACATATATGTCCACGTGGTATGATTAAGCCCTGCCCCCTCTGTCCTATACATCCCCTTTGTGCTAATCTAAGTCTGCAGAGCCTGAAAGTTATTCCACCTGTTCAGAAAACACACACACACACACACACACACACACACACACACACACACACATGTTAGCTACATGGTTAAGGGGAGGCATGTAATAGAGATTTGGTAGAGACCAGCATCTAAAGGGGATTTTGGCAGGAGAGGCAGACAATGGAGAGAAACAAACCTATAAAAATGGGGATACAAAATCCAAATTCCAATATCTAGAAGGTATTAGTGAAAATCAGGTAGAACAAACTCGTCCCTCAAAACCTGTGCTATAGCCAGACATTTAGTTCTTCAATATGCCCTGTATATCAGGTTCCTTCTGCCCAAATCCCTCTCCTCCCAGCTCTTTAGCTAACACTTCTTCAAGACTTAAAATAACTATCAGTTTGTCCAAGAAGCTTTGTCCAAATTTCCAAGGCAAGTGTGGCTATCCTACTATTTTGTTATATCATCCTGTAACCCCCTTCTCATTTTAACATTTAGCATACTATATTGAAATTGCCTATTTATTTAGGTCTATTCCATATCAGATAGTAACCAGAAAAACAAAATACCTAGTTGGCTCACAGTTCAGGCAGATAAGATATTAGTGTTACATCAGAGGAGATATACTGAGGACAAAAACCTGAATTTCTTATTCACAGTTGTGGTTCTTATCCCAAGCACAGTGACTGGACAACAAAATAACAATGAAGTATTTGATACCTGAATAAAGAAGTAAACCAACCAAACAAGCAAAACACTTGTGTCCCAAGAAACTAGCAAACCAAGGCATGGATTGTGGCACTGGGTACACAAGACCAGGACCTAGTTAGTAGGTCTTGGATATGGGACTAGACCAGACAAGAGGAAGGAGGCTCATTGCTAGAGCCCCAGTAGAAAGTTAGAGGAAAAACTCCAGACACACAGACTTCAGAACTCACTAAACTAATGGCATAAGGGCCCTCATATGTCCCCAGTTTCTGAACAAGGATGATACTCCAGCATGGAGCACAGCTAATACTCTAAGTGGAGGTTAAATTTAGAGGACAACTGTGAAGAGAATTAAATCAGTCATCATTGCCAAAGACAACCAGATTCAGAAGTGGTTAAGTTCCCAGGAAGTTCAAAAGAATACATTAACCTAATTGTTTATACACTGTTATACACTGTTACGGAATGAAAGTTTGTGTCTCCCCAAAATTCATACGTTGAATCCCTAACTTTCAGTATGGTTGTATTTGGAGATAGTGAACCTGTGCTCCACAGGGTTAAAAAACCCTAAAACTGTGCCCCAGAGGGTTAACAGAAACTGGTGACTAACAGAAATTCTTGAGCTTGTCACACAGAACAACTTGTTAAAAACCCCTCCACTTGTAACTTGCCTTCACTGACCAAGTTCACCTTATTTTTTTGACTCCTTAACAACCCCTATAGATAATGCCTCTGACAAAAGAGTCACTATAGTAATGGGAGGCTTATGTTGTTTTCCAGGAATTTGGAGTTGACCCCTGTCCAGTTCAAGCCAGCTAAGACTGTTTGGGACCACCAACCCTAAAACAGGGCCTGTGTCTGACAAATGACCTTTTAGATGTCAGAGGGCCAAAAACCTCACCCTTGCAGATCATGCAAAAGAGGCTCCATTTTTGAACATGCATCCCATGAAGAAGCATTTAACTCAGATATGCCTGCACAGAACACCAATTACTTCACCTTTTCCTTACCTCCATTCACCTTTCCCCACACCTAAGCCCACCCTGCTTCTTTATCCCATAAATATCTCAAGCCCCTCACAATCAGGGAAGCAGATCTGATATTAGTTCTCCCCTCTCCTCACTTGCCCACCTCATGAATAAACCCTTTCTCTGCTGTAAACCTCAGTGTCTCAGCATTTGGCTTGCTGTGTATCAGGCAAACAAATCTGGTTCGGTAACAATAGGGCCCCTGACAAGGTGATAAAAGTTAAATGAGATCATAGAGGTGGGGCCCTAGTCTGAAAGGGTTAGTGCCCTTATAGGAAGAGGAAGATACACCAGAGCTCTCTCTCCACCACTGAGGACACAGTGTGATGAGGTATTTGCAAATCAGGAAGAGAACACTCACCAGGAACCAGATCAGTTGGCACATTGATCCTGGACTTTCCAGCCTCTAGAATGGTGAGAAATAAATTCTGTTGTTTAAGCCACACCTTCTGGGTTTTGTTATGGCAGCCCACACAGACTATTACATATACCAAAATTAACTTTTGTGTATAACATCTCAAACTAAGTCGAATAAAGTTTGTCTTGTCAGCATTATTTTACCACTTTGGAGGTAGGGAAACAGAGCAAAACTGGATAGCTACAGATGCAGATGTTAGTAAACAAATACTCCAAAAATCACAGCGGGCTAATTGACACTCCCACCTCATCTACTATGGAATTTGCCCACTACCTGCTAGGAATATCCAACAGTTTCTCGGCCAACAAAATTGAGCTCTCAGTGATGCTTTCTGAAAGCATTCTGCATCTCTCATTCTGCAAAAGTCATGCTATAGCTGCTTCCAAAAATGCATGACTGACCAGGTTACACAATAACTGACCTAAGAAAACTCAAGCCAAGTTCTTAACTATGATAGAGGATCCCTTGGGTATTCCTACTGTTAGCTCTGCTGTTTTTCCTTTTGCTGATGAAAATGATCGAGAAGTTCTAAAAGTCCTCAGCAGCCTGGGTGTTGAGGGTTATTTAGGACTGTCTCAGCAGTTGCTGAAGTGAAATGGGTCCTCTGGCTCTTGGCTGTATTACTGTCTTCAGGAGACATGAGCCTTCCCAGAAAGTCACATCCGGGAATCCTCCTCAGACTGCGTACAGCCTTACTGTTGATGATGGATGGATGCCATAAAAGAAAGTTATTCAGGTGTGAATTACCATCATAACTGAATTCTTCCCTGCAGTGATAAGGGCAGAGGCCTGCTTGGTTTCCAAAGGAGCTATAATATATAGCACTGTAAAATAGGTCACTCCCTTCAGCCTTATTTGCCCATCTTTAATTATTATGCCTTAAAAAAGCATACACTCTACTCTGACATCTCACTTTCACAACATTCACTATACAGTAGAGTCTGGTATTAAGCCAGTTTATTTTGGACTCCATCCAAGACAGTTTAATTAAGAATATCTAAAGTATCTTGTTATGAGATGATCTTACCTGCAAATTGGTCCCACTGAGAGTGCTGTGTTAAAGTTCCCAAAGATATGGTCCCATATCTTTGGGAACTTTAACAGGAAGGAAGGAAGAAAGAAAGGAAGGAAGGAAGGAAGGGGGGAGGGAGGGGGGAGGGAGGAAGGAAAGAAATTTAAGCTTTTTCTTCTTCTTCTATTTGTATATATACACTGCTCTGTTCACGGCTATCAGCCTAGGCAATTTTCTTAATGCAAGTGCGAAAGAGCAGTTCTGCTAAGGTCCAAAGGCCACCAAGTTTGGGGGCGTGTACTGGACATGCCATTGCCCTTAAAACACACAAAAGGAAGAAGTTCTATGGGTCTGCAACCTCAGCCAATTGTAAAATGGAAAGAACAGTAATAATTCTAACAGTCTAAAATAAATCATTCATTTCCCTTTTGCATAAAGCTATAAAATCCTATCTAGAATATGCTTTGAATATTTTTCTAACAGCCCTACTCGAAACACTGAAGAGTGGTACATAAATTATTCAAATACCAAATAAAATTAATGAAGGTGTTCCTTTCGACTACATGCAAATCCCAGAATGACGAAATGAAGTCTTATTGCACAAATTTTCCCCTTTTGTTCCCCAAAACTAGAATACATTTTGGATGTTCAATAAAAGCCTATATAATGCATTTGTTTTTCTGAGTACTATAAAAGGCTAAAACTGTGTATTTCAAAACAGGAAAAGTACCTTCAATACACTTTAGATGTTTGACATCCAGGACTCCTTTGTCTTTATTTTGAGAAAGATAATAATTATATAAGCAATTAGTTGGCATGATAAAAATGTAACCAGGCTTTATATATTATAAAACTGTAACCAAACATCAAACAATTAGAAGTTTTCCCTCAATCTAACATCCCTTTTGGTATAAATATGTGAGTTTTTTGCTTACATTTTTGCAAGCTTAAAAATCCATCTCTAAGTGAAAGAGAAAACTGTGTGTTTCATTTTTTCCCTATGTGTGTATAATTTTTTGGCACAAGAGATGTAATTTATATGTAAATTTTATGAATACAACTTTCATAGTTTAAAAAAGTAAATATTTTTAGAACATCATATAATCATATAAAGAATACAGCATTTGCCTAAGTACTCTTTGGATAATGGTAGTAATTAAACATATACAAACATACGTGCTTAGATGTGCACATACACACGAAATATTTGACAATTACAGTCCTGCCATATTTAATGAATTATATGGGTTATAAAGAAACTAGTGAAGAAAAAGTTTTAGAGGTCATTATTATTTTATCCAAAATTTTGTCAAATATCTATTTAATTGAAAACAAGGAAAACAAAAACAAAAAAATGTAACAGACCAATTTACTTTTAGTCATGTCCAACTATAGGGGAAGTTTTGGAATGGTCGATTTATCTTTAAGGGGTTTATGTTTAGCATTTTTTTTCTTGAGGTCTGAATCATTTTTCCAAGTAAATTTGCTTATAACTTTAAGAGGCTCCTGATTTTGAAAAGTGGCATTTCGAGCATAGTAACACCTTTTGTAATCATTTCTATATTCTCTCTGTTAATAAGCCCTCAATAAATACCTTGTGAATAAAAAAGGGGGCTAGAAATACTTTAAACTAGTCAATTATTAAAACTAGAATTATTAGCTAACAGCAGTGCTGAGAAAAAAAGAAAGCAGG
Organism: Lipotes vexillifer; assembly: GCF_000442215.2. Classification (NCBI taxonomy): domain Eukaryota; kingdom Metazoa; phylum Chordata; class Mammalia; order Artiodactyla; family Lipotidae; genus Lipotes; species Lipotes vexillifer. Next base: position 96,701 of record NW_006770215.1, read on the forward strand.
GTTTAGGGTTGGGGACAGCAGTTAATAGCCAAAATGAAAATAAATCTGGAAAGTTAGCAGAAAAAGACTGGCCTATTAAAGGGAACTATGAACTCTAAGAACTGTAACAAAAAGAAACAAAACAAACAGATGTATGCTCATTTTGTATTGTTTAGGTGTAACCCTACAGAAAAAATAGGACTGATGTGCACACTCTCTCTAGACACATTTAAGCATCTGAAGGCTGTCTGCTATCAACATTTTCATAAATGAAGTTCTCTGAATCAAGTCAAATTAAAAATAGAACTTTTATACATAAGGGGTTTATTTTAAGCAACTCCATTATATTTTTTCTTAAATTACGAGAAAATTTTAGATTATAAATTTTAAAAATGGGAAAAATTACTTTGAAATGGCCTCTTTATTTTTGTTTCTTTTTTTGAATATTCAGGTGCTGAAGTATCATTATGACCTTTCAAGACACTTTTGCCTCCTGCAAGTTTAAGATGTGAGGGCATGCTCTGCTCTGCCAGCCTACTAAGCTGACCAAATGGGACAAGCAGAGTCCCGTCCACCTAAGCAGGACAGGATGGTTGCTGCCCTCAGTTTCGTGCTGCTCTACTCCCTGGACGTGAAGCTCAGCAAGACTGGCTCCACAGCAGACGGAGCTGAAAGCCAAGTATGACGGGCAATTCTGCAGGTTAAGTTGTGAGACAGAGGCTTCCTCCACATCCAAGAAAGCTCACTGCTAGCCGCATCCCTAAACAAGCAAAGGAAGAAAGAACGAATTCTCTCGTCTAACCTTGGGAGGTAAACTGCCTTTTCCTGGCACACAAAGTGAAACCTCACACCCTTTGTAAGACACTTGATTTCAAAAGTGCATTTGAAAGGCAATTACCCCTTAAAAAAAGATTCCCAGATCCCCAACCCCCTTGGCAGAACTGTAACAAAAAACACTGCTTTAACTACACGATCCCTCCATGTGCCGGTTCGCTTACCGTGTCTCTGTTGACAGACTGTTTTGCCTGAGGCACATTAGTTTTACTCTGTTTGGGAAATGAAATAAATATATTAGTTATTTCTTATCAAATGGCATTTTATAGTGTATGCTTTTTTTCGAGAATAAAATAAAAAACCTTCCTAAGAGCAGAAATTTGACATAACTCCAATAAAAAATGACTTCCTTCATTCAGACAGCAGCAGGATGTATAAGATTATAACTTTTATATCAAAGATGGCTTCCTGCTTTCTTGTTCAACAATGGAAGGAAAAGGATACTGTTCAATGATATAAATCATCCCTCAGAATTTATGAGGTAATAAAAGCTAAAAAATACAGATTCATAAAGAAGAGATTTTATGAAATAGCATTCAAAATCATTTCAGTTAATTTCTCATATATATTAGAAACAAAAAGGCTGACTTCAGGACTTTAGCTTCTCCTTATTCATTTATTAAAACATCAAATTACTTTAATCCAGGTCTCTTTTTCTCAAAGAGAAAAGAGAAAATTAAAAATCACGGTTGCATTCATGAAAGAAATTTTTGGCGTCTGATTTCTAATACTGCATTACGTACTTTGCCGATCTTTTCTGGGTAAACTTTTCCTCCTATTATCTGCCACTGCTTCAACATCTTGCTTCTTCTCAAGATCCTACTAACCAGGTATAGTTGCATATGTAACTTTTTAAAATAAGCTTGTCCTCTTTCTCAAATCAAAGCCAAGTTCCATCTACAAAACTTCTCCCAATGAGTACCGCTGTTTCCATGCATAAGGACTCCTTGGAAAGAATATAATGGAGAGTTTACACATCACTTGCCACAGAACAGAATGTTCCACCAGTGGAATGGTAATGAAAACTATCTCAGATTTCCTCTGAGTAAGAAAAAGTACAACACTAAAATGAATAAAACAGGGAAAAAATTCAGAAAGAAAAATGTCATAATGTAGTAAGGACTTCAGTGTTAACTCTTGAGTGATAGGGAGCCCAATGAAGCATTCTGAAGGGAGGAAAGACACGAATTCTTGTTATAATACAATCAATCAGACTACAGTGTTGAAACTGTCACATGCATAGAAATCGAACAAACATCCAAGAGAAGAAGGATTGGCTTGGACCAGAGTGTGGCAGAAGAAATGAGACATAATTGGAATCTGGATATATTTTGAAGGTAGAGCCAACATGATCTCTCGATGGATTCCATGTGGGTAGAAGAGAAACAGAGTAGCCAAGGATGAGTCCCAAATGTTTGGTCTAACAACTAGAAGGGGAAAATCCCCTAGAAATGGGGATGGGACGTTGTGGGAGTAATGGGTCTGGAAGCAAATAATAGGACACCCTCTTTGACACGTCAGGTCTAGATACACATTATTAAAAACCTTCCCCAAGAATACTGTAATGATGCAATATTTCTAAATGAAAAAAAAATCAGGCATAAAATCAAATGTGCAGTGTAACTCAAATGTTGAGATATCATGCATACCAAAAACATAGTTTTTTATTTTTTTTTAATTTTTTTTTTTTTTGTGCTATGCGGGCCTCTCACTGTTGTGGCCTCTCCCATTGCGGAGCACAGGTTCCGGATGTGCAGGCTCAGCGGCCATGGCACACGGGCCCAGCCGCTCCGCGGCATGTGGGATCTTCCTGGACCAGGGCACGAACCCGTGTCCCCTGCATCGGCAGGTGGACTCTCAACCCCTGCGCCACCAGGGAAGCCCAAACATACTGTTTTTTAAAGTGTAAACAGTTAACACTAGTTATTTCTAGAGAGTAAAACAAAATATAGGTGCTTTTTATTTTCTTCTCTATACTTACACTGAACATAAATTACTTTTATAATATGAATAAATATAATAATACCTCAAATATAATATTTAATATTCTCAGATCACATTCTAATGTCAGTATTTATTCATTTACTTCTCAAGATTATTTTAAGGCACATCTTTTGTGGGGATAGAAAAATGAGTCAGAGGTGGTCTGGTTTCTTAAGGAGCTCTTTTATTTAATTTTATTGAAGTATAGTGTGTTAATTTCTGCTGTATAGCAAAGTGACTCAGTTATACATATATATCCTTTTTCATATTCTTTTCCAATGTAGTTTATTACAGGATATTGAATATAGTTCCCTGTGCTCTACAGTAGGACCTTGCTGTTTATTCATCCTGTATATAATAGTTTACATCTGTTAATCCCAAACCCCCAGCCCTTCCTTCCCCCACCACCACCTTCCCCGTTGGCAACCACAAGTCTGTTCTCTATCTCTGTGAGTGTTTTTGCCTCATAGATATGTTCATCTGTGTTGTATTTTAGATTCCACATATAACTGATATCATGTTATTCATCTTTCTGATTTACTTCACTTAGTATGATAATCTCTAGGTCCATCCATGCTACTGCAAATGGCATTATTTCATTCTTTTTTATGGCTGAGTAATATCCCATTGTATATATATATATATATATATATATACTATTCATTCATCTGTTGATGGATATTTAGGTTGCTTCCATGTCTTGGCTATTGTGAAAAGTGCTGCTATGAACATAAGGGTGCATGTATCTTTTCAAATTATAGCTTTGTCTGGGTATATGCCCAGGAGTGGGATTGCTGGGCCATATGGCAACTCTATTTTTAGTTTTTTTGAGGAACCTCCATACTGTTTTCCACAGTGGCTGCACCAATTTACATTTCCCCCAACACTGTAAGAGGGTTCCCTTTACTCCACACCCTCTGCAGCATTTATTATTTATAGACTTTTTAATGGCCATTCTGACTGGTTGTGAGATGGTACCTCTCTGTAGTTTTGATTGGCATTTCTCAAATAATTAAGCAATGATGAGCTTCTTTTCATGTGTCTGTTGGTCATCTGTATGTCTTTCTTTGAAGAAATGTCTATTTAGGTCTTCTGCCCATTTTCTGATTGGTTTTGTTGTTGTTGTTGTTAAATTGTAGGTGCTGTTTATATATTTTGGAAATTAAGCACTTGTTGGTCACATCATCTGTAGGATGTCTTTTCATTTTGTTTATGGTTTTGCTTGCTGTGCAAAAGCTTATAAGTTTGATTAGGTCCCATTTATTTATTTTTGTTTTTATTTCTATTGCCTTGGAAGACTGACCTAAGAAAACATTGGTACGATTGTCAGAGAATGTTTTGCCTATTTCTCTTTCAGGAGTTTTATGGTGTCTTGTCTTATATTTAAGTCTTTAAGCCATTTTGAGTTTATTTTTGTGTATGGTGTAAGGGTATATTCTAGCTTCACTGATTTACATGCAACTGTCCAACTTTCCCAGCACCACTTGCTGAAGAGACTGTCTTTTTCCCATTGTATATTCTTGCCTCCTTTGTTGAAGATAATTGTCCAAAGGTATGTGGGTTTATTTCTGAGCTCTCTATTCTGTTCCATTGATCCGTATGTCTGTTTTTGAAGGCACTCATTTTTTTAAACAAACTTTTTAGTTTAGGATAAGTTTAGATTTACAGAAAAGTTACAAAGATATTAAAGTTCTTATACACCCTTCACCAAGCTTCCCCTAATGTTAATATCTTGTGTTGTGACGAAAGAAACGGAAGAACAGCTTCAGGGCTAACAGCACATTTTGGCTTCTGTAAGAAACTTGCTTGCTTGGGGCAGGAAGAACCGGGTTCCTGATTGGCTGATTCAAAATTAAACAGCTCCCTCCCGCCTTGGGAACTTCCCATCCTGTGAAGGGTATAAAGGCCTCGCCCGACTGTTAGTCGGGGTCTCACTCACTTCTCTCCGAGTGGGACCCTGTCCGGACAGTTTGTGTATGCTTCTATACTTGTACTTGTATAAATCCTTTGCTAATCTTTCTGCTTGGTGTTGGTGATTCTCAGGTGTCCTTGGTTGGGACACGGGTCGCATTTACCGGGGAACTCTACTCCAGGCGTGTGGCTCCCGGACCGCAACCGTGTAATGATGGTATAGTTGTCAAAACCAAGAAATTAACATTAGTATAATGCTATTAACTAAACGAGCAATGCTATTAACTAAAGACAAATCATATTTCACCAGTTTTTCCACTAATGTGCTTTATGCTGTTCCAAGTTTTAAGTCAGAATACCCCATCGCATTTAGTCACTGTGTCTTCTTAGCTTCATTTCAATCTGTAAGTTTCTTGTCCTACCTTGTTTTTCATAAACTTGGCAGAGTTTCAAAGACTGCTGGTCAGGTATTTTGAAGTTCCTCAATTTGAATTTGCCTAATGTTTTCCCCATGATTAGACTGGAGTTACAGGTTTAGGGGAAGAATACCATAGAGGTGAATTGTCTTTCCCATCACATCATATCAGGGGGCACGTGATCTTAACATACCAAGAACCTCTACATTTACAATAGAAATTTCTCTACTGTAAATTTACTACTTTTCTCTTTCCATACTTTTCTCTTTTACAAATGAGTCACTGTGTCCAGCCTACACTCACAGGGAGGGAATTAAGCTTCACACTCCAGAAGGGGGAGAACCTATATATCTCATATGACATTTTTCTGTAAGAAGAATTGTACCTTCTCCCCATTCATTTTTTTATTCAACCATTTATTAATATGAACTCATGGATATTTATTTTATTTGTTAGCATATATAATTTTATTTCTTCCAATAATATAGTAGAAACAGGGAGGACACATATTTTTATCAATATTTTACAGATGAGTATATGGTTCAATGTGTATAAATACAATTCACAACAGAGATTCAGGCTGAAAAAAAACCACAGAGTGTTTGCTGAAAGGGAGCAAAATATACGACCCCAAAATATGCCTCTAATTTTGGAGAGCTGGGTATTTTTAAGAAACAGCAGATACAGGAGAAGCTCTGAAAACTGTGTAGAAGTTAACCTTCTGTAAGAGACATTTGCAGTTATAAGGGGAATCTCTATTTGTAAGGGTGTCTCCCTCTCTGTACCTGGAAGAAAAGGATGACTAAATCTCTAGAAACTCTTATTAATGGAGAAGGCATTGACTTAAATCTGCATAACAACCATGCCCTTGTTTACTGTGCTTTGCCTGAAAAAATCCCCTGTTTCCCCCCACCCAACATCTTTCTTTTGTCTTTGGCTGGAGATGGTATTTAAGGTAGTGGCTTGGACCATTTGGGAAGTTTTGCTGGCTATCTCCCATGAATACAGAACACATACATGTTCTTAACCTTTTGTTTGTTTTTCTCCTGTTAGTCTGTCTTTTATTACAGAGGATGTCTTAGCCAAGAACCTAGAAGGGTAGAAGGAAAATTATTTTTCCTCCTCCAAACTCGTAATTATGCACTTCAGAGGGAACCCCACATGGGAACCTTTGGTAGCTTGGGCAGAAAAATGAATTATACTAAAATAACACTTCAAGAGATATAGAATTTCCACAGAACTCTAGACAATAGTTTCAGGAGACAAATCAGTTGTCTTATAGGGACTACGTTCTTTCCATTTAAGTCAAACCTAAAAATTGGCTATGAGGTCATAACCACAAAATAAAGAATACTCTCATTTATGCAATATGATGTCTATGCTTACACATAAAGAGCCCCTTCCAAAACTGAAGAGTAAACCACATTTACTTCGCCTTACGTACTAGAGAAAATATCTATGAAAAAGAACAAAAAAGAAGTTACTTTTGCCATGAGTGAAAAGCACACCCAAGGACATAAGTGCCAACCTCTCTTGGGATGGATAGGCAGGATGCTTTAAGAACTATGTACCAAAAGTAAGTACTTAGGCAGAAAACCTAAGCATGAATAAATTGGTCAGTTTGATTAACAAACATGGGAGGGTGAAAATTTAAATGCCTCTCTTTTTTTTTTTTGCAGTACGCAGGCCTCTCACTGTTGTGGCCTCTCCCATTGTGGAGCAGAGGCTCTGGACGCGCAGGCTCAGCGGCTATGGCTCACGGGCTCAGCCGCTCTGCGGCATGTGGGATCCTCCCAGACCGGGGCACGAACCCGTGTCCCCTGCATCGGCAGGCAGACTCTCAACCACTGTGCCACCAGGGAAGCCCCAATGCCTCTCTGTTTTTATTTTAGGATTCAACAATAATAGCAACTGATTGAATAAAACTGAATACAGGGAGAAAGCAGTGCAATTAGTTAATGAATTTTAAATGGAATATGATTATTTCAGTTTTCCAGTTCAAATGAAGCTACATATAACATATATTGACATTTCATTTCTTCCTTATTCCTTCCAAACTATTATACAAACTATCTTGATATAAACAAACTATCAGTTGCCTAAGAATTTTACAACAGTCCACAAAATGTCTTAAGTAAAAGAAACAGGTTCAGGCCCAGTCCCCTATGAGTACCATGAACAAGAGGTTTCCTAGCTTTACAGATGCCAACTAAAGAATGTCACTTGCCATCCTTTTCCTTAAGGACTGAGTCATTAGCCACTGTAGTCACTGACCTTCAACATACCTGGAAAATAATTCAGGGCAGAGATCAGGAATGAGGCTCTAAGAAAACTGGCAGAACAGGCATTCAGATCGCTAAATATTCCCAGGATAAAATTTTATGAACTCAATTTCATGCATCTTCCCATACTTAGAAAAGCACTAAAATCATTAACTAAGATATCTGTTCCTTATGACTAGCTAACCTTCAACCAAGATGTGTACTTGACTGCACATACCCCTTCTCCAAAATCACATATATGCTGACCTCCCCTCTTACCTCTTTGGAACAGTTCCTCAGAGCTATCTGATAGGCTGTCTCCCAGGCTACAGTCCTCAGTAAGTCCCCAAATATAACTGAAACTCACAGCTCCCACATTGTGCATTTTTATTTCTGTCCAACACAGAAATAATGAATAAGATCAGGTCATAGAGAACTTTAAGCAACACCAATATTCCATGTTCTTCAGAATAGTTCAGAGTACAAGGAATCAGATGCCAAAGGGAGTAAGAATTCTGATTATATATCTACATAGTATAACATTCCCTCTCAAGAAAGAAGACCTTTACATTCTAAAAGCAAAGAACAGTTTACAAGTGCTATAGTTCATCTGAATTCCTAAACTCTGCTGAAAAGTTAAAAATTTTCTTTTTTAATGAAAAAGGCTACCCATGCTTTTTTGTACAATACTGATTCTTTCAGAGTCAAATGATGGAAGCATAGAGTCCATTGTGGAGACAGAGAAAGGTAAGTGGGCACCTTCCACATGCATGCCTTATTTACTTTGTGTATCAAAGGAAAACTGAATGGACAATGCAGGAGTATATGGATGCCAAATATCTTATTGCTATAGAAAATTTGTACTTTATAAAGAAACCCAAATTGATTAAACAAACTGAAAAAAGGATTTTTTTATTTTATTATAGGGTCCAAGAGGCACCATAGAAATGTAGTCTAAAGGCCAAGATACTAGAAATATGTGCTATAAAGACCTCACAGCCAAACATTTGATCAGAGGACTTAAGAAGCAAACTAAACACTTATTATTACCACAGTTAAAACACAGTGTGGTAACTGGCCAAAGAAACTTTTTCAAAAAGAGAAGGAAGGCACAGTCAAGATGGCATACTAGGAGGACATGGAATTCGCATCTCCTCACAACTAGGGCACCTACCAGGCACCAGTGGGGGACCACAGACACCTAAGGGGACGGGAGGAGCCCCCAGTGACCAGGTAGGACATGGGGCGCTAGGGGAGTGAAGGGGGAGAAGTGGAGGCAGGACTGGACTGACGCCCCTGAGGGGTGGCTGGGGGAGGGGAAGGGATCCCACGCCCGAAGGCGGAAATTGGGGAACCACTGGGCGGGCAGAGGAACAAAAGGGAGCATGGCCAGGATTCCCCTGCCCACTTGGACACACAGGAACCTGCTAAGATTCCCAAGCCTGATCCTCTGACCACTTAGACTCCCTCCAGCCACGGGTCCTGAGGGAATGGGAGGGAGGGAGGGGGGAGCAAACGTAAAGGCTGGTCCTGCGGGACCAGCACCCCTGAGGGGTGGCTGGGGGATGGGGGGAGTTCCTACACCCAGTGGGACCCACCCACGGTTAGAGGTCCAGTGGGGACAGGGGAGACACTGGGGGAGATGGTGGGGGAGGGGTATGAGGGAACAGAAGGGAAGAGGGCCAGTGCTTTCCCTGTCCACTTAGGCACCGGGGAGCCTGTTGGGCTCCTGGGCCTAATCCTGTGCCCTCAGAGCCTCCCTCCTGCCACGCAGAGCCCAAGCCCCACCCCTACACCCCCACTCAGGGCCCCACCTCTACACTCGGAGATGCCCTCCAACACACTGGGCCTAAACCTCACCTACACACCCTCACCCAGGGCCTTACCTCCAAACTCTGGAACTCCAAACTCCAGAGGCCCTCCCTTGCATGAGCTGCCTCTCCCCTTCTGCGCAAGGGACAGGCAGCCCTGCACCATGCCCCACCCCATGCTCAAAACAGCCCCCCCAACGCACCTAGGTCCCACCCCACGCTAAACCCTGCCCCAACCTAAGTTCCACCCCCGGCCTAAACTCTGCCCCCATAGCCAAGGCATTTATTTTTCTTTTTCTTTTTTCCACTTTTAGATTGGCTTCTGTTTTACATTGTTGATTCATTGTTGTTGATTCTTTTATATTTTTGTTTTTCCTAATAAGTATTTTATTTTTCTCATTTTATTTTATTCTTTATAGTTTGCTATTGTTCTCTCCTTTTCGCTTATTCCCCACCCCCTTTTTCTTTTTCTTTCTTTTTTCTGTTGTGGTTTTCTTTTACCTTGTTGAGGATGTGTCAATTATAGTTTTATTTTTCCTGGTATAATTTTTATCATTCTAATTTTATCTTGTTTTTTATTCTTTGATATTGTACTGCTCCTTATTTTTCTCTTTCCTCCTTTCTTCTTTTCTTTTTTTTTTTTTTTTTTTTTTTTCTTTTAATCACACCACAAAGCTTGCCAGACCTTGGTTCCCAGACCGCAGGTCTGGCCCTAGCTGCTCTGGTGGGAGCTTGAATCCAAACCGCTGGACTAAGAGAATCTCAGACCACAGGGAATATCAATCAGAGTGAGGCCTCCCAGAGGTCATCTCAGCACCAAGACCCAGCTCTATCCAACTGCCTGCAAACTGCAGTTCTGGACGTCTGAGGCCAAGCAACCAGTAAGACAGGAATACAGTACCACCCATCAAAAAAAAAAAAAAAAAAAAAAGAAATGACAAATAAATATGTTACAGACGAAGGAGCAAGGTAAAAACCTACAAGACCAAATAACTGAAGACGAAATAAGCAACCTACCTGAAAAAGAATTCAGAGAAATGATATTAAAGATGATCCAAAATCTCGGACACAGAATGCAGAAAATACAAGAAATATTTAACAAGGATCTAGAAGAGCTAAAGAGAAAACAAACAAGGATGGAAAAAACAATTACTGAAATTAAAAATACTCTAGACGGAATCAATAACAGAATAACTGAGGCAGAAGAACGGATAAGTGAGCTGGAAGATAAAATGGTGGAAATAACTTCCAGGGAGCAGAATAAGGAAAAAAGAATGAAAAGAACTGAGGACAGTCTCAGAGACCTCTAGGACAACATTAAATGTACCAATATTTGAAGTATAGAGGTCCCAGAAGAAGAATAGAAAAAGAAATTTGAAGAGATTATAGTTGAAAACTTCCCTAACATGGGAAAGGAAATAGTCAACCAAGTCCAGGAAGCACAAACAGTACCATACAGGATAAACCCAAAGAGAAACACACCGAGACAAATATTAATCAAACTATCAAAAATTAAAAACAAAGAAAAAATATTAAAAGTAGCAAGGGAAAAACAACAAATAACATACAAGGGAATCCCCATAAGGTTAACAGCTGTTCTTTCAGCCCAAACTCTGTAAGCCAGAAGGAAGTGGCAGGACATACTTAAAGTGATGAAAGGGAAAAACCTACAACCGAGATTGCTTTACCCAGCAAGGATCTCATTCAGATTTGATGGAGAAATTAAAACCTTTACAGACAAGCAAAACCTAAGAAAACTCAGCATCACAAAAACTAGCTTTACGATAAATGCCAAAGGAACTTCTCTAGGCAGGAAAAACAAGAGAAGGAAAACACCTACAATAACAAACCCAAAACAATTAAGAAAATGTAATAGGAACACACATATCGATAATTACCTTAAATGTAAATGGATTAAATGCTCCAACCAAAAGACATAGACTGGCTGAATGGATACAAAAACAAGACCTGTACATATGCTGTCTACAAGAGACCCACTTCAGACCTAGGGACACATACAGACCGAAAGTGCTGGGATGGAAAGAGATACTACATGCAAATGGAAATCAAAAGAAAGCTGTAGTAGTAATTCTCATAAAAGACAAAATAGACTTTAAAATAAAGACTATTACAAGAGACAAATAAGGACACTACATAATGCTCAAGGGATCAATTCAAGAAGAAGATATAACAATTGTAAATATTTATGCACCAAATATAGGAGCACCTCAATACACAAGGCAAATGCTGACAGCCATAAAAGGGGAAATCAACAGTAACACAATACTAGTAGGTGATTTTAACACCCCATTTCATCAAAGGACAGATCATCCAAAATGAAAATAAATAAGGAAATACAAGCTTTAAATGACACATTAAACAAGATGGACATAATTGATATTTATAGGACATTCGATCCAAAAACAACAGAATACACTTTCTCCTCAAGTGATCAAGGAACATTCTCCAGGATAGACCATATCTTATGTCACAAATCAAGCCTTGGTAAATTTAAGAAAATTGAAATTATATCAAGTATCTTTTCCAGCCACAGTGCTATGAGACTAGATATCAATTACAGGAAAAAAACTGTAAAAAATACAAACACAGGCTTCCCTGGTGGCGCAGTGTTGAGAGTCCGCCTGCCGATGCAGAGGACGTGGGTTCGTGCCCCAGTCTGGGAGGATCCCATGTGCTGCAGAGCGGCTAGGCCCGTGAGCCATGGCCACTGAGCCTGCGCATCCGGAGCCTGTGCTCCACAACGGGAGAGGCCACAGCAGTGAGAGGCCAGCATACCGCAAAAAAAAAAAAAAAAAAAAGCAAACACATGGAGGCTAAACAATACGCTACTAAATAACTAAGACATCATTGAAGAAGTTAAAGAGGAAATTAAAAAATACCTAGAAACAAATGACAATGAAAACACAATGACCCAAAACCTGTGGGATACAGCAAAAGCAGTTCTAAGAGGGAAGTTTATAGTAATACAATCCTACCTCAAGAAACATGAAATATCTCAAATAAACAACCTAACCTTACAACTAAAGCAATTAGAGAAAGAAGAACAAAAAACCCCGGAAGCTAGCAGAAGGAAAGAAATCATAAAAATCAGATCAGAAATAAATGAAAAAGAAATGAAGGAAACAATAGCAAAGATCAATAAAACGAAAAGCTGGTTCTTTGAGAAGATAAAAAAAATAGATAAACCATTAGCCAGACTCATCAAGAAAAAAAGGGAGAAGACTCAAATCAACAGAATTAGAAATGAAAAAGGAGAAGTAACAACTGACACTGCAGAAATACAGTGTCAGGGTCATGAGATCCTGATCCAAAAAGGATCATGAGAGACTACTACAAGCAATTATATGCCAATAAAATGGACAACCAGCAAGAAATGAACAAATTCTTAGAAAAGCACAACCTGGGCTTCCCTGGTGGCGCAGTGGTTGAGAGTCCGTCCGCCTGCTGATGCAGGGGACACGGGTTCATGCCCCGGTCCAGGAAGATCCCACATGCCGCGGAGCAGCTGAGCCCGTGAGCCATAGCCGCTGAGCCTGCGCGTCCGGAGCCCATGCTCTGCAACAGGAGAGGCCACAACAGCGAGAGGCCCGCATACCGCAAAAAAAAAAAAAAAAAAAAAAAAAAACACAACCTATGAAATGGGAGAAAATATTTGCAAACGATGCAACTGACAAGGGCTTAATCTCCAAAATATAAAAAAAAAAAAAAAAAAGAAAGAAAAGCACAACCTTCCAAGACTGAACCAGGAAGAAGTAGAAAATATAAACAGACCAATCACAAGCACTGAACTTGAGACTGTGATTAAAAATCTTCCAACAAGGCTTCCGTGGTGGCGCAGTGGTTGAGAATCTGCCTGCCAATGCAAGGGACACGGGTTCGAGCCCTGATCTGGGAGGATCCCACATGCCGCGGAGCAACTAGGCCCGTGAGACACAATTACTGAGCCTGCGCGTCTGGAGCCTGTGCTCCGCAACAAGAGAGGCTGCAATAGTGAGAGGCCCATGCACCACGATGAAGAGTGGTCCCCGCTTGCCACAACTAGAGAAAGCCATCACACAGAAACAAAGACCCAACACAGCCATAAATAAATAAATAAAGCAAACTGTCAACAAGTAAAAATAAACACTATGAAAAAAATAATCTTCCAACAAACAAAAGCCCAGGACCAGACAGCTTCACAGGTGAATTCTATCAAACATTTAGAGAAGAGCTAACACCTATCCTGCTCAAATTCTTCCAAAGTATAGCAGAGGGATAAACACTCCCAAATTCATTCTACAAGGCCACCATCACCTTGATAACAAAACCAGACCAAGATGCCACAAAGAAGGATAACTACAGGCCAAAATCACTGATGAACGTGGATGCAAAAATCCTCAACAAAATACTAGCAACCAGAATCCAACAGCCCATTAAAAGGATCATACACCATGATCAAGTGGGTTTTACCCCAAGAATACAAGGATTCTTCAATATACACAAATCAATCAACGTGATACACCATATTAACAAATTGAAGGAGAAAAACCATATGATCATCTCAATAGATGCAGAAAAAGCTTTCGACAAAATTCAACACCCATTTATGAAAAAGAAACCTCCAGAAGGCAGGCATGGAGGGAACTTACCTCAACATAATAAAGGCCATATATGACAAATCCACAGCCAACATTGTTCTCAATGGTGAAAAACTGAAACCATTTCCACTAAGATCAGGAACAAGACAAGGTTGCCCACTCTCACTGCTATTATTCAACATAGTTTTGGAAGTTTTAGCCACAGCAATCAGAGAAGAAAAGGAAATAAAAAGAATCCAAATCAGAAAAGAAGAAGTAAAACTGTCACTGTTTGCAGATGACATGATACTATACATAGAGAATCCTAAAGATGCTACCAGAAAACTACTAGAGCTAATCAATGAATTTGGTAGAGTAGCAGGATACAAAATTAATGCACAGAAATCTCTTGCATTCCTATACACTAATGATGAAAAATGTGAAAGAGAAATTAAGGAAACACTTCCATTTACCATTGCAACCAAAAGAATACAATACCTAGGAATAAACCTACCTAAGGAGACCAAAGACCTGTATGCAGAAAACTATTAGACACTTATGAAAGAAATTAAAAATGATTAAAAAAATACAGATGGAGAGATATACCATGTTCTTGGATTGGAAGAATCAACATTGTGAAAATGACTATACTACCCAAAGCTGTCAACAGATTCAATGCAATCCCTCTCAAACTACCAATGGCATTTTTCACAGAACTAGAACAAAAAATTTCACAATTTGTATGGAAACACAAAAGACCCCGAATAGCCAAAGCAATCTTGAGAAAGAAAAACCGAGCTGGAGGAATCAGGCTCCCTGCCTTCAGACTATACTACAAAGCTACAGTAATCAGGACAGTATGGTACTGGCACAAAAACAGAATTATAGATCAATGGAACAGGATAGGAAGCCCAACAATAAACCCATGCACATATGGTCACCTTATCTTTGATAAAGGAGGCAAGCGTATACAATGGAGAAAAGACAGCCTGTTTAATAAGTGCTGCTAGGGAAACTAGACAGCTGCATGTAAAAGAATGAAATTAGAACACTTCCTAACACCATACACAAAAATAAACTCAAAATGGATTAAAGACCTAAATGTAAGGCCAGAAACTATCAAACTCTTAGAGAAAAACACAGGCAGAACACTCTATGACATAAATCACAGCAAGATCCTTTTTGACCCACCTCCTAGAGAAAAGGGAAATAAAAACGAAAATAAATAAATGAGACCTAATGAAACTTAAAAGCTTCTGCACAGCAAAGGAAGCCATAAACAAGACGAAAAGACAACCCTAAGAATGGGAGAAAATACTTACAAATGAAGCAACTGACAAAGGATTAGTCTCTGAAATATACAAGCAGCTCATGCATCTCAGTATCAAAAAAATACAAACAACCCAATCCAAAGATGGGTGGAAGTCCTAAACAGACATTTCTCCAAAGAAGATATACAGACTGTCAGCAGACACATGAAAGGATGCTCAACATCACTAATCATTAGAGAAATGCACATCACAACTTCAATGTGGTATCACCTTACACCAGTCAGAATGGGCATCATCAAAGAATCTACGAACAAGAAATGCTGGAGAGGGTGTGAGAAAAGGGAACCCTCTTGCACTGTTGGTGGGAACGTAAATTAATACAGCCACTATGAAGAACAGTATGGAGGTTCCTTAAAAAAATAAATATAGAACTACCATATGACCCAGCAATCCCACTACTGGGCATATACCCTGAGAAAACCATAATTCAAAAAGAGCCATGTACCACAATGTTCATTGCAGCACTATTTACAATAGCCAGGACATGGAAGCAAACTAAGTGTCCATCGACAGATGAATGGATAAAGGAGATGTGGCACATATATACAATGGAATATTACTCATCCATAAAAAGAAACGAAATTGAGTTATCTGTAGTGAGGTGGATGGAGCTAGAGTCTGTCACAAAGTAAGTCAGAAAGAGAAAAACACATACCATATTCTAACACATATATGGAATCTAAAACAAACAAAAATGGTTTTGATGAACCTAAGGGCAGGACAGGAATAAAGACACAGATGTAGAGAATGGACTTGAGGACACGGGGAGGGGGAAGGGTAAACTGGGATGAAGTGAGAGAGTAGCATGGACATATATACACTACCAAATGTAAAACAGATATAGCTAGTGGGAATCAGCTGCAAAGCACAGAGAGATCGGCTAAGTGCTTTTGGACCACCTAGAGGGTTGGGATAGGGAGGGTGGGAGGGAGACACAAGAGGTAGGAGATATTGGGATATACGTATGCATATAGCTGATTCACTTTGTTATACAGCAGAAACTAACACAACACTGTAAAGCAATTATACCGCAATAAAGATGTTAAGAAAACAAAAAGACCAAAAATAAAGAAAGAAAGAAAGAAAAGAAAAAGAGAAGAAGAGGAGGAGGAGCAGGAGGAGGAATGGTGAGATAAAACTAAGTATTTAGACACTGGAACAATTTTTCCCAGAAATTAAAAATAAATATCTTTTTGCCAGGGTGACTTTTGAGAATCATAGATTCAAAAGATTTAAATATTATATAATAAGCATATATTATACTATTTTCATCAAGTATAATAAATATGCACATATACATATAGATAGATATACATATTTAGGAAATGCAATTGCAAGTATATTATTTCAGGACAGATAAACGCAATACTTCAGAAAGACACTAAAGATGTCACTATCTGTAGAATGTCCCACCACAGTGACAACATAGGTTGCTAGGAAACCCAGTGAGATGAATAACAAAAGAAAGTTTCAACCATGTAAAGATCTGATGTAAATCGTTAAGCAAAACAAATTCATTTCTGGTCTTTATGCTCTAACCTTTGCGAGATTTGCATTGTTCCATAAAGAAATCTTAAATATGCATCGTAGAAAATCCTGTAGCTATCAAAATATCTGGGATGCTCTAAATTCTTAAATCAATATCTCCATACACCTGCAATGATAATGGCCATTCATCCCTCAGTTGATAACACCACCTGGTATACAAAATCACTCATTTATTCAAAAAAATTTATTAAACACTGATCACTTGTCAGGCAGTGATATAAATGCTGGAGAGAAAAAAATCGAGCAAAACACAATCCCTGCCCACTGAGAAAATAAAATCTAGTGTCAGACACAAATATTAATCCAATAATCACATAAGGAAATGGGAAAACTTAATTGTCACAAGTGCTACAGAACAGAAATACAAGTTGCTTTAAAACTGTTCAGTGGATGAAGTTGACCTGATTAGGGAGATAAGGAAAAGCTTTCCTGAGAATGTGATACTTTACAATGTTATCAAGGGTATGTAAGTGTTAACTAGGTTAGCAAAAGAGGAAACAATTTTGAAAATAAGGCCTTAGAACATGGTGAACACCAGAAGACAATGTGGCTAGAAAAGATAGAAAATCCTAACAGAAGGTAAGCCGAGGTAGAAACCAGGATAACAGTGTCCCTGTAAATTATGTTAAGAGTGTTTTTCTTTCTGCTAAGAGCAGTAAGCCAGCTTTGAAGTGCTAACAGCAAGGCAGATAATGCAATTAGATATGCATTTTAAATGTTCTTTGGCCACTGTGTAAAGAATACAAGGCGGAGCCAGAGGACAAGTGGGGAAGATCAGTTCAGGTGAGGAGGCTGGCTACAAGAGAGACATGAATCCAGTCAATATATATTTAGGAGACAAAATCAACAGGACCAGGTAACGACTGCACATGGGATGAGGGAAGAGTCAGGGATGATTCTGGGGCTTCTGACTCTTACTTACCTAAACTTTAAAGTTCTTTATGATCCCAGATTTGGGGTGATTAATTAAAGCAGCAAATTATAGACCCCTTTCATGAAAAATCTAAAAAAAGAGGATGTTGAGAACAACACCTGTATCTCCCGCTTATGCAGGTGGCATTATTGGAAATAAGGAACACTGGAGGAGGGCCAGGGTTTATCTGTCTGTTGGCCTGATTGTTCAGTTACTTTGGGAAATTAGCTGAATTTTGGTCATGTTGAATGTGTCAGAGGTGACTAGCTGTCAGCCAAAAATTGATGCTTATTTCATAGTGGAGAATTATTGTGGGAATTAGGTGCTCAAAGACTATATTTCCCAACCCTCCCTGATCCTTTGCATCTGGCTAGGGCCACGTGCTTAGTTCTCACTAGGGGAGTACGGACAATAGTACTGGGCCACAAAGCTTAAGAAGCAGGTGTGATTTTTACCGCCTCTTGGTTCCCCATCCACTGACCTCATGCAAAAGTCTACAAGCCCTAAAAGAGAGTAAAACTCCAAGTAAAAGGGAGTAGGTTTCCCTAAAAATTACCATGTAGAAGGCTGCATTCCCACCAGAAACTCTGAATTGGGCTAAGAAATCAAGTTTTATTGTGCTACGCCATTGGAATTTTGGACTATATTTGTTACAACAGCTAGCAATATCTTAACTAAAACATGGAACTTGATATACGTTTGATACTTTCATGGGAAGCTGTCAGATAGGCAATTAGATACACAGATCTAGAGCTCAAGGGAGAATTCTGAACTGAAGATTTTAATTTGAGAGTCATCTGGGTAATGGTGATAGTTAAAGCTGTAGGCACAGATGAGATTGCTTAAGGAGAAAATACAGTTTAGAAGGGGAGAGACCCTTAGATGGTTCAACAGTAGAGAAGACTTCGGGACAGAAGTATAAAGTCATTGTCTTCTTATAGATGTATTGGTATAGTTAAATGGTTACTGGTATCCAGAAGTATCTATTCAGTGACAGTTACGTCGCCTGTATTTACCCCATGAATATTTATTGATCATCTATTATATCCCAGACACAGTGTGGGGCATACAGATGCAATGTTTATCAAGTCCTCAGAAAGATCACTATGGTAGCATATAACAGGGGACTCGACCTGGCCAGAAAGTCAGTGGGAGTTTCATAGAGTATGTTTTAAGCAGAGGCCTAAAGGCTTAGTAGGAGTTAGGCTGGCTACGGTGAGGGTGGGAGGGCAGGCTATTTCTGGCCTGGTACAGCATGAAGCTCCTGATAGCAATATGCTGAGACATTTTACGAAGTGAAACAGTGACGATATGGGAAGGGGAGGGAGGGTGGGTGAAGAAGACCAAAAGCTAAGTAGGGATGAGGTCATTCAGGAACCCCTTAGGCTCTACACTAAGGATTCTGGACTTTATCAGAAGTGATGAGACACAATTCAATGGTTTTAAGCAGGAAGGGCATAGAATAATGATGTCAGAACTTTGATTCACATGAAGTAGGCTTTTATGAGCTGTTTAACACTATAACCACCTATTGGAGGTTATCGAGGGGACATGACTGCTGGTTGACCTACAAGCTGGACCCGGGCAATCAGAGGCTCTTTACCTCCTCCCCTATGCTTGGAATGTATGCTCTGCCCACCTTCCTGCACTAGGAGCTACTTCAAGGGTACAGCCTTGAGAAAGTAATGTGCTATTGAGATCGTCTAAATGGTACATGTGACTGAACTCCAATATGGCCCCTACATAAACTCTTACGATTCTGGCGAGCGGGTACAGAGATCTATTCACCTTGTGGCTGCCCAAGACAAGCCTACTGTGTAAGTCCCCTTGCTCATTAAACCTGCCACCTACCACTCTAGAATGGTCTGTCTCTTTCTCTGGTTTCTCCTTGCCCTCCATGTACAGGGGCAGATTCAGACTTCACCCGGGAAACTCCCAAGGTTGCAAACCAACACCACCATATTTTATTCCCACTGGAAAACTCTTCCAGAATCCTAAATTCTTTCCTACAAGCTATTGTTAACTTGAATCCTTTGTTATTTGAGTAACACTCAAATTTATACTCTCCTGTATAAATTACCCATACAGACACTCTTTAGTCAGCAACACAGTGTCACTGTAGCTTCAGAACTTCACCAACACAATTTGGGACCCTTCTTTATGTGTCTTGATTAAGTTTAACCAGTGATTTAAAATGTGTGCATTTATTCAACAAACGCTGACTGGACCAAGTAAACAGAACCAAATAAGACCTGGTGTTGCCCTCAAGAAGCTTACTGCTTTGAGGTAGAGGGAGAAAAATAATGATAGGCCGGTATCATTTTTAAGTACTCATTAAGTACAAGTTTTAAGAACTCCATAAGTGCAGAGGAAGCATGGAAGCATTGGGGAAGGCTTCAGAGAGGAGATGATATTTAAGCAGGACCACAGAAGGTTAAACAAAAGTTAAGTAGATCATGCATGAGAGAGTGGCATTCCAAAGAAAGAACAAAGCAAAATCAAACGAAAAATGAAATTGCATGGCAAACATAAAAAATTAAACATTGAATTGGTAGAATGGTCTTTTAGGCCAGGTAAAGAATTTTGCATACTGATAACCCTTCATAATATGGCTCACACAGCAAATTTTAGCTCCCTTACCTTGCTTTCCTTTTTCTTTCTAACATATCACTTAACTTCTAAAATAATACATACTTTATGTATTTATCATGTTTATTTCCTATCTTCCTTACATCGCTTATTCCCTAACTTACATTAGAATGTAAGGTCCAACACCAGGAGAGTCAGTAATCTTTGTTCTGTTCATTGAAGTAACTATAACACCTAGGTCAGTACCAAGCACATAGTAGACACTCAATAAATATGTTTAATTAAAAAAAAATCATCTTTTGAGTCAGCTATCTTCAAAATGTATTTTATCACACATACCTATCAGTTAAAACTACTTGAGTTCATAATCTCACATATATATATATATGTATATATATAAATGGATTTATTTATATCTATATTCACCACACTAATAACAATGTATACATAATAAAAGTCATACAAAACATTTCCTTTAAAAAGAAATTAAAATAATTAGAAATCGAAGTTCTAACAATTTCTTCCCCTGGCCTCTCTCCATTGTGTCATCTGCGTCGCAAAACATGCTGTTTCTTTTTTTTTTTTTTTTTTTTTTTTTTTCCTTTTTTTTTTGCCGTATGTGGGCCTCTCACTGTTGTGGCCTCTCCCATTGTGGAGCACAGGCTCCGGACGAGCAGGCTCAACGGCCATGGCTCACGGGCCCAGCCGCTCCACGGCATGTGGGATCCTCCCAGACCGGGGCACGAACCCGTATCCCCTGCATCGGCAGGCGGACTCTCAACCACTGCGCCACCAGGGAAGCCCCATGCTGTTTCTTTAATTGCATCCCCTGCCTTGGTAAGAAATCACATTACTTCTCCATATAGCCCAATGGTCAGACCCAGTCACATGGCATCCCCTATCTGAAAGGGACCCTGGTAAAGGGAGTTCAGTGCTACTCAGTTGTGATGCAAACCTACTGTGCGTGTAGCATCCAGTTAGGCCCATGGAGTCCTCTCTCCTTCTGTCCCCTCTTTGGGACTTGGACACAAGGGGCTCTAATTCACATAATGAAGCTCATACTGCTTGTGGTGCTATGCATAATGAATTTCTGTCTCTGACTCAGAAGACTCATGTCTTCCAATAACATCCATAAAACAATAAGAGAGTAAGTCATTAGCCTGTCAAGAGGGTAAGATCAAATCCCAGACCTTACAGGATATTGACATCATCCTGCTTCTTTTGAAAGTGGTAGGGAAATAGCTCCATAACGTCCGCTCTTTCCTCTTGATTTCCTAATTCTACAAGTGTCTGAGTATGAACACATTTTTGAAGTTCTACTGTAACTGAATTAAAATAGCAGTAAGCAACTCTATTACATAAGGGTTTACATTTAAATTGTTCATTGTATTACTCAGGAGAATAGCGGTGTTTCCCAGTGAAAGGAGAAATGCTCAGGAACAATGAAGAGAGAGAAATAATGATTCCACTATTTCTAGAAGTTTAATGGGAGAGTAAGAGTGAGAGATGAGGAATGTAGAAGAAATAGGATATAAAAACCACAAGTTACTTCAAAGAATGGAAAATCGTTTGAAGGACGTACTGAAGTAATTCAAGTATATTTATGCAAGTGATAACATAAACAATTAAAGTGGACTGAGGGATAGCCTGCAAAGCAAGCTGCATTTTATTTTAATAGTAAAGACTACTGCAGGAGTCAAAAAATTTCTACAAATCCCTGGCTTAGAGTTCCATGGCAAAGTTCAGAAGGTAGGAGATTTAAACAAAGAACACTTTGTTCCCCTACTCAAATCTCTTGATTTGATTTTAAATTATTTTTAAAGCTTAAAGATTTTACCATATTTCTTTAAAATTCATATTTATGGACCTTTAGCTACATTTGCTTTTCAGATTCCTTTCCGGTTTACAGGTACAAGAGAAAGCTGCCAATAGTTACTTAGGATAGGAGGTTAGCTGATTGGTCCTGAGCAGAATTTCTTACAAAAGGAAGTAGGCTGTCCTAAATAATCTAAAATAAAGAAAAGAGGGATTGAAAGTTTTTTTTCAGTTTATGCCATTATAAATCATAACAGCCTATCACAATCATCTTCTCATCCTTACCCTAGTGCCGCATCTGGCCTATCACATTTTTAGTTCAATGTAAAACTTTGCAGAAAATTAAATACAGTCTTTCCTTTTAGGCAACAAAAGAAGAGGTATAGCAGATTTCATTTCACAAAATGCACTTCTGCTACTGGTAATTTAAAAATTAGCTGAAGTAAAAGTGAAAACCTTGGTGCAATCATTTAGCCTTTTTTCCATTAAAATAGCATTTTAATTTAATAGTTTGAACAGTCATGGTCACACACGTTTTTTTTTGGACATTTCTCAGAAATACCCCTAATGATATTGCCATCACAAAGCAAAACACACATACACTACACGTTGGCAAGATTATTTTCAACTGTGACAGTTACTTAATAGATTTGAATGCACTTAATTTTAAAATAGAGGGGAAATAAATTCTAATGAAATACTTAGAACTTTACTTTTTCTTATAATTGTAGCTTCTTGATGCAAAGAGCCATTAGTAAAATTGTACTTTGAAGAAGTTCCACAAAATGTTCAGAAGAAAAGAAAAAGTCCCACAAGTTATAATTCGATAGTATTTGCATCTTGAAAATGGAGATTACTTTTTTTTTTTTGGCTGCATTGGGTCTTTGTTGCTGCGTGCAGGCTTTCTCTAGTTGTGGCGAGCGGGGGCTACTCTTCATTGCAGTGCACGGGCTTCTATTGTGGTGGCTTCTCTTGTTGCAGAGCACAGACTGTAGGCACGTGGGCTTCAGTAGTTGCAGCACGCGGGCTCAGTAGTTGTGGCTCATGGGCTCTAGAGCACAGGCTCAGTAGTTGTGGCGCATGGGCTTAGTTGCTCCATGGCACGTGGGATCTTCCTGGACCAGGGCTCGAACCCGTGTCCCCTGCATTGGCAGGTGGATTCTTAACTGCTGCGCCACCAGGGAAGCCCAAGATTACTTTTTAATTGCTTCAAAATTCAAATCTCTAACCTAGGGTGAGAGCTGGCCATCAAGCATCAAGTTGCAGAGGAAACATCCCTCTTCCAGTCTACTTTTCCCTCAGGCAGCAGACCTCCCCTGTCCTGCAAAAAATACCACTGGACTTACAACAGCAGAACAAACACTTGCTGTTTCTTCAGCAATAACAACAAATAGGAGCCTTCAGGTATACACCAGCAGACTGCGAGGGTGAGCTCCCGGTGCTCCAGCCTCCTGCTTCAGTGGTTTATTATCAGAAATTTCCGCCAAAGTTTAAAAATAATGCATATAGAATTAATTAGGTACCTGTGTGTTACCCATCAATGTTTTAAATATGAGAAAATCTTTTAAATGGTTAGCAATTCATCTTTTTTTTACTTAAACTTTATTTCTAGTAACAATTGTAATATGTCTTTGCAATTTATAATGTATGAGGCTGCCATCCTGTGATGTTTTGAAGGCCTAATTCTCCAGTCCAAAAATGTTTAATGGACAGCAATGCTGAGTTTGTTTTTAAATTTCTCTTTTCTTCCTTTATCCTCATCTCCTCACTTTAGATTTAACCTTCACTCTTTCAAAATATGAAAGATCTTGGAAAAACATTTTTAAAATATTTCTGGCTTTTACTATGCTAATAATAACACCACCTCATAAAAAAATGCTCAAATGCAAATGATACCTTTGTTAAATGGGTGGCATTAACTTCACTAAAAACAAAATCTATCAAGTAGTTGAATTGTATTGGTTTTTTACATACATAGGCAAGAAATGTCCCAGAAGAAGCCTAAATTAAGCAAATGAATAAAAGCTGCAAAGCTATTCCAAAGTTGTTCTGGGGCACAGTAGACATCTGGGACAGGAAATCCAGTTGTTCAATTTGCCTGATCTCTTGCCAAGATTTTTAACACTTTCCACACCAAACATTCAACCAGCTCTGTTCAAAAACAACATTGTGAGGATTTTCAACTAGTTACATTTTTATTCTTCAAATTTCTCTTTGCCATTTTGGAGGCAAAAGCTGATAAATCTTTCTTTTCCCTGCAGTCTTTGTCATGGGTCTGTTGATGCTGAGAGAGTAGCCTTGCTGAGATGTCTTCGATAAGCAGTATTCTTCTTTTCAGGCCAGTGACACCATATAATGGGATCACCCCACTAAATCCATGCATTTCAGGGGATACTGAATGTTCTCCTAAGGCACTAAAAGCAGTCATCTATTTTTAAATGGGGAAATTAATATAATACAAAATAGCATCTATCCAAACCACAGCGGTTCTTAATCACTTTTAATCTAAATCTTCCACAAAAGTGCTTTAACTGATTTGAGTTACCATTTTAATGATACTTATTCCATCTCTTGAAATAAGATGGGCTGCTGTTTGAAAACACATATCACTCTGAATGCTGCATAAGGGTTTTTATCATTGTTTTTAAAGCAAAGGAAATCTTTAAACACACACAGTGGGAGATTTTAATAGATCGCAAAATAAGGTGCTTTGGTACAACCAAAGTTACTGAAATATACAACAGAGTCAGTTTAAGTGCTTTTCAAAGCAAATTTCAACTTGAATTTTGCTTTAGCGCCGTTGAATATGCCCATTTTAACCCATCCTGAATATTGTAATGATCACTTTAATAGTATCTGAGACGAGGGAGGGAGATGCAAGAGGGAAGAGATATGGGAACATATGTATATGTATAACTGATTCACTTTGTTATAAAGCAGAAACTAACACACCATTGTAAAGCAATTATACTCCAATAAAGATGTTAAAAAAAATAGTATCTGAGGGAAAAATGATCCATTGTCAACAATAAGAGACTGATATGCAATACATGGCAAATTTGGGGCTAGGTGCCATAGCATTCTCTCAGGATTAGGATATGACACTGGTACCTAATTTTGTGTTCAAAATCAGTGCCAATATATTACTATACTTTGAAAACAGAAGTTTAGATAAACCTTGTCAATTACTTAGTGTCAATAATCTATTCTAAACTAGAATATCTTTTGAATTCAATTGCTATTTCCCAAATGATAATCTCTTTAAAAATCCTTTTTGTTTAGTCTTAATGACTGGATATCTTTCAAAAAGCATATCAGGTACTCCCTTGCTTTCTGAAACATAGCACATTGAACTCAACTTTTCATTCAGGCAGAGAAGGAGAAAGGCAGCCAGCCTGCTATCCTGTCTCTAAAGCAGGAGATCTAGCCCTGAAACTCAAACCCTTCACTTGCTAACTGGGTTCTGGGACAGTAACTTTTAAACTGTAAACTACTTTAAGCTCCTAATAATAAGGTCCTCAAAGACAAAGCAAGGTGAATCAGGGTTGATGGTACCCTCCCCTCAAAATGTCCCCAAACTGCTACATTTTAATTCTTATACTTGCTAGACTTATATTTTGCCCCTTTAGGTTTTTACTAGGTACTATAGTTTTCATTGCCATCAGTGTACCTACTATAAAGCTCTTTCTTTTCTTCACCTTGCCCCTTCAAATGGTCTGCTGTGGTTTATAATACCAGATTATAATCATGTCATGTATAACGGTTTCCATCACTTATTTGTACAGTGCATGGGCTTTCATGCATGGATTTTGTGAGATGGGTCTGCCTGGATGCTCAGGGGTCTCTTTCACTTTTTTTTAGGATCCTGATTATGTGTTGTATTACTATACACATTATGATTGTTCAAAAAGTCAAAAGTGCTTTCTAAATGTAAAAGTAAATACTTTCAATTATGTGCAGATAAATTCTATCAGTAACAGATAAACTGTCAAAAGTCACGCAATTAACGGCAAATCCAGAACTAAACCCCAAGGATTCTACCTCCCAGTTCAGTATTTAACTTCTAAAAGAAATGGTCTATATATGTTGCCTTCTTTTCCTAACTATTTATTTTCTCCTGAGTCCTTCACTCTGATTTTCCCCATTCTAATAAAACGGCTTTATCAAAAATTCTCCGAGTTTCAAATCCGAATGCTGACCCAGCCCCGTTTCTCCTCAACTTTCTCTTCAGGGTGTTACCCTTCTGGATGCTCCTTCACCCTACTCTTATGTCATTCCTTGAGGATACACTAACTCGCCCTTCTCCAGCTACTCCAAGTACTTCTTTTCTTTTTTCTCCAATAATTCCTTTTCCACTCCAAACCCCATGAGTGGCATTTCTGAAAGCACAGTGGCCAGCCCTCTTCTTGCTTCCCACTAGCCAGAAAAGACCCAATCTGAATGACTATGCTTGACCTCTAAATAAATTCTGCAATTGCCTGGGGGACATTTCTATCACTTTACCACTGTCACTTCAAGTGCCAAGGAATTTGAAACAAGTTCTTACTTATTCATTCTCACTGAACTGGTTTCCACTCCCAAACTGAAGGCCTCCCAACAGAGTCACTCCTTCCCCTTCCTCCCTGAGAACTTTGACCCAGCACCCTCTCCACTACTCTACCCAACTACTCTATCTGTCATTCCATCTCAACAATTACTTCTCCTAAGTTCCTCCATTATCAGCTGTGCACCCTCTCTTGTCACTTCACCACGCCATGGGAGCCAGCACCAAGTTTCTATTTCTTCATACCTGACCTGGAGATATTGTTTTAATTACAGAGGTACTGACAGTTATGTCAAACATGTTTTGCAAAGAAAATACAGGTCTTGGTTTTTGTTACCATCATTTCTATTGTAGCTACTATCCTAGGCTCTCATTATCTTAAAACCTGAATGTCCTTCTACAGCTTAATAGTGGTCTCCCTGACTAGAGCTTTCCTCCATGTGAATTGGTCCTACATTTTCTACCTATTTTTCCTTAAATCTTGCTTTGAACATGTCACTATATAATAAAGAAACTATGCTGGCTGTCACTTATCTCATAAAATGTAAACTCCTGTCAGGTTTCAAAGCTCTTCATAATGACAAAAACAACATTTATTGAGTGTTTCACAGGTGCCAGCGACCATTACAACCATTTTACATGTATTAATTATTTTAATTCTTCCAACAGCTCAGTGAGGTAAATACTGTTATCAACCTCCTTGTACAGATTAAGAAAGTGAGGTACAGAGTGAGGTGAAGCAATTTGTGCAAGGTGACACAAAGTGTAGAGGCAGCATTTGAGAATCTGATTCCAGCAGCTAAACTCTTAAAAACTACATTAAACTTCAAAATCCATAATCTTAACTACCTCTAATGTTAAATCACCTAAGTTTTATCCATGTTTCAACACTCTGACTAGACTTACCACATCAGTGAACCCTCCCTGAGATAGTCTAATCATTTTAGTACTGCTGACCAGATGGAAGGAAAGCTCCATGTCGTTATATTCCTTTTTGAATTTGATGGGGTTCAGGACATGCCACCCCCAAATAGGGCACCTTGGCATACTGAATATTTTAAGCTGAAGGAGTGTGAGAAAACAGCAGAAGCAAAGTCATTCTGACTTTCGCCTCAGGCTTCTCCCTTGAAACAGGTCATAAAACCCTCAGGTAGAAGTTGCCCTCCCTATACCCAGAGGAAAAGAGCATCCTTATCTATGAAGACAAAGAGACGCCAAGAAGAATCCCAACAAACTGGCCTTACCAAGCTTCCCCCATTTTACTACATTTATCTCACACTCCTTAACCTGTCATATTTCTACACAACTGCCCATTTTTCAAACCTAGCATACATATACTCAGGCTGAACTGTTTCTTCTGGGTTTCTTTTCCTTATGAAGGCTCTTGTGTCACATAAAATTACATTAAATAAATCTGTATGTTTTTTCTCCTGTTCATCTGTCTTTGTTAGTTTAATTTCCGGACCCAGCCATGGACCTTTGATGGTGGAGGAAAGCTTTTTTCTCCCTACATATTCCATAACACCAAACTCTGTAGAAATCCCATTGCATGTATTCAATCAATATTTATTGACCAACTGATTTATCCACTACAAAATGTATCATTCTAAAGGCAAAACTAGAGCTAGGCCTTCAGAAATGCCCAAATTCAGGAAGAAAGAAGAGATCAAGAGACAACCGAGGCATAAAAATGAGTTGTCAGAAGCCTGGGAGTAATTTTTATCACAGCTATCCCACTGCAAAGAACTATGATGTTGTGTAAATCACTTACTTGGAAGCGGTAAATTATCTCATTAAATGTAGTAACAGGGCAAATTAATACTTTCCAAGGAATACTTTTTAGTTCCATATAAGGTTTTAAAATAGTTAATTTATAAAATAAATAAAATAAAATTCAAAAATTCAAAAAAAAGTTAATTTATTTTAAGGGATTATTTTATTTCAATTATGTAAATTCTCACTCTAAAAAAATCATCAATAAAAAGAAGGATGGCAGAAAAAATATTCAAATTTAATTAATTTTACGCCCAACTTTTCCCTGGTTTTCAGATATCTTTACTCCTACCAGCTTTAAGAACAATATTAAAAATCATAATCAGATTCTAAAGTCACCTTATCCATACACTCAAGGGTCGAGGAGACTTTATAAGAAAACAGTATTTTTTAACTTAATGGCTCCCTAATCCTCCCATAGCCCTGCCCCCTGGCCTAGCCCTCTACCCCATCCCCTTTCACACACCCACAGTGGGTTCAAACTCTAGGCCTCTCTTACCATATGTTGAAAAATAACCAGCTTTTGTTACACAACAGAATCTTCCATTTACAGAGGCAGCTAATAGTGAGTGCCGGGTGCGTGAGGTAACATTACAGGGTCTGTATCTATATATACTCTGCAGCTGCAGGACTTAGTGATTTCCAACTCTCTGGGTATAATGCAAAGTCAAATGCCAGATCAAAAAATAAATTTGAGAGACAGCATGATGAAATCAAGGGACAATGATTCCCTCTGCACTACCCATCTGAGCAAGAACTTACATCAATATTAGTACCATAGCACCTGGCCTGAACCAGCTGCTTCATCTTCCAAACTAAAAATAACATGCCTGATCTAAAACAGTGAGGGACAATATGAAGAAGCTAGGTTTCATTAAAGGGTTTTTTCAATTTCTCAATGAAAAAAAAACTGATGAGATATATATGTATATAATTATATATATGTACATATATATATCCATTGGATACATTAATGTCTCACTTCTACCCTTTCAGGTCAGTGTTCTTTATTTTCTTGTAAATTGCCAATTTATATAATGATCTAGTGATATGTGATTGGCTGGCATGAAATATTACTCATTAAAAACACAGTTGCGGGGCTTCCCTGGTGGCGCAGTGGTTGGGAGTCCGCCTGCCGACGCAGGGGACACGGGTTCGTGCCCCGGTCCGGGAGGATCCCGCATGCCGCGGAGCAGCTGGGCCCGTGAGCCATGGCCGCTGGGCCTGCGCGTCCGGAGCCTGTGCTCCGCAACGGGAGAGGCCACAGCGGTGAGAGGCCCGCGTATGCCAAAAAAAAAAACAAAAAAAAACAGTTGCAATGGCCAAAATGAATCCTGAGCAACGTTGTTGATATAAACCATCAGCTGCTTTGTTTTTGAGGCCAAATCATTCTGAAATGGCTAGAATTCTTTTCCTCTATGTTTACAATATATTCATTCTAATTGCTTCTTGGGTAAGACCTAAAGCTGCAATTTTAATTTGACACTTATTGTTTAAAAGTCTCTTATAGAAGAATAGGTATAATATTTAACTTTTAAATATTAAGGTAGATCACATTTTCCTATAGGATTTAAACAAAATAAAAATTGCTGAGGGGGTATTGCTAAATAGAAAATGGTTGGTGACAATATCCCAATTAATCTCAAAGCAAGTATCAAATTTTTTAAAGTTCATTTGGCTACAAGAGGCATAAATAAATACACTTCCGTTTCCCTGTGACCCACACTCATGATCTACAAGATGGCTGTCACGGAGGGGTGCTGGCTGGGCAGAGCCCCCTGGATGCTTGCGTGACTTATTCAGCTGCGAAGCATCTGGATGGTCAGCATGGAAAGGCTGAGGGAGCATTTGTGTCCCATAATGCTGTGCACTGCCACTGCCATATAAATGGGAAGTGCACCTACAGACATGCGTCTAGAGAATTGATCAAGACAACTATAATACAGGCAGCTTCCTTTTAAACTAGGCAACAAACGTATGGATACCAAGGGGGAAAGGGGGAGTGGGATGAATTGGGAGATTGGGATTGACATATATAAACTATTGATACTATGTATAAAATAGATAACTAATGAGAACCTACTGTATAGCACAGGGAACTCTACTCAATGCTCTGTGGTGACCTAAATGGGAAGCAAATCCAAAAAAGAGGGGATATATGTATAGCTGATTCACTTTGCTGTACAGTAGAAACTAACATAACATTGTAAAGCAACTATACTCCAATAAAAATTTAAAAAAATAAATTCCCAACAAAACTTAAAAGTTCCCTTCTATCCTTTTTGCTCTATTGTGCAGAGATAAGTACCAGTACTTACTGTAATACTGAAGAACTGTACCAGGACTTCATTTTCTAGAGCCTGCAGACAAATGCTGAGTCGATTTTGGCTGCTTAAGCAGGAGAATGAGAAACTATGATTAATTACTCAATTGCCAGACAGCCACTGACCCATGTGTCTTTGCATTGGCCACATCCTTTTTGTCCTTCTTTTATGTCTTCTGCTTAGTCCAGTATGTGGCACATAACAGATGTTTAATAAATGTTTTGGAAGTGTTTTATTGTTTTAGATACAGCACTGTTCTCAGCATGGTATGAATATAATGACACTGATGACAACTGAACTCTAGGCGTTTAAGGACTTACATGTGACATCTCAGTTATAGGACCTTACCTTTAGAAAACACACAATCTACTTTTTTTTTTTTTTTTCCTGAGAGAAGATGTTTTTAAGTTTCAGGTAATCATCTAGAGTCTTAAGACTGTTACTTCTGTTTCTGCTATTTTGACAAAGTATTATTCAACCTGAAAAGAATAAAGTATAACATCAAAGAGCAAATTGCTTAGTTTCAATCAGTCATGTTGGTCATGCCTTCCAGCCTTCTATGGTGCACTCATATTCTAGTCCAAGAGTTAATTTGGGGGCTGGCACAGATTTCTACATTTAAAAGCTAGCTCACTGGTGTCCCTTTAATGTCTCTACTGGAAGTGCATCCTAAATAATTACCCTGCTGGTCTTGGGCATCTCTCAAGGCATGTCCAGAGTCTCGCTTTCCACTGCATTGCTTTGAGAGCTGTTCTTTGTTTCCACTTTCCTTTAAATTAGGAAGTAAGACTGGGAATCCTCCAGACTTGGTTCAGACTGTATTTTCTAATTAGATGATTGGAAAACTTTAATTAATAAGATGACCCCAGCATAAAAATCAGGTCATACTGTTAAGTACTTATAACTTACAAATTTTAGCAGGCACCAACTTCTGCAAGTCAGCCAACTTTGGTAGTTCTCAACAATCCTTTAATTAGGCTAGAGGGAAAGTAACATGCACTAATGTTTGTCCTGGCTAAATTCCAGTGGGAGATAATTGCAATCTGGCCTACCTAAACTTCCACGGGTTTCATCTGAATACAGTACGCTTCTCCTTTCTCTGCCTCTATTTCATTCTGCACTGATGCCTTTATGTGGGCTCCACTTTTCACCCTGAACACAGCAGATATCCAGTTAACAAGACCTGCTGAAAACCTACCCCATCCAGAAGAACAATGCACTAAGTAGTGCAGAGTGTATTCTAAGATAACCCACTTCCCTCTTCTCACATATAACAGAACACCCAAGTCGATTCCTATGAACAGCATCACTTTTATTTCCCCCCTTGCTCTCATCCTACACCCACTACACCCACCGCCCCCTCACACACACCACTTTCACACACCTAAATTTTCAGAGGATCCAAGTATACTTTTAGGAGGATTGCACCATCACTGCAAATCAGAAAAACTTCATATGCACCTACTTCCAAGTTTATTAAAGGCTTTTTTGCATCTATTACTGCTATTTTTCCCTGTACTTATTAAAGAAAAATGCATGATGTGCTATATTAACTGCTCTCCATACAAATATGGAGCTGGAAAAGCACCTTCAGGCCTGGATATCCCAGAAAAAGGCAATTTTTAAATGCAAAATTTAATCATCAAACCATCAAGTTAAAGGGACCTTCAAGAAATCTATCATTTACTCCCCTCTCTCTAGGCATGAAAATTAGAGTACACCAAAAAACTGAGTTAAAAAGAAATCAAGTTGGAAAAAGAGACATTATACAATCTAAGACAGGATAATTTAAAAGACGAATCTCTGTTGTTTTGCTATACTTCTTCAGCAAAAAATGGACCTTCTGGCAAGTCAGGACATCAAATATTACAATGGTTGTTGAATATTCTTGGGTTTGGGGGTTCACCAAAGGAATATAAATAGTTTAAGAATTTTTAATTGCAAGTTCCTGAAGGGCAGTAGTTATCATTTGTGTGTGTCTCTGTGTGTGTATGCATATTTCCATAAAAGCAAGGAAAAGTTACCCAACTCTTTAGAGTCTTAAAAAAGTTTACTTTTGAAGTTACAATCATATTATTAACTCTTATCCAAATCTTTTATTGAATTAGAAATTCATAATTTGACCCAAAATTTCTCTCACCTGGCTCTTCATTTAAACAATTACATGTTTACCTTATAATCAATGTATACTCCTTACCTGAAATCTTTCTTAATTAAGAAATTTCACAGGCTTCCCTGGTGGCACAGTGGTTGGTAGTCTGCCTGCTAATGCAGGGGACATGGGTTCGAGCCCTGGTCTGGGAAGATCTCACATGCCGCAGAGCAACCAGCCCCGTGAGCCACAACTACTGAGCCTGCGCGTCTGGAGCCTGTGCTCCGCAATAAGAGAGGCCGCGATAGTGAGAGGCCCGCGCACTGCGATGAAGAGTGGCCCCCGCTCGCCACAACTAGAGAAAGCCCTCGCACAGAAATGAAGACCCAACACAGCCAAAAATAAATAAATAAATAAATAAATAAATAAAAAGCCAAGCAATTGAAGCCAAAAAAAAAAAAAAGAAATTTCACAAAGACATACATACTGCATTTTAGCAGACTAGCAGATTCGGGAAAGGACAAATTAAAAGTGTCAAATATTCATCAACAGTCTTTACTGGCACCAAAGGAAAGATGACATTCACTCAGTCTTATATAACATCCACCTGGCTCAAACTAAACTGAGCAAAACAGCCAAGAAAGTAAAAGCTTGGTTGAACACATAATTGACCATAAAAGGTAGCTTTCAGATAAATCTAGATTCAGTGTTGCCTTGCCAGTAGATATGCCCACAAAGGCTTACTCGGTACTCCCTTTCCCTAATGTATGGTTCAACCTACCTCCCAGTCTCCTTTGTCTTTCCTCCTGTTGCTCTCCATAACTTCATAGCTGTTAGTCCACCAGCCCACTCTCCTTAATATATACCTGCTTGGAAACACAATAAAATCATCTAGAGAGTTTTCAAAATGTCCGGATGGCTAGGTTGCTTCCCCGAAGATTCTATTTCCATAGATCAAGGGGATGGCTGTGACCCAGGCCACGGTGCTCCTCAAGACATGACCCTCAGGTCCACAGCGGCCAGGCCCCAGGCTCGTCTTCCCTTCACAATTGCCTCCACTGTCCTCTGGACAACTCAAAATCTATTATGAAGGAAACCTGTTGTTATTTCTAAGTGCTCTTTCTAGCACCTTGCTTTTTAGCTCAGTGGTTCTCAATGAAGGGGCTATTTTGCAATTTGGCGATGTCTACAGGCATTTTTGCTTGTCACAACTGGGAATATGCTACTGGCATCTAGTGTGTAGAGACCAGGGATGTTGCTAGACATCCTGCAATGCACAGAACAGCCTCCACTACAAAGAATCATCCAAAATGGCAATATTGCTGAAGTTGAGAAAGTGCTTTGCCTGAAGCCTACCTTTGCTCTTCCTTAGTCACTCGGCTCACATACTCATTGAACAAACATTTCCATTCCTCCCAATTCATCTTCCTCATCCTAGCTGCCTCCTGACTCTCCCTAACCATCCTGGTTAAACCAAACTCTCCCCAAATTATTACAAACATCTACCATCCTCACAACACCCTTGCTCCCTCCTGGCTGTGTTCCTTTTCAGTCCCATATTTCTGATCATCTTTATTAAGGCCAAAATACAGAATGATGGTTCTTCTAAGAGCTGGACCTCATGGCCTCTCATCCTTTGAGAAAACTAAGCCTTCCATCTAATTTGGTGGCCAATCAGGGGCTTCTACATCACTCCTCTCCGAGATCTAAACTTCTATATCTGTCGTCTCTCCCTCCAACCACCTTTCTCCCACCTTTTCTATTATCTCCCTTCTTTTGAACCCAACTCCTTATTCTCCAGTGTTTGCAATGAGATTCCAGTAATAGAACTACCCCTTCCCATTTTGACATCAACCTTTCCCACCCAGTTGGTCAGACATTCTATTCTCATAGCTTAGAGCTCTCACAGACCCTAAGTTTTGTTCAATCTAAGGATGAGGAAACTTCCATTTTCTGCTTTTCCATCCCAACTCTTAGAAAGTTGGGTAATGATGGAGACGTATCTGGTTCCCCTACAAATGCACGTCACCCAGTTTCACTAAGGTCTTTGATGAATTTAGCAATCAATTTAATTTGTTGCTGCTTTGCCTTCACATTCCCCACAGGGCTTGCCCCAAACCTCACCCTACTCTCACATCACGTTGTTTCTTATTCTACTACGGGGAATCAGGCCATTCACTTTGACAATTATCTTCTAGAGAGACACAAATGCTATCCTATAAGATTAAACACCCTCCAAAAGTGCTCAAGTCCATCCACAAACTGCACTACCCCTACCCCTTCCATTCCCTGCTTTGCCTCCCGTTTCTCCCCTACTTGCCACTGTGTCAGATTCTTCATTGTACCACACATATGCCCTTTCATTCTTACCTTTTTGCTACTATCATTCTTCCTTCTGGGATTCTCTTTCTTCCAGTCTCTAGCTATAGAAATCTTACCTACCTTCATACATTGTGAGATCAGCCTATGAGAAGAAAACCTGTAGCTTCCCCCATATCTGCTCAGTAGTTTATTCTTACTTCTCTTACAGCAGTTATCATTCTGTATTATACTGTAGGGATCTACACGACTATCTGTTACTCTCAGGTATCATATCCTTTAATATCTTTGACAAAGGTCTAGTTTGTTTCCACTACCCAAATCCACTTCTTTTTTTAACATCTTTATTGGAGTATAATTGCTTTACAATGTTGTCTTAGTCTCTGCTGTATATCAAAGTGAATCAGCTATATGTATATATATATATATATATATATCCTCTCCCACTTGCATCTCCCTCCCACCCTCCCTATCCCACCCCTCTAGGTGATCACGAAGCACCGAGCTGATCTCCCTGTGCTATTCAGCTGCTTCCCACTAGCTAGCTATTTTACATTTGGTAGTGTATATATGTTAATGATACTCTCTCACTTCGTCCCAGCTTCCCCTTCCCCCCGTGCCCTCAAGTCCATTCTCTACATCTGTGTCCTTATTCCTGTCCTGCCCTTAGGTTTATCAGAACCTTTTTTTTTTTTTAGGTTTCATAGATATGTGTTAGCATACGGTATTTGTTTTTCCCTTTCTGACTTACTACACTCTGTATGACAGATTCTAGGTCCATCCACCTCACTACAAATAACTCAGTTTCGTTCCTTTTTATGGCTAATATTCCATTGTATATATGTGCCACATCATCTTTATCCATTCATCTGTCAATGGACACTTAGGTTGCTTCCATGTCCTGGCTATTGTAAATAGTGCTGCAATGAACATTGTGGTACATGGCTCTTTCTGAATTATGGTTTTCTCAGGGTATATGCCCAGTAGTCCAGTAGTGGTATTGCTGGGTCATATGGTAATTCCATTTTTAGTTATTTAAAGAACCTCCATACTGTTCTCCATAGTGGCTGTATTAATTTATATTCCCACCAACAGTGTAAGAGGATTCCCTTTTCTCCACACCCTCTCCAGCATTTATTGTTTGTAGATTTTTTGATGATGGCCATTCTGACCGGTGTGAGGTGATACCTCATTGTGGTTTTGATTTGCATTTCTCTAATGATTAGTGATGTTGAGCATCCTTTCATGTGTTTGTTGGCAATCTGAATATCTTCTTTGGAGAAATGTCTATTTAGGTCTTCCACCCATTTTTGGATTGTGTTGTTTGTTTTTTTTTATATTGAGCTGCATGAGCTGCTTTTACATTTTGGAGATTCCTCCTTTGTCAGTTGCTTCGTTTGCAAATATTTTCTTCCATTCTGAGGCTTGTCTTTTCATCTTTTTTATGGTTTCCTTTGCTGTGCAAAAGCTTTTAAGTTTCATTAGGTCCCAAAATCCACTCTTGGCTTCTCCTACCTTGTATTACAAACACACATATATGTACTTACATATGTGTGTATATATCTTAACAATATATTGTAGTATATATCATATACACATATATGTCTTCAAATGTTCCTGAATTCAAAGTAACTTAATTACTGATAAGCAACTATTTTTCAATAAACAAACAAACAAATAAATATTACTACTACAGAAGCTCTTAATGAAATGGTAGACACTCCCTCCCCCACAGGAAAAAAGAAATGAAATTTAAAATTTATTGGGGATTTTTCACCTCCATTTTATGGAATAGGTTGAGAAGTCTGTGAATCTTCTTTAGTTGTACAGGCATTTTTCTGGTGAAAGAATTCATAGCTTTTAATAGGTTCTCAAAAGAGCTTGTGATACACAAAAAAGGTAAAAACTACTACTCCACAGATCTGAAACATAAAGACAGAATTAACTTCTGTATTTTTAAATTATCAGAATATCTAAATAATGTCTCAAATTAGATAATATGAATTTAAACTGTATGAATTCACATTTTTAGAAAAATGGATCATGTTGGTCCAGTTTACATCAGCATTTACTTTTTACTAACACTGATCTGATTTGCTGTCAGCATAAATGTGATCTTAACAGCACATAATGAACAGAAAACATTAAAACATTTTAACTACTATCATAATAAGTAAATTGGATGGCTTAGTAAACTAATAAATAATAAGGATCAGGTTGCAATTTAAAATAATCTTCAATTATTAAAACCACTAGATATTAGATCAATTTACAAAACACAGCTTGACATTCCAGTTAGATCATGTCCTAATTGCCAAAAGGGTAGAAACAGACACAATTTATTTAGTACATGTCATTACGCTATTCCTGTGTGGACGTTTCACAAATCCTACTTGATAAACTGATTTAGTAATTGCTTAATTTCCTCCCATTATTGATTGATTGATTCATTCATTATTTTAAAATGATCATAACTAACACACAGCATTGCAGGTTAGGAATCATCTCCAAGTTGATTCCTAGAGTCTTACTGGGTCTTCTCCATCACCCAACACCCCAAGGCAGGGCAATGTGCACACCTGGCTCTCATTACCAACACATGACTGGTAATGGCCGTCTAAGGGCTGCATTCAAACACATCAGAAAGACTTTCAGAGAGATGTATTTTGTAAAAGAAGATACTGTTGCCGAATTACTTTTCAACCCAAAATGTGACAGTCCTCCTATACATTAGGATCACTGCCTCTGTCTATGACTTTGTTAGCATTTCTCATCCATCTATTCCCCTTAAAATTCAATATATAACATTTTTATTCACATTAGGAAAGATTAAATTAAAAGATGGGCCTAACAGAAGCAAATATGCACCAAAACTATTTTGTGTATAAACTCTGCATCAAATTGCCATATAAATGTCCAAAAAAAAAAAAAAAAAGACTCACTAGGGTTCATTTCTCTCAATTTAAGGGAAAAGCTAAGATTTTAGGTCACTATGTTTCTTAACAAAACTGTACAAAGTAGGTGCAATAACAAAGAAATCATTACTACCTCATTCTTGAGAAAACAAAGTGAAAACCAACAGGTTTTCCCTAAGGATTAAAATAAGAGAGGCATATAATTAAAGGTCACCAAACACTGATGTTACAAAATTTACATTTACTAAACATAAACTGAATTTATGCCATGTGCCTGATTTTTAGGGCAGTTTTTTTTAACAAAAGCAAATCTATTCTGAGACAGTCTATAAAATGGTAAACTAGGAAAGCACTGTCCCATAGATCTTAAGAACCTGTGGAACTTCCCAGGAATGTTTTAGATAAAACCAGACGTCTTGAGAAAATTCATTAATGAATTCACAGTTAACTTCACAGACTTCACAAGCCTGTCCTTTAAAATATATATCATCTTGGGCTACCCTGGTGGCGCAGTGGTTAAGAATCTGCCTGCCAATGCAGGGGACACGGGTTCGAGCCCTGGTCCAGGAAGATCCCACATGCTTGGAGCAACGAAGCCCCTGGGCCACAACTACTGAAGCCCACGTGCCTAGAGCCTGCGAGCCACAACTACTGAGCGCACGTGCCACAACTACTGAAGCTCACACGCCTAGAGCCCGTGCTCTGCAACAAGAGAAGCCACAAAAATGAGAAGCATGCGCGCCGCACCGAAGAGTAGCCCCTGCTCGCCTCAACTAGAGAAAAGCCCCTGTGCAGCAACGAAGACCCAACACAGCCAAAAATAAAAGCAAATAAATAAATTTATTTAAAAATAAAAATAATAAAATATATATATCATCTTAAGTAGTGTTACATGCTTGTGAACTATTAGACATTCAGGAGCCAGACACTCCCCTTCCCCCCGCCCCCAACTGCCCCCCATCCTGTAGAAGAAAGTTGAAAACCTTTCATACCAGGCTAAAAGAAAAGCAAAACTCAGGTTCATAAATGCTACTGAACAGCCATAATATAACTACCATCTTTTGTTTGAATAAAATGGAACTGCATTTTGTGAAAGATGGACAAAAATGAAACTCCATGAATTCCTATTGGTAAGGGTAAGGAATACATAATCCTATATTTTAAGAAATCACAAGTTATAGATGCACTATCATCGAATTTGTGAGCAAGCTTTATTAAAAAAGAAAAGAAGAAAAAAAAATAAAAGACCCAGGGCTCTTTATATACCACCTGTGTATTCTCAAATCTACAATAGCTTCCAAATCCTACAGATATGCAGCTCCCTCACTGCTGCCAAAAACCAGAGTTAAACACATCCATAAGACCCTAATCTCATCTCTGTCCCTCAGAGTAATCAAGTGGAGCAAATAGGTAGCACTTGGATACATGCCCTGTAGAGTCCATGATCCCTATTTTACAGATTAAGAGAATGAGGTCTGAATCACTGTGTCCCCAGGGACAAATTATTACTTCCAGGAGCAAGCTGTCCCCCACCACTGCAGACTCTGTAACAAAGGAGGTACTCAAGCCGAGGCAGTAGAGAGAGCTCTTCTCCAAGGGCCAAGACAGAAGAAGGCAGCACACCACCAGGCTCTAATGCTCTCTGCTCACTGGGGCCTGTAGAAGTCCTCCCCACTCTTTGTTTCTCAGTGGCATCAGAGATTTTCCTTTATAAAAATGATACTCTGGAAGATTAGCCTTGCAGATCTCCTATGGCTAGAAGAGGGTCATATGAATTCCCTACCACTGAACATTTCAGACATAAAATTGTTCGTCCATCATTTGACACACAGCTGTCAGTTAAAGGATTTGAAATACCTCCTTATTCTGTTGTGTAATTAGCACCATACAGATGCACACAAAGAGTTCTGTTAGCAGGAGAGATTTGATTCCTCCATTCCAAACCAAGACTCATTTGTTTTCCAAGAATGCAGCATTGTTGGGGTTTTTTAATGTGTTACTGTTTTTGAGCGTATGCATTGATTAGAAAACAAAAGTCAGTATGAGGACTCTTCACCACCCGCCCTGCAAAGGCAAACATTTAGGGTATGATGCTGGAAGACTGAGTTTGGTTTTAGATGTAGGATACAAGCATTGCTCCTCAGCCACTGCTTCTAAAAGAAAGTGCTTCTGGGGTCTTCCCTGGTGGTCCAGCGGCTAAGAATCCACCTTGCAATGCAGGGGACACGGGTTCGATCCCTGTTCGAGGACCTAAGATCCCACATGCCGTGGGGCAACTAAGCTCACACACTCTAGAGCCCATGTGCAGCAACTAGAGAGCCCGCGTGCCGCAACAAAGAGCCCGCATGCCGCAACTAAGACCTGATGCAGCCAAATAAATAAAGATTTTAAAAAATCCATCTGAGAACAGAATTTCCTTAAAAAAGAAAGAAAGAAAGAAAGTGGTTCTGCAGATGCCCTCTGCTAGGTTTTCCGAAGCTCCAAACATCCTTGGAACCTGCAACATGTCACCCTCTTTGCAACATCAGCAATTGGACTTGACTGAATTTCAAAGTTGAGGGTTGTGATTTTAGTGGCCAAAACATAACTGCAAGAAACTCAAGTAAAACATATTAAAAAAATGGTCAAGTATTTGAAAACAAGCTTCCCTTCATTTACTTTAATTATGTAATAATAATACTTGATATTCTTTTTTTAATACTTGATATTCTTAAACATCTTTATGTATTATTATTTGTTAGATACCTGTTCAATAGGTTAAGAGTTTCCATATTGAATTTTTAGTCATTAAGTATTGTTTAGATAATAATATTATTAACTTTTAGACTGCATCATGAGCCTAGAGTAGTATGTCACTGAAAACTATCCCTGAAAATACTAGTTCCATGCAAGGTTAATAGGGGATATCAGAAAAGAGCCTCCTTGGTTTGTTGCAAACACTTTGTATTTGCAGACTTAAAGGGAATTAAGCAGGGGTTTCTTTAGTGCAGGACTTCTAGGAGCTGCAGATACACTAACATGAATCATGCCCCTTGGGGGTGGGAGAGAGGATGATGATGATAATGCTCCACCCCACGACATAGTTAATCTCACAGCTCATGTTTGCGGGGGGGAGCGTCTTGCAGGAAT
>NW_006770215.1:137830-172136 GCF_000442215.2 Lipotes vexillifer
CAGGAATGCTCACGGAATGCTGCCTGACCAAGCAGAATTCTGACTGCTTTGTGAAATCTAAGTTTAATTCTTAAAGAACACTTAAAGTGGGTACATCACACACATAAGCATATTGTTTATCTATTTCAAACCATTTGCACCTACTTTGTAATCCTTATTCATATACCCGCCGCCCCACCCCCCAAAAAATGATGGATAGGTGAAGAAAAAATGTTTCTACAATGAAACGAGTTTTT
This sequence comes from Lipotes vexillifer, assembly GCF_000442215.2. Taxonomy (NCBI): domain Eukaryota; kingdom Metazoa; phylum Chordata; class Mammalia; order Artiodactyla; family Lipotidae; genus Lipotes; species Lipotes vexillifer. The sequence continues at coordinate 138,067 of NW_006770215.1, forward strand.
GCAACTAGGGCCACTGGTCAAATGATATATAGGCGTCCCTGCAACTACTCCCGGTCTCACTAGATGAACAGTTCTTCAAGATTAAACTAGTAATAATAACAGAGATTTTTCTAGGTATCAGAAGTAACACAGCAATAAAGCTTCACATTTGTGAAGCTCTTTCATGTAAACTTTAAGCACATTTTCTCAGATGCTCCTAAGAATTCTGTAGGGTAAATGGGTCAGGAATTATTTGCCCCACTTTCCAAATGAGTAAACAGCACCCAGGAATATAAATGGCTTGAGCAAAGTCACAGTTATTTAGTTGTCCCGTATGGAAGCGCTAGACAGGGTAGAAAAAAATCTGCCTTCTCACTTAGTCCAGTGCTTTTTCAGCATATTCCCTCAGATCTCTCTCTCTCTCCCAGGGCCGTGCTTTGCACAGCGAGAAGCTATTCCAGAAATTCAGACGGAGGGGCTAGGCTAGCAAAGAGGGGACCAATTCCACTCCAGCATTACCAGGCATAGAAGGTATAGACTAGAGGCACTGAATCCCTTTCAGATTTTTCTCTCTATTCATTGCAAAGACACAAATGCTGTGAAAAGACCTTCCATTTCCCTTACTTAAACTTCTGAATAGAACTAAGCTGGAAGTCAGAAATAGGCACACTTGGTCCTGAAGAGAAGTTTTCTTTCACATCAGTAACAGGCAAAAGGAAGAAATGAGCTAATTACCTAGTTGGGTTGCAGAATTTCAAACACAGGTTCACACACTCTTGCAACAACGTTAAGTGAAGACCTAAGTTCTAGACCAGTAATTCTCAAAGTTTGACCTGCAGCATCAGTGTCACCTGGGAACTCATCAGAAATGCAAATTTAAGGTCTCTGTCCTACTGAATCAGAAACACTGGGGTGGGGCCTATTGATTTGTATGGGAAAAGCCCTACAGGTGATTCTGACACACACTGCAGTTCCAGAATTTTCTAGGATGTTCAATGCAATGCATATTTTAAATAACCTATCACTTGAAGTTATTTCCAACAACAATAATTTTAACTAATATCCTCACCAATAGTGGTCTAGGTGGATTTAGGGTTTGGGACATGTTAAAAAAAAATAGAAACAACAGGCAAATAACATTACTCTGCATTAGCCATTCATCAGGGTCTGGCTTCAAAAATAATAGGAATGTGAGAAAAATAAATACATTTTTCTTCCCATGGAATCTTTTTTAAACATACCTATCAAAGTGTCCGAGTCCCTGTTGGCCAGAAATGCAGAGCGGCTGAAATTTTTTTTTCTACCCTTGAACAATGCCAGAAATACAGCCTTACTATGAGGGGTTATTTCTCTAGGGTACAACAACAACTGTGTTTTGCAGTGTTAGGGCACATGTGAAATCTTGTGGGAACAGCCAGGGACACTAACTTTGCAGGGGCACCCTCTCCTTTGATTCTCTAGTCCACACACTGGCAGTTCAAAGATGGTAAACCCCAAGTCCACTTGGGCCAGCCAGGTGCGGACAGGGGCCTGGCATCAAGCCTTCTCCGTGCCTGCTTAGTCTTGTGTTGATTACTGTGTTGACAGGGAATCAACAGGTAGATGATACTGTCTTTGTTAGTAAAACAAATGTAAGCTACTGCTACCGTTTCATGTTCCATGGTGAACATGGATGCAATGGATGCAATGTACGCAGTGATAAAACCTCCAACAGGCTTAAAGTCAAGTTAAACTTGAGTTTGAATCTAAGCTCTACCACTTACTAAGGGGGTAACCTAAGTAACTTGCTTGAACTTCCAGAACCTGTTTCCTCCTCTGTAAAATGGGGATATTAATATCTATTACCTACTTTGTAGGATTATTGGAAAGGAATCAGTGAAAAAAACACGTTTAGACGTTTAGCATTTAGCGAGAAATAGCTTCCAATAAATACTAATGTTTTCATTATTTTAAAAGTATTTTACAAAGTTGGAATTTGAAAGTATAACAAATTATAAAGATGAACGTTTTTTCAAAGTGCACATAAAAATCAGTTTATTTGTAAACTTTTCAAAAATTGTTTTCATAGGGATCAAATTTTGCATGTAGGATCCAAAATAATTTAAAAGGCAAAAGTTATTAGCATTAGAAGTCACTCTATTCCTATTCCAGGCTAAAAAAAAAAAAAAAAAAAAACAGTCTATAGCTTGCATTAGAGTAAATGTTATGACCATTTCTATCAGACACGATACTCATTTTAGACTTTAAGCAAAAAAAAAAAAAAAAGAAAAAAGGAAAACTGATTTCAGGAAGATGAAGCAACTACGTCCTTTAAATAGTAAGAGCTTTCAAATCTAAACACACCTGAGATATTAAAAGAAGAGAAAACCAGTTTATAAATTTTATTTCCCACCTTAATCTACAAAAATAAAATGATATAATTTTATCTTGTGCTTTCATGATTTTTAAATGTTCTTCAATTTCCTAGGGTTGGTACAAATGTTTCATACACTTCTATCTCCACGCAATAGAAATGATGTAGGTATAAATACAGTACTTAATTCTATTGTTGTTATGAAGAAAAAAAAATCCTAAATACTTCATATCTTGATGGTCTATATATTTCATTATATTTAAAATACGCAATAGTCAAGGGGAAAAAAAGGACCAAAATTAGAAGAGTTCATTCTACTGGTGAAATAATAGAACTGAAATAATTCTCCTGTGTATGTTTGGTTTCTGATATTTGTGTGCTATAAGGCATGGAAATAGGGAAGCAATTATTAGCAATATTACTTTCAAACCTATTTTTGGAAAAACTAAACTGAGTTGCTTGAAATTCTACTAAATAACTGAAACAAATCCCTTGAAATTTTAGTGAAACCCACAGATAATGGAGGGCTGACTCTCATTTTATAGGAGGGACTTGAGGATCAAAGGCAAGATCCACGAATGGGCAGGGTCCTGGAACCAATCCCCTGCAAACACCAAGGGACAACTGTATAGACAAATATTTAATGACACCATAATTTTAATATTTTTATTTCCAGTATAAACGCAGAAATGTTAAAACGTGTTTCTGTCTCAGATTTTATTTTTGTCAAGTACACACATGCACAGGAAAGAAACAGACCAAGAAAAAAAGACCTCCTATGTTAAGGAGTCCCTGGCTGCCATTCTGAAATTCTTGACTGGGCAAGTAGAGAATCTGACCCCAAAGTAAAGCAGCATCAGAGGGAAAAGCTGGTGGCAATGCTCATTTGCATATCTGGGCCATTGTCCACATATGAGCCCCAAGCCAGAGATGACTCTGGCATTCTGCACAGGGGATGCTGCCCATTCAAGCCTTTATTTGAGAAAGGAAGGGAAACAGCGTTCTACGCAACTTTGGGTGTATGAATAAAGAAGCTGCCCTTGGTCTGTGAATGAAGAAACAGAGCTGGGCACTGGAAAAAGTTTCTACATCCTTTTTTGGTCAACATTAGAGCCGAGCAGTGCTGAATTATAATGAAAGAGTAAATTAAAGACGAAAACATGCATGACAATATTGGGGTGCAAAAACAGAAAACATTTAAAAGGAAGAAAGTTATCATTATTTTACAATGTAGCAAACTCTTAGCATATTTTTCCATCATAAGTTTCTGAAATATTATGTGGAAACTGTTAGTCTTCTCCATGAATCAGATCGATTAATGACCTCAAGATTTTATTACCAATGGCATTTGAATCTAAAATTTTAAATTCTCTGAGAGGGAGGGTTGTGAGAGATAACATTCTACACTTCTGGAGAACTTTCAAACTTGTCAAAAGTACCCTAGGAAAATCATAAGATTCTACCGGCACTCTTCAAGCCACTTCGTGTCAATGCTCTATTCTAAGTAACCAAAGACCTTGTAACTATGAACACTGCATAAAATCACGATCGACACCACTGAAACACTCCATAATTATGATAAAATTGTTTTTTCTTGGTCCACATATATACTCATGGCCTTCTCTAATAAATTTGTACCTCCAAAAATGCTTAGAAACTATGCAGTAGAAAACAACTGATCATTCTTAATTGTTTCAAATGAGTTTCTCCAGGCAGCTGCACATGTGTACTAACCTAATTGTTAGTTGCACCTGCTCCAAGTTAGCAATACTTCATAGAACACATGGCAAGACTGGCATTTTCAAGTGTTAATCTGTTTAATGTATATCTATACTTTCTTTCAATAGTTTATTATACATATGCTTTGTGCCATATAGGAGTCTAATGTACAAAAACGTGGGAGATTTCTAATGTCTTTACTTGAAAACAAAGCTGTCTTTTCAAACTAAAATAAATTATGCTCTTCCATATTATGGCTGATTTTTCACTGAGAAATATCTGAGATATTTGAGCATTTTTTTCAACATTTATGTAAAGTACTCTTTGATTCAACCAAACATCGAAGAAAAAAATAGCAAAAACTCTTTCACAAACTGCTGAAAGTTGTAAATAAGAAGTTAAATTGTTCTTGTCCTGTACCACCATATCCACCACTGCAAATGCAGTGATGCCTTTTGTGACTAACATCTTCAGTTTCTGAGCATTAAGGACAGCAATGATAAAAATAAAATAACATTCTTCAGATTATGAGCTTAGACGCTGGATTCTGCACATGTAGCAAATCTGTTTCCAGAGATCACACCGCTTTTTCACAGAAATCACCCTAAAATCTGAAGTTGGAGTAACCATTCAGCTCAAAGATTTTAATGTATGATATATAGAGACAGATACTTTTTCATAAAATGGACAGACACTTTTTCATATAAATGGAAGTTTTATATTAAATCTCTACAGTATGAAATTCTAATTTTTTGTCTTATAAACTGATCTCCTGATTTTTAAAAGAATGTATGTTTAACCACACTTGTCTGTCAAACATTAAGCTAAATGCACATTTAACATAATTAAAAGCAAAGATACAGAATCCTGACAAGTAAATTTCTCTGGAGGCTTTGTCTCTGTCCTTTGCTTGTTAAAGGATCAAAACACTGTGTCTGCTCTGATAATATACTGATGAATGAGGTTCCCATCGCCACAATACTAAAGCTACTTCATCTCCTTCTAAGGTTAGCTGCAAGTTTACACAGACATAAATATTGCTTTAAGTCTAGTTAAAATACAAGCACTCTACTTACAAAATTGGAGTCAAATGTTTCTAGAGACATAATAGTTACTTAACAAAGAAACTTAATAAAGTTTCTACCTCAGGCAATTTTGGCTTCAATTAATTTTAATAAATCTAAGATTTTCCATCCAGCTGCAAAAAATTACCCAAATGTTACAAGAACGCACACTAAACACTACAGAAGTAAACAAAACTAGGCGAACTTTTGTGGCAATCAATGGTACATTCCGGAAACCTGGCTACTTATGAAACCAACTTTACTCATAACAGCTCCAAGATACATAAAGTTTTCAAAGAGCTATCAAGAACAAAGAAAAACATAAACACCCACCTACTGTGTGTGTGTGTGTGTGCGTGCGTGCACACGCGCGGGCACGCACGCACACGTACAGTGCTTTGCAACTAGTTGCAAAAGAATTATTTTATTTAAAATTAAATACTATATTTCTAAGAAACAACAATTAACAGGAATATCTGGAGTCCTTTAAATGTGATCATTTCACCCTATCAAAACAATTGGATGTTTTTCATCCTTTGTTTTTTCTTCTGTACCTGCATTAACATGGCTGCTAATTATATTAACCTGGTGGTACATAAAGTCTGAATGGGAAAAATCAGATGATTCTTATAGAGCCTAAAATACCTCTTAGGATTCAAATGTATACTTGCTTAGATTGAGCACTTCTATATTACTGCTACTTCTATTTTGTTAGAGAACTTAGCTTTGATTCAGAATTTCTGTTTCATAAGTGATATAACACCTCTCCAACACACCATTGCATATATGCATGCACACAAACACACACACACACACCTTTAGCCTTATTATGCTACTTTGTATATTAAGCTTCCCATTTGTATATTTATGTTTTTCTAAAACTGTTTAAGTTCTTGAGTTTGTATTCATCACACAAAATGCCATATAGATCTAATGCCTACGTCTACCATAATAAAGCCCTACTATGTTAACAGATTAAAAGCTAAATCACATTTTTAAAATTCAAAATTGAAAAGAGCATAAGAGTGCTCTTACCCACCCATTCTCACAGCTTTATGCTTTTACACAGTGAATCAGCAAATGTATTCTTTTCTGAATCATATATGAACATAAGAATGTTTTGAAAATGTTTACACAGTTTGGCACACCTGGCCTTACTGGTGGTTTTCCAAAGTAAACTCGTTGTTCTGATCAGCTTTATCATTAAGAGTGAAAAAAAAACTTTATTGCAGAACTTAACTGAATATGTGGTACAGAAAAATCAACTGTTTTACATGTCACTGAGAAAATGTTACATTCTTAAAATTATATTTATAGTTCTACCTTCTTTTTCTTACAACCAAGTGCAGAAGTAATTCACAGATCAAAATATACATTATCAGATAACTTTCCTGGGAAAGAAAAACATTCTTGAGACAATATACAACTAAAAGCACTGCTTCAGCTAAATATTAAAGAAAACAACAACAACCATTCATGGGCTTCATGACAACTGATAAACAATGAAGAACACTTATCAGTTTCAACAGCAAATTCTTGCTCTTTCGGTTACTGATTGCGCTCTTAGATATCATCTCAGGTCTTGTAGTCCTTTCAGCCTTTATGAAACAATTGTTGGAAATGTGGGTGGCTATTTAGATTAATTTATACTTTCCAAGGAAAGCTGTTTGATAACAGGAGTGAGCAAGTACCTCCTACCTCAAATTAACCACTTAAGGTGGTCTATTTTTCACCTCTAAGCTATCCTCAGCCCCTCCTTCTATTGCCCTTAGGGAATTTAAATTCAGAGACGTGACGTTTTCCATTATTGGCTCCTTGCCTCTTCGCAACTGTACAACATTCCTCAAAAAGTACATATAATTCTCCAACCCACGGGATCAGACAACAGTATCTATTTCAGGAGCAATTACATAGATAATGTAAGACATAATATTTTTCCTTAGAATTGTTTGTAATAATTGTGATTTCAAGGCTACTGGTTCAGTCTATGGCAATGCTGTCCCTGAGTTCATCTAAGTATTTCTCTTCAATCTACATACTTTAAAAACTCAATGTGTCCTGTAGATCAGACTGCTGTAAGGATACCATCTGCACTACACAGTGGTTTGTTAGAGCATTATACTTATAAGACAATATATTCCTTGAAAAATAATACACGTCAATGAAGAAACAAAGATACTGCAAAAATTACTACAGAGAAGAAAAGTCAAAAATTCGGTTTTTTCTCTTGTTTTAACACCTGTATAGTAAATTACATGTGACCGCCACGTTGTTATATTAATAGGAACGCAAAGCATAAAAGAACAAGAGCTACCTCTTGCTTTGCTTAAAGAAATTAAAGACAAGTTTAACCCGCACCTGCCAAACTGTCTTCAGAGGGAAAGAAATAGGCGGGGGCGGAAGGCCTCACCTGTCCTGTACCCCACAGTGCGTCTCCCTGAAAGCATTTTAAATATAGGCAATATATGTCACCTTTTCTTTTTTCTTCCGTTCTAATCAATGGCAGACCTTTTACTGCACTCCCCTGCCCACTATCTCAAAGGCACGTTACAGAATAAGAGGACCCAAGTGTCACTTACCAGTTGCATGCCACAGATAAAGATAAGCGTGCACCTGCCACTGCAATAACCCATGGTTTCCGAGACCCCTGCCACAGCCAAACTGTCCCACGTCGGCCACCGTCGAGCCCCCACTTTATCCAATCAGATCGCGGGGAAGGACAGGCAAACCTGCCGAGGGCTCGTGGGCTCCGGGCTGCAGCTGCCAGCGTCCTGGGAAGTGACAGGCATTAGGACCTGCTAGCGCGGCGGCGGTGGCGGCGGCAGCTCCAGCCGCGCCCGCCACACATACCTTCACTCGCTCGGTGCACAAGCCGCGCCGCGGGCAGCGCCGCCCGCGGAGACGCGCCCGGGGCCCGCAGGGGCAGCAGCGGCAGCCTCGCAGCGCCGCCGCACCCTCGGGCATCTGGCCTCGAAGTTTCGCCCCCGCCGCTCCCCGCGCCGCCTCGCCCCACGCCCCCCAGCGCGGCCGCCTCCCGACGCGCGCTCGCCCGGCGCTCTCCGCGCGCCGGCTCCGGGGGAGGCAGAAGCGTGCGCGGGGCGCTGCCCGCCTCCCTGCGCCGCCCGCGGCTCCTCTGCACCCCGCGCTGCGGGGCCCAGCGGGCGGGGGCGGGGCGCGGGCCGGGCGGGGGCGTCCGGGCTCCGCGGTCCCGGGAGGCGGCGGCCAAGGCTGCTGCGCGCAGGGTTGCTGGGTCCGCGCCGCGTCCTGCAGCGGCGCTGCCCCTCCCTTCGCCCAGATGTGTTAATCCTCCTACAACAAATCCTTCAACCTGCTCCCCGCCGCCCCCTCCCAAAGCGTCAACTTCCTCCAGCCCTGCCGGGGCTGCAGCCGAGGAAGCTGTTGGCGACGGTGTCTAGGCGGGAAGGAGCGACGCAGAAGCGGCGGCTGCGGCGGTGGGGACACTGGGGCCCGCGGGCTGAAGAGTCCGGGCGGTGTGTCCGTAGCTTGCTGGGCTTGTGTCGGTCCTGCTCCCGCAGCCGTGCCCGGAGCACTATGCGCGACCGAGCAGCTTGTGTGCCTGTGTGTGTCTGGGGGAAAAGGGACGAAGAGGAGGGGCCGGAAAGCCCGCGTGGCAGACTGGTCGGAGGAGAAGGGACGCAGCGGTTGCCGACGCACTGCCAGCCGCCCGGCACCTGGCTCCCAAGGATGTGCAAGGGCCGGAGCGTAGAGCGTTACGGAACATACCCTGCTCCGGAAAAGGGGCCGGGTTGCTGCTGGAGTTGGTGGGAAAATTGGGAACTGGGGGAAGTAGGGACGCAATGAGTTGTCGTTGCTGCTTCAAACTGTTGTTTGTTTTCACTCAAGAAATGAAAGGATCAGAGACAATTTCAAAACTGAAGTACTTTAGCCTCAGGGGCCGTCCCGGCTGGAGGTGGATTCCTGGAGGTGGATGCTGCAGCCCTCGCTCTGGAACGCCAGCCAGAAGCTGTGCCTCGGCTCCGGTAACCTGCGAAGACACACGCTTCGGAGCCCGTTGCTGCCACCTGCGGGTGGAAAGCTGAAGAGCGAAGCAGACTGGTCCAGGTGGCGTCCCCTGGGGTTTGGGTGTCGGGATCCAAGGGTCAGTGTTTTCTTTATAGACCTGAGCCGCTTGTCAAAGCATTTCTCACTTTCCCAGGAAGTGAAGGTGTGGTGTAGAGATCCGCCGATGTACTGAGTCGTTGGTATGAAGGGGCAAGATTGGTAAGAAAAGAACGGTTTAGGAAACTAAATAGCAAGTATCTTCCCACACCCCCGAAGAGATTAAGACTGTTGAAACCACATCAAGCAAAGAGCTTTCCCTAGCAAATGGGATTTGGCGCTACTGAGAAAATGGTATTTGTGTAGGATAATATTATGCTGGGAACCACAAATACGGACCCCAAATGATTGCTTCCTTTGAGTAAATAATGATGTATCAGAATGACTAAATATAAATAAATTGAATAGGGCATAGGGACCCTAGTCCCCAGAAGCGTGGACTGAATTTTCAGAAATGATTTGTCAACTGTATACAGCGGAAGAGATTTGACTTGTTATTTGACTTGTTAAATTTGTAGAATGTGGATATTGTTACTATAATGAGAATGCCCGATTTTAATCGCCCCACTTGTAAATGGCCTTTTCTCTGAAAAGTGTCTTTTGAAGTTTAATGAAATGATGAGAGCCCAATATGTGCTCTTACCCATGGAAGGGCCTAACAAGTAATAGCTGCTCCACAATACTTGGTGAAACTGAAGCCAGAGGTGTCTGGTGGCAAGTGTTTCTTTTTGTTGTTATTCTGTTTTTACACACAGGTTAGCTGTCCAGTAGCTGCTGGGGGTGCAGGTATTTTGTATTGCCAAGCAAAAAGAAATCTGTAAGTTAATGCTTTCTAATGCTTAAAGAAGCTGTTGCCATATTATGAAAATCATTCTGTTCCCTTTTAAAATTCATAATTGCAACAGTGCATTTCTGTGGATTCATCTACAATCCTGCAATGGTTTCCCTGCAACCAGCAACAGCCTGAGTGGCCTTTAGGTTGCACAGGTAAAAGGATAACATAATGCTGTCTGTAGCTGACTCTCAGCACCCCACGCATAGTCCCTGGATTCATGCCCTTTAGAACATGCCCATCTTCTTTCTGCAAGCACCTGGGACTGCTACAGGCTTTTTCTGCCCACAGGAGGTGCTTGACTGGGAGTGAAGGTACAGCCTCAAGAGCAACCTTCACCCAGTAATGGATGGGAGTTGGTGGATAAATTTCCCAACTTTCTCAACCCAGAGTTGTGAAACCTTGAGGCATGCTCGTTCCTGCCTTCTGAATTAGCTTCCTTCCCTTCCCTGCCCCACTTCCCTACTGCTCTACCGGTGCTTCCTGAGATCAACTCAGCAATAAACCACTTCACTCAAATCCTGTGTCAGGGCTGCCTCTGGAGAAACCCGGCAGAAGGCAGTCTTTAGGAGTTTTTATTCCTGATCTGACATCATTGTCACTGTTCTCAGAAGACTGAACCAGAAGTGCGTTCAGTGTTGCACCTGCCATTGCATTTACTGCATGCACCCACTGCCTTACGTGCTGCCCCTATATCATCTCGCTCATTATTCACAGGAAACTGGTGAGTTGGTGCAATGCTCGTTTTAAAGATACCCTTGTGTACAGGGTTCTGTACTATCAGTGGTTTCAGGCATCCACTGGCGGTCTTGGAACACATCCACCATGGATAAAGGGGGACTGCTATGTCTTGATCACAGACGCACGTGTTCTCTGTGGCAGAATTAGAGTGTGGTGAAGGCATGTCTGTGGGACATCAAAATCTGCTTTTCTTTTGTGTACTTTCATATTGGCGTTTTACTGTACTTGCTTGTCATTCTTTTAGAATTCCATACAGAAGTGATGACTTAAAAATATTTGTAAGGATGATGACAAACTTAGTTGTCTCTTTTTTCCAGCTTTATTGAGATCATACTTCATTACCTCTAAACTTAAATCACATCATATCTTTTAGATAGCATATAGGCTATGCCTGCCTTGTGAAAATGTGCTGTAGTTAGGGTTGAAGTTCCATTCCTTAAGGTGGCCATGTCCTTCCTATTCTATTTCCTGTTATCTTTGGAGCCTTAGTGGAAAAGACTAGAGAGAGAATTCCAACTGTCCCATAGATGTGCATGAAGGAGAGAGACACCTCAAATTGGAATGGCGATGGCACTTTTGTTTAGTCATGTACTATATAGTATATGAGTATAAAGTTATATACTATTCAGCTCTGTAAGGTGCTAAGGGCTTTTGTTGACGAGACTGGTGGCACAGCTATTTTTAATTATCTTGTTTCTGTGGGGAGAATGTGTTACATTGGCTTTGTAACACCACTGAGCAATTTCACTCTGAGTTTTACTCGGTCTCCATTCATTATAGTTTGAAAACATAAAGGCATCAATTAATGTTACAATCACAAAACCAACATTTAATTCACTGTATATTTGTACAAACTTGGATGTTTATTTTTTCTTGTTTGGAAAATAACAGCTATTAGGAAACAGTATTTTCAAAATAAATTAAAAAAGAAAATAATCACTCATAATCCTTCCACCCAGAGATAATCTTTCATTTTTGCACAAACTACAAAAATGGGATTAAATCATGTGTAATATATCTTAATCTACTTTTTTTTCACTCAACAACAGATTAGAACATATGTCCAAATTATTAACTATTAAACTCATGGACTCTGCAGCCAGTTTGACTTCATAATCCAAGCTCTGCCACTTAGCAACTGTGTAACCTTCAGCAAATCGCTTAGTTCTCTGTACCTTAGTATCTTTATAAAAGGGGGCATGGAGTAATAATACTTATATATCATAAGGTTGTTGGGAGCATTAAGTAATGTCAATACATGTAAAGCTTTTAGAACAGTGCCTGGCCCATAGTTAACATTTTAACATTGTTAGGTATCATTATTCTGCATACAACACAGCTTTAATGACTACATAACATTCCAATGTAAGCAAGTATCCCAGTTATTTAATTCATATCTTTTTCTTAGACGTACAAGTTTTTTTTTTAATTGGGGTATAGTTGTTTTCCAATGTTGTGTTAGTTTCTACTGTACAGCGAAGTGGAGTTCCTTGTGCTATACAGCAGGTCCTTATTAGTTATCTATTTTATATATATCAGTGTATACATGTCAATCCCAATCTCCCAATTCATCCCACCACCACCCACCCCCACTTTCCCCACTTGGTGGTGGGCAGAATAATGGCCCCTCAGATATGTCCACACAGTAATCCCTAGAACCTGTGAATATGTTACTTCACATGGCAAAAGAGATTTTTGAATACATGATTACATTAAGAACCTTGAGATGGGGAGAATAGTCTGGATTTTTCAGGTGGTCCCAATCTAATCACTTGGCCCTTAAAAGCTGAGAACATCTTGGGGGTGGGGAGAAAGAAAAGATAATGAAAGAAGGGTCAGGAGATGCAAGATGAGAAGACATTCAACCCACCATTGCTGGATTTGTAGATGGGGGAAGGAGGTTATGATTCAAGGAATGTAGGTGTCCTCTGGAAGCTAGAAAGGCTAAGAAACAGAATCTCTCTCATAGCTTTCCGGAGGAATACATTTATGCCCACAGCTTGATTTTAGCCAGCTGAGACCCCTGTCAGACTTCTGACCTATAAAAGTGTAAGATAATTAATGTGCTGTTTTAAGCCACTAAATTTGTGGTAATTTTTCATAGCAGCAATAGAAAACCAATAGTTTGCTTCCAATGTTTCAATATTATACATTTTATAATATTTAAATTTGTAGGCATGTCATCACCTATGTTTTGATTATTTCCTTATTATACATTTCTAGAAGTGAACTAGTGAGACAAAGAATGAGCAAAATTATGATGCTTTTGATAAATAAATCCAGATTTCCTCTGAGGATTTCTACAGATTTGCACCTGTAGGGAATGTACATGCCAGATCCCCTATGCCTTTATCAGTAATGAATATTATCATTTTTCAAATACTTTTTCACCTTCCATTTTAATTTGAGTGTCTTTTATGCACTAATTATTTATTAAATACCTAGTAAATATGCTGAGATGGACTGTGGCCTAAAAATATATCACATTGACTCTCACTTTCCTGTGATGATTCCTCTTGAAAGTTCAAGTCCATTTCTAATAATATTATCTAATGACAGGTTCTATAGTACAGACCATAGCAATAAAAATCCATTTATCTATGTGACCAAAATGCTGGCCTCTGGAGATACTGATAAGCCACAATAACAGATTATGCCATGATAAAGACAGAGCTGTGTTATGGTCAGTGCGTAACCAGTCATGTTTTTGTATTAAATACCATTTGGGTTATATCCTTCTAAATTAAATTATTTTAATTTGTAATTTATGTAAATTTTACTTATAAGATCAAGTAAAGTACCATAAATATGCTGAGATTTTAGTACCTATTTGCTGGAGATAAATTGCATACATTAACTTGAATATTTTTAACATTTCAATCATATTTATTATGAGATATTCTAAGGCATTATTAATACAATTATTTTACAAATAATAAGACTCAGTTATTATTTTAATAAATTATCTCATAGAAAGACGTGCAAGTTTAGGAAAAAAATATTTATCAGAGATTAGAAAATCTGTATTATCATCTTTTTATTTTCCTCTAAGTTGTGCTGATTTTTTCTTCAACACGAAGAGCTGAAAAATAAGTGTAAGGATAAGCCAGGAGTTCTAGTTGCTATATTTGGGTAACAATCCACTCCAAATGTAACGGCTTTGAACAGTGATTTTATTATGCGCAAGGGTTCTATAGGTCAGGAATTTGAAGAGGGCTCAGTTGGGGAAGTGTCTCGGCTCCACACTGGGGCTTCAGCTGGAAAGACTTCAAGACAGGCAATGGCTCTGTGGCTGGGGGCAGAGATCACCTGAAGCTTCACTCACTCGCACATCTGGCACATGGGCTGGAAGGACTTGAAGACCAGGACTGCAGAGCAGATCACCTACATGTGGCCTTTCTTGCAGCTTGGCTTCCTCACAGCATGACTGCCACAGAGGAGTCAGACTTCTTATATGGCAGCCGAGGGCTCCAAGCACAAGGTGCCAGCACACAAGGCAGAAGCTGTACTGCCCTTTATCACCCAGCCTCAGAAGTCACCCAGCTCCACTCCCACCAGAGTCTATTAGTTCCAAGGAAGTCACAAGCCCACCCTACTTAAAGGGGGGAAGACCTAGGTGCCCACCCCCATGAGTGGAGGAATGTCAGAGAAGCTGAGGGCCATGTTTTCAAACCATGTTTTCAAATCATAATTGAAGGGAACTTACTATTTCTTGAAAATTGAAATAAGTAAAAATTAAAATTTAGATGTCAATGCTAGTGTCACAATCAAAAAGTTAACTTTATACTAATATCTCAGAGAAGGCAGTTGATTTAATATGAAACAAAGTGGTGCTCTGAATTAACCAGAATAAGAATTGATTAGTAATAATCTGAGTTTCATATTCTGTGCAGAAGGGAAGTAGAAAAAATATATTCCATCCATTCAAATGACTTCACATTCTCAAAAGCCAATTAAAAGCTGAGATTCATTTCCTACACTTACAAGATGAGGAGTATTTAAACCATTCAATAGAATAATACTAAACAAATGATTAGTTTTTAGTGAGGCAGTAGTAATATGTACTCTACATTTTTTTCTATGTAATTAAGATTTACTGCACAGCTTGAAAGTATCTTTCCTGATAATGTAATTACTGTACAATTTCTTTATTTGCTGTGTTTTCCCCAGTTTATCCTTCTACAAGCCTAATAAATACTAATTTAATACAATATTAGAAAGTGACAACGAGAAGTGTTAGGAAAGTAGATGTAGTGTACTTACTTATACTGGGATTAATTCAAAATCCTAACAGGGTGGTATATTCTGAGCTTCTGAAGGGAAGTAAAATAAATCCCTAAACACAGTTGTTTCTTTTTTATAGCTAAGATGTTCAGTAATATAAATACAGTATTCTAATCAAATGTTTGTTTTCCCTTTTTGAGGGAGAAGGTGGGATACTGAATTTAAATTGTCTTTTAAACCTGGAGGTGGATGAAGGAGGCAGGCATTTCTGGTGTTCCTTCTTTCGCTCTGAGCTGGAGTACAGGAGCATGACTTCCTCGTAAATCTGTTCCGCCTCCATTGCCCATCCTGGAATTGTGCAGTGAAGAGTGATCGTGAGATGCTTCCAGGAGGCTTTGCCCAGGCATTCTGTGGAAAATATGGGTGTTTCTTTGATACCTTCTTATAATGGTCTGGGGTGTGGGGGCACGGCCAACAATCTCCCCTTCCCATACTATTTTTGTCTTCACATATGCCTTCATGGCAAAACCACATAAGCACTAACTTCAAATCCTAATAAAATTCTCATTAGTCATAATACTGTTCAGCCCAACAACCAGTTCTCTGGGCATCACAACATTGTCACTGTACGTCAGCAAGCACTGCCAGCCTGACTCAAGATTCCTCTGTGGGACCACAGAGAATTTCCGGATACTGTCCACATGACTCAGGAGTCCAGGGGACACTGGAGAACTGTACCCAGGCCTTCACTCTCTCCAATCACATCACCTTGCCAATTTTACTGTGGTGCTGCCGCCCCCTGTTGGGGTTGTGGGAGTGAGAAATATGGCAAAACAATTCTCCTTTAGACTTTGCCCTCAATCTACACCCACCATGCAGGGATTTCAGCCTCATCCATAGCAGATAGGAAAAGACTGTGAAACACCTTTCCTTTTATCTGCTCCTCCAACTTCTGCCACAAATCTACTTTCCCCCATTCATTCAGTGCCTGAAAGTGGTGAGTTTCCCTCTCTTCCCGCTCCCTAGTCAGAACCCTCCTCTGAATGACGTCCTCTTTCTTTGACGAGGGGACACTAATAGAAGATGGGATGCAGAGAGCAAGCAGCCAGCAGAAAGGGAACAAAAACACTGTACTTGTTAACAGCTGCAAGTTGAGCGGAACACATATTGCCTTTAGGGACTAACATTTGGAAGTTTAGGAGACAGTCTAAAAATTACCATAGCCAAAAAAAAAAATTATTAAGATCTGTAAGTCAGTGTAGTTGAGGGCTGAGGGCTATGGCAGTTCTGACAAAGGGAAGTTACTGCCACCTGTGTGAATTGGCAGCAGTATTTAAGCTGGCTCAAGTCTTAGAGGTAGAAAAACTGCAGATCCAGACTCAGAAAATAGGTTATAGCTGCAACATAAGGTGCCTGGAGGAGAAAAGAGGGCAATGACAAGTCTGAATGTCAGTCTGAAGAGCTGGACTTTCCTGAGTGAGCAATAAGGGGCCTATTATCGTTCTTGAGCAGAGAAGACAAGAGCTGTGCCCCTAGGAAGTCACCTTGCAGCTGTACATAAAATGGATTGGAAAGAAGGGCGTATGGGTGTAGGAAGCCATGAAAGACTAAAGCCATTCATCATTGCTCAATGTTGTATATACTAAGGCCAGGACATCTAGAAGATTGTTTTTAACCTAACATTTTAGATAGTTGCATTTCATCTGTTCTTTTCAAACCTTTGCCAAAGTAAATGTATATGATAAATTTGATACTCTACAGATCCTTTGGCAAAATATTTTAATATCTGAATTCTAGGAATTTTAAAAATACACTTTTCCTATCAGCTGTTATAGTCACATATGTATCACCATATTCGGATCCAAATATATCATGAGCTTCATTTCTAAGTAAAACATGGAACACATTTTTTGTCTCCGTAACTTCATTATACCTTAAGCTTAAATGTACTCAGACGTGAATAAACACAGAGCTTATTTGGGTTTTAATATATTCCCATTAAAATGAGACTATTTGGATGAAAAGGTAGGAATTAAATGTGTCTGTTTCAATGGCAATATTTAATTAGCTATCAGTGTTGGACTAAAGAAGTGCCATTTTAAAATAATAAACTATAGAATGTGTTTATGATGTGGAGGAAAAGGGAAATATTTCTATAACTAATTTAAGACAAAAACTATTGGGAGTTTATAGTTCTTAGAGTTGTTTGTATTTATTCTAGCAGGGTTATAGTAATATCAAGTTATGATAGACATTTCATGGTTCCTATGAAAATGGAATGCCAAGTGCTTCCTTTTCCCTTTCTCCTTTAGGATTTCAAGATTTGATTGCCTAAGTGACATTTATACTGTCACATACTTTTGTGAAATGCTTTATGTTAATTAGTTTTCACATTTTGCATGGTGACAAAATTGTCATATTGTCTTATGCTTGAAATATTTAAAAATAGTGGTCTCTGTAAAGAGGTCTTAAAAGTGGATTTTTCTTCAGAAAACTGTAACCAAGTAAAAATGAATTTTGGAAAGGAATTTCTTTCCTCCCTTCCTTCCCTCCTTCCTTCCTCCCTCCCTCCCTCCCTCCTTTCTTTCTCTTTCTTTCTTTCTTCCTTCCTTCCTTTCTTTCTTTTTTTTCTTTTTCTTCCTTCCTTCCTTCCTTCCTTCCTTCCTTTCTTTCTTTCTTTCCTTCCTTCCTTTTTTTTCTCTCTCTCTCTTTCTTCTTTCTTTCTTTCTTTCCTTTCTTCCTTCCTCCCTCCCTCCCTCCCTCCCTCTCTCTTTCTTTCTTTATTTCCTTCCTTCCTTCCTCCCTCCCTCCCTCCCTCTCTCTCTCCCTCTCTCTCTCTCTCTTTCTTTCTTTCCTTCCTTCCTTCCTTCCTTCCTTCCTTCCTTCCTTCCTTTCTTTCTTTCTTTCCTTCCTTCCTTTTTTTTCTCTCTCTCTCTCTCTCTCTCTCTCTCTCTCTCTCTCTCTCTCTCTCTCTCTCTCTCTCTCTTTCTTTCTTTCGTCTACAATTTATTGAGTGCTTATCAGGTTCCAAGCACTGTGGAAATCACTTTATTCTCACTCATTTCTCACAACTGTATCTGAAATCATTATCTGAATTACGTCTTAGATCATCGACATCCCCATTCTATAGACCGGGAAACTGAAATTTAAAGAGATTAAGCAATTTGAAGAAGATCAAGGAGTGAGAAGAGTCAGAGTAGGGCTCAAAGTCCAGTTCTCTTATTGCCAGCCCTGACTTCAGTAGACCCCTTTGCTGTTTATAACTTATGGGACGTTAGACATCTCATTTAATGTTTCTAACTCTGTGTAACTTTATCTGTAATATGGGGACAATAAGTTAGTACTTACATCATATGATTGCTGGAAAAATTTAATGAAATAATATAAAATGTTCCAAGATCTCAGGGTGGTAATCACTTGCATGGCATTACTGGGCAATATTAAATTAATTACAGAAAAACATTTATTTCTCTTTAAATTTTTTCAATTCCCACTTTCTCTCTTACAATCTTATACCTTTGCATTCTAATCCCAAACCTATTACTAACTTACCATTACCAGCACTTGATAGTGGATTCACTTCCCTTCACCATCGTATATAAGCTTACATCTAAGATGTCTGAGGCCTGAAAAACGTTTTTTTTTTAAACCTATGGAATGTGTAAAAACTGTTTTGCTTGAAAGCCCAACAAGCTGATGCTTCCCCCCACTTGCAAGCATGCTAAACAAACCGCACCAAAATATTTGCTATAGGCAAATAAACATAGCCACATATCCTACAAAGAATGTTATAATATCACTCACAATCCATGGAGAAGGTCAGATTCAAACCAACTCCTACTACACATTGTGGACTGAAGACACACTAGTGATGTTATTCTAAACTCACATAAGCACCCAGGATCCCTTCTGGTGTGATTTGCACTGCCAACAGATGCAGGTCTTATCCGTGGTTCTGGTTCTCCACAGAAGTCATTTGCATCATTTCTCCTTCCACTGTTTAGTGCCCAAATCTGGATCCAGAAAAATGGACAGCCTGTTTTAGAGAGGCCGCCATCCACACCACTGAGTATTTTTATTGCAACACCTGGGATTTTTTTCCTGAGATAGTTGGTAGTGAACACTTAAGTAAGTAGCCAGATTAACACACTTGGACTTTAAAGTATATAGGGATTCCTAGAGCCTAGAACACCAAGAATTGTGTTCATTTTTCTCTTAAATAAGTCACTGTTATCTAGAACTCCTTTCACGGTCTTGTGACAATCTCCCAATTCAAATAGAGTGGCTAGTGCCTTAGTGGAGTTCAGCAGAAATTCCAGGGTCAACAGTTAGTACTTTGCTGGCCAGGGTCGGTGGGTCATCCTGTTGGTTCATACTTTCCTCACACAAGATACTGGATTAAGCTAAGCTAACAATCAGTATCACGTATGCCCGGAGAGAATTTTGCTATCCTGTAGTAGTCGGAGGAGGGGGAGAGGCAAGCTCAGAGAGGATTGTTCTAAAACTGCTTGGTAAGAGCACTGAGAAGAGTTCCTGATCTGCCTAATAGGGATCATAGAAGTAATGCATGAGATTCACTCTTGGAATTGACCATGAGGCTGGAAAGAGAAAGTGATGTATGGCATGCAGTTTATTTAGTAGGAGCATCTGACAAAAAAAGTCAATGACATATTGAGGAGTAACTGCAGGACACAAAATGGCCAGGAAAAGCAGAAACAACATAATGGTACTGATGCTTCTCTAGGGATGAGATTGAAGTAATGTGTCATGGTCCTTTCTCAACAAACTCCTCATTTACTCCCGAAAACTTACACTGTACTAATTTCTTCATTAGTCATCCATCACAATGCTTTGCATCAGTAATAATCTCCATTTATAGGTGCTAAAAACCTTTGAAAACGAAAGTAACATAAAATTTCAAAGAAATTTTGGAAGGCTTTAGTTTTAAACTTGAAAAAATAGTACTATTAACAGAAATTCACACTGAGCTCAAAGCACTCTACAAGTTCAATATATTCTGTTACGTTTAGAGGAGAGAAAATTGAAGCTAAAACCTTCTTTTAGTAATGATCATTTTACTGTCTGCTATCACACTAGGTAAATAGTGTACAGCTCTCAAATTTAGTAATGAAAAGTAATCATTTTCCAATAAAAATGGGTAATTCTCCATTTCAGCTTCCATATAAGTGCCTATAGAATTAAAATACTGACCTGAAATACATTTCAAATGTTCATCTTCTTATAGTTCCCAAAGGTCATATCTTTGAAAGTTATCCTTAAAGATCAATAATTTTCCTTAAAGTTGTGGATATTTCATCTTGGTCTAGAATAGTAAACACTATATTCTACCTCCTTGACTCTCATGATTAGTGAAAAAATTTTAAAACAGTTAAGAATGAAAAAAGCTAATGTATTAGCATTAATCTAATAAAATATATACATTTTTAAAATTACAGTGTTGGTCACAGACTGGACAGGAGGCACCTCTGCACCACTTATTATGTTTCTGTCCATTGGTGAGAGCTCCGTGGTTATACCACTGCTGCCTAGCTCTGCCCTCCCATTCACTTCTCCCTCTGCAGGGGAGATGGAGGGGCTTAATCTGAGTGGTAAGTTCAAAAGGAGAAACTGGGCCAATGCAGCCCAGGCACTTCTCACTCTGGGCCAGCATGCCCACATGCACCAGGCCCTAAATTTTACACACTGGCTCCTGTATGGGGAGGCTCTGATTATTCAGCCATGCCTGAGGCTTGTTAAACAAGACTGTCTAGTTCAGTATCAGGAGTCTCACCCTCTTGCAGATATATTCTCCAATACCAACTTTATCAGTAATAAAGGTGTTATGTTGGCTTTGTCTTATTTATTGAATTATTTCTCAATTGACACTATTTATTAAGCTTGTGTCAACACCAAGCAACAGTTGTTGTAGACATATATTATTTGATTCAGTTACTTATTCCTTCAGGATTATGCTTTGGTCTGAAAGTTTTAGGTGAAGGCTTGTGTTTTATTTTCTACGCTATTATTGAAGACTTGGTGAATGCATGCATGTGAACATAACCAGCAATGCTTAGGAAACACCAGAGAGCAGAGTTATGTACTCAGTAACTATGTTTTGAGAATCCACTATGTGCTAGGAACATTCTGGATGGTGGGATTGTGGTAGTGGAAAAGACAGTCCCTGACTTTATGGCATCTACTTTCTACTGAGGGAAAACAATAAACATATCATTGTATACAACATACATACACAGGCCGTTAGCTGATATTGTTAGTGATAACAATACTTAATAAAATGTGTTACAGGATAGGGGAATCCTTCTTTGGGTAGGATGGTGAGGGAAGGCCTCTCTAAGGAAATAAAAGTTGACGTGAAACCTAAAAATGTGAAGTGGTAGTCATGAGCGTATCAGGGAGAAAGGATTCCATTCAGAAGAAATAGAAACTTCAAAGGTCCTGAGGGGAAACTTATCAAATCCAGTGGGCAGAAAGATGACCAGAGTGACTGTAATGTACTAGATGGGAATTGAGAAGCAGGAGACAGTGAGACTGGAGAGGTTGGCAGGACCTGGACCAGGAAAGGAGACCTTGTAGGCCATAATTTAAAAAGAAGGTTTTATTTGAAAATGAAATAAAAATGTATTGGAGTGTTAAAAGTTAGGAATGCATGTGATCTGAATTGTTTTTAAAATTTCCTTTTTGCTCTTTTGGTAGAAAGCATTGCAAAGACAGCAGATAAAACTCAATTGCAGTGGCTCAGGCATGAGACAGCTGCTTGTTCAGGGTTGTCCTTGCTGGGGAGTAGGAGTGGCCAGACTTGAGAAATCCCAGGGGCTAGAGTCAATAGCACTTTCGTACAAACGACATATGGGGAGTGAGTAAGATTGCAACCCTACGAATTAAGGATCACTCCTACATATTTATGCTGAGCACCTGGGTGAACAGGGGTACAATATCCAGAGATGGGGAAGACTTTTGGAGGATCAAATTGAGTTTTATCTTGCACAAATGATTCTATTTGTTTCCATATGTTTGTGGTATCTTTTAGACTACGGAGTTGAGATGTCAAGTAAGCAGCTGGATATATGTGTATGGGTCTCAAGGGAAAAAGTCAGGGCTAGAAATATTATCTGTTGCTCTTTGCTGCCATGAGTTAGAGAATTGCTGGAAAGTAATAAGATTAGTAATATAAAATATTGCACATGGACATATATTGTTTGACCACCATTATGCTAAAAGCACTATACATCTCTTGTGGAAAAACTGAGGTTAAAAGAGAGTTATAATTTGCCCAAAGGCACACAGATAGTAAGTGGTAGGCTAGGCCTTGAATTCATGTCTTTCTGACTCCAAAGTCCATGCTCATTAGACTAAAATCAAGGAGGCACCTTCACCCCCCATGCTCTTAGAACAGAAGACTAGGTTCCATTTGTTACGTCAGTTTGCTGTATGACTGCACCATATAATCAACAAGAAAACCCTTGGAACTCAAAGGTTCTGTGTGCCTGATTTCAAAGTTACTAAGAAAGGAGTAATTTGCAATTTGAAAAGAACAGTTTGTGGGGGAGAAGGACTCCTCAAGAATTGGGGGTGGACAATAATCAAGGGTTTCTAACCTTGTATCCTGAGCTTTTATCAAATTATCTAAGGAGGTTGGCCATAAATCTCAGTGTGTCCAAACCAAACATAATTAATGTGCATTATTCCAAGATAATTTTTAATAATGCCCACTTTAATTCTCAAAAGTATCCCAGTTTTGACAAATTCTATGGTCACTCAGTACTTAGAGGTCTTTGACCCAAATGCTCATGAATAACTGAGAGAGTACAAATACCCACAAATCCTTCACTCTTCCTCTTTAAAAGAGCACAACTATCAAACAGGGGCCCCTCCATTCACTCTTCACATCCAACGCATCCTTCAAAGGTCAATTTTTTAATTATTTCATTTTTTGTCACTCAGCTTTCTCTTATTAGTGTATTTACGCCATCCATTTGATCCTTACTACAGATTATTTTCTGTTGAAGGATGAAAGTATTTTTTTCTCTCTTATTTAAATATAAGCTCTATATATCTCCAAATGTCTCAAGTCTTTTCACTTTAGGTATTCAGTAACTGTTGAAACAATGTTGAAAAAACTGAAGAACTATGAGGGTATAATGGGAGACATGTTTGGTAATTATTCTTTTTTAAAGAACATGAACTAAAGTGTATGTAAGATCTTCTACTCCTTTTTGCCTTCCATAGTACAAATGACCTTATCTCTGCATATTGACAAAGAGAATCTTTTACAAGAATCTCAAGATGCACACAACTGGTGCAACATTAAATTGGCAAAGGACTATGGAGACATTCTGGCCCAAATTCTGGAAACCAAATTGTAATTTAGAAAGATAATTACATAAAAAGTGTAATCTGGGGGCTTCCCTGGTGGTGCAGTGGTTGAGAGTCCGCCTGCTGATGCAGGGGACACGGGTTTGTGCCCCGGTCCGGAAGGATCCCACATGCCGCAGAGTGGCTGGGCCCGTGAGCCATGGCCTCTGAGCCTGTGCTCCGCAACGGGAGAGGCCACAACAGTGAAAGGCCCACGTACCGCAAAAAAAAAAAAGTATAATCTGCCACAGTGCTCCACTGGATAATATAATACTGGGGTCTAACTTTGGCTTTTTTTTTTTTGAGAACTGAAAATGTGTTTTCTTAAATTGCACTTTTTCTAAGAGTTGCCTCATATAAACTCAAGTCTACTAAACTGATACAACATACAAAATATTAGCTGTAACACTGTAATACAGTGAGGTTACAACATTGTTACATGTTGGGTTCTAAACCACTTATAAATACACTACTTTTTGTGTACATACCCCTTAAGGTATTTCTATTTGCAGTGTTGTTTGAGAACAACTGAGCAAGACTCAATAAGGTACAAAAGGAAAGTATATATGCAAACATTTGAACATTCAAGCCTTTTTTTTTTTTTTTTGGATAATTATCTACTCTCAATTGAATGGAATGGGGGGGAGGGTTGGAATCTCAAGAATTGTAAATGCTCCTGCTAACCGACCAGGTTTACTACATTCTGTTTTAATATTAAAAGTTTGAAACCATAAAATATATTAATTGATGTGTTTATCATCATGACAATTAAGCAGATATAGTAGAATAGCACTTGATTTGGGTTATGGCCTACAATGATGAAGTTATATGTACATGTATTAGTCAGCTTTCACTAAGTTATTATGTATTAACAAATGACCCAAAACTCTCAGTGGCTTAAAATAATAAAAGGTTATTTCTTACCTGCTTATGTTTCAACTGCAGGTCAGCCACAGCCTCTCTTCATATGTCTTTTTCTACCTGAAGGGTCAGGCCTTATCTGTGTAGAATGCATTATTGTTATTCCAATATTTCAACTTAAATAAAGCTCACTCATGTTAAATACTGTTTGTGTGCTGGCAGGAAAAAAAAAAGATCAATGGCAGAACCACACGACGGCTCTCAGAGCTTTTGCTGGGATGTGGCAACATCATTTCCAAAGCAAGTCTCATGGCCAAACTAATGTCGATAGAGCATGGAACTATAACCTCTTACAGAGAGGGCAGCATATAATTGGGAATAATAGAATTTACCACAGTGCATATGATACATCTCACAGCAACCACAGCATATGAATTTTGATTATGCACTAAAATAGAAAACAGGCAACTGTGATCCAGAAATCATAGAATAAATAGCTGTATTGGAGTAGCATCTGCTTATTTCTTCTACCTGCAATCTGGGAAGTACACACACACACACACACACACACACACACACACGTTAATGATCAACAATCTTTGAAGACTGAGTTTTGCTGCCTCCCAATGTCCTTAATTAGATTTCAGTTAGGTTAGCACTAATTTCTGAGACTAACAAAAAAAAAAGAATGCCTTGAAGGACAGCTGTTATCTGTGATGCCAGCTTCTATGTTCTGTCTCTAATTGATGGTACTGGTTTGAAAGGTGAAGAATGTGGGCTTCCCTGGTGGCGCAGTGGTTGAGAGTCCACCTGCCGAGGCAGGGGACACGGGTTCGTGCCCCGGTCCGGGAGGATCCCACGTGCCGCGGAGCGGCTGGGCCTGTGAGCCGTGGCCGCTGAGCCTGTGCGTTCCGAGCCTGTGCTCCGCAACGGGAGAGGCCACAGCAGTAAGAAGCCCGCGTACTGCAAAAAAAAAAAAAGTGAAGAATGTTCCTTTTTGTCAGGGAATATATTTATTATCAAACAGGAAAAGAATAAGTTATTTTCCAAATCAAAAAAGATTTATTATATGTTATTGTTCACTCCACATCCAGGTATTAGAAAAGAACACAAAATATTAGTCCCTATAATTATAATGTCCTTATAATTATTAACCCTAAGAAGTGTCAATCAATCTTCCAAGTATATATTTACCAAAACAATCAAGTGCCCTAATCTATGACTTCAACATATGTTACATTGAAGGAAAATTTAATGCTTAGAACTTATAAATAGAAACAGGCTTGAACTGAACCTTTTGGAAGAGTAGCAAGAAATAAGGAGTTCGATATTTCACAATTTATAGTAACAGGAAGTTGAACAGTTAGTGACTAAAGTAAGTCTTGGAATTAACCAGCCAGAATGAACTCATTAGGCAAAAAACTTTAGCAAAATCTGAGGTTAGTTATATTTTTCTCATTAGACATCTCTGGTCCCATAAAAGAGACAATCAAGCTGACATATTCCTACTTTAATAAGAGCTTGCCAAATATAGCTCTTCAAAATTAATTAGCCTACTAATCATAAAAGAGAAATGAACAGTTAGGTAGACTCTCTAACATTGAGAATACCCTGAAGAAGTACCAGACCCATTTTATTCTATTAACATGTCTATTAGTTTTACTTCACATGATACTAATATTAACATGCTGGATGATACTCTTATTAATGAATAATTTTCCTTTTTTCCTATATATATCTAATCTTCACGAAGATTCCATCATTCATGTCTCCACGGAATTGAGTTGGTAAATTTGTTTTTTAAAAGTATCCTAAAAACAATCAGATGCCAGATAATCAAAAGAAATATTTATAATAAGAATGTAAGCATCTTAGTGACACTATCCCAATATGTATCCTTTTTCTCATTAATGTTTGAGAGGCAGTATATGAAATAAAGTACCCTATTTCACAGTGGAGCTCTGAAGGCAGCTGAGAAAACAGAGTTGGGGAAGATATTAGAAAATCTGGACAGGAATATGAAAAAGTGATCAAGTGGAGGAAGAAATTCATTACCAGTCCCTATGATGCTCAATATTTTATGTGATAAGATAGTATATTTTATGTGATTTACCAAAGATCTTCAAAAAATATTGGCATAGAGAAGATTATTAGGGACTTCCTCTTCCACATAGGTTAGAATTTCATTTTGTATGGTTCTTCTTGTAGTCTCAACACATAAGTGAACTAATGTACCCCAACACAAATAACTGATACATGAGCTGGGGCACACATGATATACCTGTGCACTCCACACACTGACTCACTCAAGAAATATCCATCATGCCGCCACTATGCCAGAAATGTACTAGGTGCTGAGGTGTAATATATGTAGTTATCAGCATATAGATGGTATTTTTAAAATGGAAATGAATCAGATCACTTAGGGAGGTAGTAGACGAGAAGAGGATCAAAGGAGACATAAGGAATACCAATATTTAGGGGTATCACAGACAAAGAGCAGCTATTGAAGTAGGAGAAAAATTAGAACAAGAGAGAATTTTAAGAACAAGGAAGTGGTCAATTCTAAGCAGGGTCAGTTGGACTTTGTTTCAGTGATATCCTCTAGTATATATACATTGTATACAGGATGTTCCATTGTTTGGAAAGCCTAGTATTTCTGTGATCATTCAATAACTCTGAAGTGCCTTACTTCAAAATGGACCTCTAACTATGAGAAAGTAACAATTTATATTGGCAACTATTATTTTTGCACAATCAATGTCTTGGCCCCATGGATTTAAGATAAACTATCTAAATAATTTACTTCTTATCTTGCTAAAGATATTCCATATAATTGACTGCATGTAAGACTATGAAACCAAACAAGCTCTTTAAAAACCACCAGTAAAGACTAAATGACTAAGACTTTCATATGCAGATAATCTCAGAATTAGTCTAAGCACAGTTAGTTTTTGTATACATTATTAAATCTTTTTTCTTAGCTGAACTACCCTAAAGATTTAAATTTTAGATTTATTCAAAGTAGTTGCTGATTTATCCATAAAATAAGTCCTTAATTGTAAAGAAGTATAACTAAGCTCAGTGAATTCCTAAAGTATGCTTTACAGAATATCCTACCCTGCCCCCATCCACTACCACAAACATATTATTTATTCAAGTCATAGATCCCAAGACCATTCAACCAGGAGAATCAAGATTTATACAGTAGTTATTATTCATGTATGAACAACAGTGACCTCATGTGGCTAATGTTTCATGCCTGAAACTATTAGACTAAGAACAACAAAAAACAGCCTATGCTACACATCAAAACTTATGCCATAATGAATGATTCGAGCTGCCCATGTCATGCAACATCATTTCTTTTTTAAGGCCTCTGATCACAAAGCAATCCCTTCCAAGGACCAGTATGGGTTCACTCTACGTATGTTTATACGGTTAGATTGTTCAAAGATTAATTTAATGTAATAAGGTATCTTGAGGGCCAAGGACCAAATCTTACTTCTTTGTGTCACCAAAGGATTTAGTTCTGGTCTTTGTACCTTGAAGGAAGTTTCCAAACGCTTTTTAAATTTCATCTTGTCTTCCTTGTCCTGGGTATCCTAATGTTAAAAAATAAATGCCTAAATGTCAATTTAGGAACATATACCTTTGGCACTTCATTACCCAGTTGTTTCTAACTTTGGGGGAATGGCTGTATTTCTCTTCCATTTGAGCAGTTCCCTTAACCAACTTGAACCGCGATAATATTCAGGACTTTCACTAGTTTGCTCAAAAATATTTTAATGCATTATCTGCTAGAATAACAACAGATTCAAACATATTACATAACATTAAGAATAAAATAACTTCCAGCTCTCCTTTATAATCAAGGGTAAGGTCCTTTATCATCAATTTAAAACTGCTATAGTTAAATCACAGGTAAGTGTAACTGCATCAGTAAGATCTCTGAGCTATGGAACACCCAAGTAAGGGTAAATTCTGAAGTAACATGATATTCAGTAGATGAGAGACTGCTGCTCCCAATACTCTGCTCAGAATTAACACATTATATCCCCTAGCAGAGTGGCAAATAACATGCTCTGGAGTAGGAAAACTTGGCTGATAATCCTGACTTCCAAATGGCTTTGGGCCGTTCACTATATTCTCTTAGGGTAGTCATCTCTGAAATGGGAAAGTATATTAGGATCTACCTCATATAGTGATCATGAGTCTTAAATTAGAAAATGTTTGTATAACATTTTCTATGGTCTGAATGTTTGTGTCACCACCCCACCACTCAGATGTTGAAATCCTAACCCCCAATGTGATGGTATTAGAAGGTGGGGTCTTTGGAAGGTGCTTACTTAAGTCATAAGAATAGAACCCTCATGAATGGGATTGGTACTCTTTATAAAAGAGACCCCAGTCAGCTCCCTAGTCCCTTCCACCATGTGAGGACACAGTGAGAAGTCTGCAACCTGGAAGAAGGCCCTCACCCACCATGCTGGCACTCTGATCTTAAACTTTCAGCTCCAGAACTATGAGAAATAAATTCTGTTGTTTACAAGCCACCCAGTCTATGGTATTTTGTCATAGCAGCTAGAGCAGACTAAAAACAGCATCTTCTAGGTTTCTGGCACATAGTAGGTGCTCAATATTTCAAGCTAAATTTTTTAATTAAATTTATCTCATTTATTATTTTTATTTCTCATCTATATTTCCGCTTTTTTAATTAGAGTTGAGGTATAATGTGCAGTTTATCATTTTCCCCTTCTTTTCTACCATTTTTAACCCAATGCTGTATTTTTCCACACTTTATGTCCTTTATCCTCTTTCTGGTCCAAGGAAGCACCAGGTAAGTAGTGTAGGTAATTTTTGCTAATATATTTACCTAGTTATTCCTTGGGAAGTTAAAGTATGCTTTGAAAATATCAGTCTGAAATCTGATTATCTAGAAAGACTTCTTATTGTAATTAGATGGAATAAGTTTGATATCACATTTACTACATAAAGGGTATACAGCAAAAATAAATCTACCTGTGAAAGACAACATTTAAAACTCTCATCTAGTTATTATTGTAATCCTTAAAAATATAAAAAACAATAAAATCAAATTATGTGAAATACTCTAAAATACATATCTAACATAAAAATACACCTACTGGGGCTTCCCTGGTGGTGCAGTGGTTGGGAGTCCACCTGCCGGTGCAGGGGACACGGGTTCGTGCCCTGGTCTGGGAGGATCCCGCATGCCACAGAGCGGCTGGACCCGTGAGCCATGGCCGATGAGCCTGCGCGTCTGGAGCCTGTGCTCCGCAGCAGGAGAGGCCGCAGCGGTGAAAGGCCCGCGTACCACAAAAAAAAACAAAAAAACAAAACAAAAAAAACACCTACATAAAATTTTACACATTTTGTTTCCATGACTGAAAGGACGTTTACGTGAGTTCACTTTTTCAATAATAACAGAATTATTTTCATTTATTTATTCAACAAATATGTATTAAGATCCTGCTATGTGTTCAGTACTATTTTTGGCACAATTATTTCATATTAAACAGAATACAGAAGATCAGTGTTTATGAATGTTATACTCTAGAAAGGTGAAATGATGATAAGTAATAAATAAGGAAGGAAGTAAATAAATGTATATCAAGTGGCAGTAAGCATGATGGAAGAAAAATAAGTGAGGACAAGGTGGATAGACAGTGATAGGGTATATTTTATGTAAGGTGGTCAGAAAAGGCATCTTTCATAAAGAAGCATTTAAAAAGACTTCAGAAGTTGTAAGGAAGAACATTTCAGGCAGAGAGAACAAGAGCAAAAGCCCTGCAGTGGAAGTAGACTGGAGTGTGCAAGAAATTCTAAGACTAAAGCAGAGTGAATGAGAAAGAAAGGGTTTGGAGATTAATTCAGAGAAACAGCAGGGCACGAAATCAGGTAAGGCTCTGTGAGCTATACTGATACATTTAAATTTTGTTCTGATCCAAATATAAAAAGTCATATAAGAATTTGATCTTAGAGGGACATAATCTGGCTTATATTGTAAAAGGCTCACTGTGGCTTTGGGGTACATAATAGATTGTGATGGAGTGGGGAGGAAGATGAGAGACCAATTAGGAAGTTTTCCAACAGTCCAAGAGATGATGGTGGCTTGGCCAGGATATTTGTGGTAGATGTGAGAGAAAATATTCATATATCAGGTATGATTCAAAGCAGGAATTTAGAGAAAGTTTTAATGAATGGGATGTGAAATGTAAGAAAAAGGAAGATGCAAGGAGAGCCCAAAGACATTTGGCTTCAGCAGCCAGGAGAATGAATGAAAATGCCTTTTGCGAAGATAAGGTAGACTGGATAGGCAGAATTTTTTTTTCAGGAGTGGAGGGGAAACACAGAGAAGGGGAATGAAGAGTTTAATTTTGATTATTTTGAATTTGAGATGTCTTTTAAATATTCAAGTGAAGATGTTGAAAAGGCAGTTGGATATTTCAGGCTGGGATTTAGGGGGAAATTCCCCAAAAGAATTAAAAAATGTGAGAGTTATCAAATTACTGATGGTATTTAATTCCACACAATTAGAGGAGATCATCTGGAAATTGAGTATAAAGTGCTTTGAGAGGGGAATGCTAGGGCTTTCCAATGTTTAGAGGTCAGAATGATGAGAAAGAATAGACAAAAGAGACATAAGAAATGAACAGTAAACTAGGAGACACTTGAGAAAGAGTGTCCTGGAGGCCAAGTGAGGAAAATTTTTCAAGAAGAAGGGAGGTGCCTGAAAGTGTTAGATGGTGCCAAGAGACTGAGTAAAATGAGAACTAAGAACTGACCAATGGATTTGGCACTATGCAGCTCATTGGTGACTGTGATACGAAGAGCACAGGGACAAAAGGCTGGCAATGGCGAGTTCCATGAGGGAAAATGTAGGGAGAGGAATGGACTCAGGAGAGAAAACTTATGAAGAATCAGAAGACTTCCACATGAGTGAAGTTTTCAGTAGTCAAGTAGTCTGGAGCATTCTGAGATATCACTTTCAAAGTGAAGATCAAAGTATGGCATCTTGCAATTCCTACCAATAAGAAGGAGGCGCAGTGCCTGGTGGGAAGCAGCACATTCCTCATTTGGGAATTCTTCTGTAGCCTCATTACCAAGTGACAATGAAAGGTTGGCAGCTTTGAGTGGGGCTCAGACCAGGAAAATTATTATTTTTTTTAATTTTTTTTTATTTTTTAACATCTTTATTGGGGTATAATTGCTTTACAATGGTGTGTTAGTTTCTGCTTTATAACAGAGTGAGTCAGTTATACATATATATATGTTCCCATATCTCTTCCCTCTTTGTCTCCCTCCCTCCCACCCTCCCTATCCCGGTAATTTTTGCTAATATATTTACCTAGTTATTCCTTGGGAAGTTAAAGTATGCTTTGAAAATATCAGTCTGAAATCTGATTATCTAGAAAGACTTCTTATTGTAATTAGATGGAATAAGTTTGATATCACATTTACTACATAAAGGGTATACAGCAAAAATAAATCTACCTGTGAAAGACAACATTTAAAACTCTCATCTAGTTATTATTGTAATCCTTAAAAATATAAAAAACAATAAAATCAAATTATGTGAAATACTCTAAAATACATATCTAACATAAAAATACACCTACTGGGGCTTCCCTGGTGGTGCAGTGGTTGGGAGTCCACCTGCCGGTGCAGGGGACACGGGTTCGTGCCCTGGTCTGGGAGGATCCCGCATGCCACAGAGCGGCTGGACCCGTGAGCCATGGCCGATGAGCCTGCGCGTCTGGAGCCTGTGCTCCGCAGCAGGAGAGGCCGCAGCGGTGAAAGGCCCGCGTACCACAAAAAAAAACAAAAAAACAAAACAAAAAAAACACCTACATAAAATTTTACACATTTTGTTTCCATGACTGAAAGGACGTTTACGTGAGTTCACTTTTTCAATAATAACAGAATTATTTTCATTTATTTATTCAACAAATATGTATTAAGATCCTGCTATGTGTTCAGTACTATTTTTGGCACAATTATTTCATATTAAACAGAATACAGAAGATCAGTGTTTATGAATGTTATACTCTAGAAAGGTGAAATGATGATAAGTAATAAATAAGGAAGGAAGTAAATAAATGTATATCAAGTGGCAGTAAGCATGATGGAAGAAAAATAAGTGAGGACAAGGTGGATAGACAGTGATAGGGTATATTTTATGTAAGGTGGTCAGAAAAGGCATCTTTCATAAAGAAGCATTTAAAAAGACTTCAGAAGTTGTAAGGAAGAACATTTCAGGCAGAGAGAACAAGAGCAAAAGCCCTGCAGTGGAAGTAGACTGGAGTGTGCAAGAAATTCTAAGACTAAAGCAGAGTGAATGAGAAAGAAAGGGTTTGGAGATTAATTCAGAGAAACAGCAGGGCACGAAATCAGGTAAGGCTCTGTGAGCTATACTGATACATTTAAATTTTGTTCTGATCCAAATATAAAAAGTCATATAAGAATTTGATCTTAGAGGGACATAATCTGGCTTATATTGTAAAAGGCTCACTGTGGCTTTGGGGTACATAATAGATTGTGATGGAGTGGGGAGGAAGATGAGAGACCAATTAGGAAGTTTTCCAACAGTCCAAGAGATGATGGTGGCTTGGCCAGGATATTTGTGGTAGATGTGAGAGAAAATATTCATATATCAGGTATGATTCAAAGCAGGAATTTAGAGAAAGTTTTAATGAATGGGATGTGAAATGTAAGAAAAAGGAAGATGCAAGGAGAGCCCAAAGACATTTGGCTTCAGCAGCCAGGAGAATGAATGAAAATGCCTTTTGCGAAGATAAGGTAGACTGGATAGGCAGAATTTTTTTTTCAGGAGTGGAGGGGAAACACAGAGAAGGGGAATGAAGAGTTTAATTTTGATTATTTTGAATTTGAGATGTCTTTTAAATATTCAAGTGAAGATGTTGAAAAGGCAGTTGGATATTTCAGGCTGGGATTTAGGGGGAAATTCCCCAAAAGAATTAAAAAATGTGAGAGTTATCAAATTACTGATGGTATTTAATTCCACACAATTAGAGGAGATCATCTGGAAATTGAGTATAAAGTGCTTTGAGAGGGG
Source organism: Lipotes vexillifer (assembly GCF_000442215.2). Taxonomy (NCBI): domain Eukaryota; kingdom Metazoa; phylum Chordata; class Mammalia; order Artiodactyla; family Lipotidae; genus Lipotes; species Lipotes vexillifer. The sequence goes on from NW_006770215.1 coordinate 171,393, forward strand.
AATGCTAGGGCTTTCCAATGTTTAGAGGTCAGAATGATGAGAAAGAATAGACAAAAGAGACATAAGAAATGAACAGTAAACTAGGAGACACTTGAGAACGAGTGTCCTGGAGGCCAAGTGAGGAAAATTTTTCAAGAAGAAGGGAGGTGCCTGAAAGTGTTAGATGGTGCCAAGAGACTGAGTAAAATGAGAACTAAGAACTGACCAATGGATTTGGCACTATGCAGCTCATTGGTGACTGTGATACGAAGAGCACAGGGACAAAAGGCTGGCAATGGCGAGTTCCATGAGGGAAAATGTAGGGAGAGGAATGGACTCAGGAGAGAAAACTTATGAAGAATCAGAAGACTTCCACATGAGTGAAGTTTTCAGTAGTCAAGTAGTCTGGAGCATTCTGAGATATCACTTTCAAAGTGAAGATCAAAGTATGGCATCTTGCAATTCCTACCAATAAGAAGGAGGCGCAGTGCCTGGTGGGAAGCAGCACATTCCTCATTTGGGAATTCTTCTGTAGCCTCATTACCAAGTGACAATGAAAGGTTGGCAGCTTTGAGTGGGGCTCAGACCAGGAAAATTATTATTTTTTTTAATTTTTTTTTATTTTTTAACATCTTTATTGGGGTATAATTGCTTTACAATGGTGTGTTAGTTTCTGCTTTATAACAGAGTGAGTCAGTTATACATATATATATGTTCCCATATCTCTTCCCTCTTTGTCTCCCTCCCTCCCACCCTCCCTATCCC
>NW_006770215.1:175862-213531 GCF_000442215.2 Lipotes vexillifer
ATGGTTGTTAGTATTTGCCTTATGTATTGAGGTGCTCCTATGTTGGGGGCATAAGTATTTACAATTGTTATATCTTCTTCTTGGATCGATCCCTTAATCATTATGTAGTGTCCTTCTTTGTCTCTTCTGATAGTCCTTATTTTAAAGTCTATTTTGTCTGATATGAGAATTGCTACTCCAGCTTTCTTTTGGTTTCCATTTGCATGGAATATCTTTTTCCATCCCCTTACTTTCAGTCTGTATGTGTCTCTAGGTCTGAAGTGGGTCTCTTGTAGACAGCATATATATGGGTCTTGTTTTTGTATCCATTCAGCCAATCTGTGTCTTTTGGTGGGAGCATTTAGTCCATTTACATTTAAGGTAATTATCGATATGTATGTTCCTATTCCCATTTTCTAAATTGTTTTGGGTTCGTTATTATAGGACTTTTCCTTCTCTTGTGTTTTTGTCTAGAGCAGTTCCTTTAGCATTTGTTGTAAAGCTGGTTTGGTGGTGCTGAACTCTCTCAGCTTTTGCTTGTCTGTAAAGGTTTTAATTTCTCCATCAAATCTGAATGAGATCCTTGCTGGGTAGAGTAATCTTGGTTGCAGGTTTTTCTCCTTCATCACTTTCAGTATGTCCTGCCACTCCCTTCTGGCTTGTAGAGTTTCTGCTGAGAGATCAGCTGTTAACCTTATGGGGATTCCCTTGTGTGTTATTTGTTGTTTTTCCCTTGCTGCTTTTAATATGCTTTCTTTGTATTTAGTTTTTGACAGTTTGATTAATATGTGTCTTGGCGTATTTCTCCTTGAATTTATCCTGTATGGGACTCTCTGTGCTTCCTGGACTTGATTAACGATTTCCTTTCCCATATTAGGGAAGTTTTCAACTATAATCTCTTCAAATATTTTCTCAGTCCCTTTCTTTTTCTCTTCTTCTTCTGGAACCCCTATAATTCGAATGTTGGTGCGTTTAATGTTGTCCCAGAGGTCTCTGAGACTGTCCTCAGTTCTTTTCATTCTTTTTTCTTTATTCTGCTCTGCAGTAGTTATTTCCACTATTTTATCTTCCAGGTCACTTATCCGTTCTTCTGCCTCATTTATTCTGCTATTGATCCCATCTAGAGTATTTTTCATTTCATTTATTGTGTTGTTCATCATTGTCTGTTTCATCTTTATTTCTTCTAGGTCCTTGTTAACTGCTTCTTGCATTTTGTCCATTCTATTTCCAAGATTTTGGATCATCTTTACTATCATTATTCTGAACTCTTTTTCAGGTAGACTGCCTATTTCCTCTTCATTTGTTAGGTCTGGTGGGTTTTTATCTTGCTCCTTCATCTGCTGTGTGTTTTTCTGTCTTCTCATTTTGCTTATCTTACTGTGATTGGGTTCACCTTTTTGCAGGCTGCAAGTTCGTAGCTCCCGTTGTTTTTGATGTCTGTCTCCAGTGGCTAAGGTTGGTTCAGTGGGTTGTGTAGGCTTCCTGGTGGAGGGGACTAGTGCCTGTGTTGTGGTGTATGAGGCTAGATCTTGTCTCTCTAGTGGGCAGGTCCACGTCTGGTGGTGTGTTTTGGGGTGTCTGTGGACTTATTATGATTTTAGGCAGCCTCTCTGCTAGTGGGTGGGGTTGTGTTCCTGTTTTGCTATATGGTTGGCATAGGTTGTCCAGCACTGTAGCTTGCTGGTCGTTGAGCGAAGCTGGGTGCTGGTGTTGAGATGGAGATCTCTGGGAGATTTTCGCCGTTTGATATTATGTGGGGCTGGGAGGTCTCTTCTTGACGAGTGTTCTGAAGTTGGCTCTCCCACCTCAGAGGCAGAGTCCTGACTCCTGGCTGGAGCAGCAAGAGCCTTTCATCTACTCGGCAAGATTTTCAAGAGACTTCCACTCCTTCTGGGATATGCATTCAACATTGAATTTCAAAGTTCCTGTGCAAACTTTCCTTGGAATGTAATCTTCAACCAGTTGTCCATGTCGTCTTCTCATGCAAAAGTGGAAGATCTGTTTATTATGATTTTTAAAATAGTACATTAAAATATCATTTATGTTGATTACTGAGTTTTGGACACCCCTTTAAAATTTGCACCTGAACTGACTGCCATTATGGCCTCACTTTAGCACTGATCTTAGTCTAAAGGCAAGGGCATCTGGTCTGACAATTATGATTAATAGTGGAGATAATGGGGTTGGGACTACTCCTGACAATTTAGGAAGCATGTTAAATGCAGACAGTCCTTAGAAAAGAGCTGTAAATAGTGATGATATAGCTAACAGGAAAGCATAAATTAAAGGAACATTTGTTCATTCAAGCAGAAAACATTTTAAATATTCAAAACACTAACTTGAATTTTAAAACCTCCATATTTACTTTATGACACAATTCTTTTTCTAAGGAATTCTGTGGTCTAATTGAATGTATTTTGCTCCCACACTTTGTAAGTAAGAAATCATACTTCCATGAGTTGAAAAACCTCAAGTTACAGCATAGTGTCAAGTCAGAAAAAGGACTGACTTTTCGTGTAAATTAATTAGCACTTACACTAAGTTTGGGTGGAAGGCTATAATTCAGTGTCATTTTATTATTAATTTTGAGTCATGTCAATAAAATTCCATCTTACGACAGAGGTAGATACTTGATTATTTCTTTGGTGCACAAAACACAGTAACTGTACATATGCATTTTTCCTTAGCACATGATTTTGCATTTCATGAAGCCTCAAAGTACAGACTTTTTTGCTAAGGTCCTTTTAACAGTATTTTGAATGGTTTATTTTCATTTTGCTTACCTGTATTAAGTATTTCACTAGAATATACTTTGGTGTTTAACAACTATATTACAAGTCAAACTTGGATCAGCAGATTTGATACTTTTATGATTTCTCATTCTGAGCTCCTGCTCTACCTATGTACATAATCTGTGTAGAAGAGTTATGTATTTAAGGAACAGGTGTTCTTTTCACTAACTATATTCCTATAGTTTATAAATCCAAACTATTCAAAATTGTTTGCTTGGGTATATGCCTTCTTTCCAGTTTCTTCTAATTTTTATGCATATTCTAGATTATTGATATATATAATTACACATATTCCTAAAAGTTAAGTCTTACTTAACATCCCAAATGAGGAACCCTTAAAATTTACTCCCTTGTTATATCTGACATTTGTATTTTCAAGGCGGTATGGCTTTGGACAGCCCAGCATATGTCCTTCTATTTGCTGGCATTTAAGGGGGTCAATAAATTGAGAGATCGGCACAGCAGTCAGACAGATGGAGATAAATATTTAACTTTTTATTTCTCTGATAAATGCTCATTTGAAAAATGTGTCTTTAACTGTACAAAATGGACAGTGGTACCCCAGAATTCAGCAGACCCAGAAGTTGCACTCGACAATCCCATACCACTCCTGGTTATGACATGGAAAGAAGCTCACTTTCTTTTCTGTGTAATCTATCAGGAAATTCACAACTCCTCCCTGGAGGGGAATAAGTGGACATACAAAGACTAGGAGTGTTTCTTAAAGTGTGGTCAGAAGATCCCTGAGGGCTTTCTTTTAGAGGTCTGCAGCTACTAGGTCCTTTTCAACTACAAGTCTGGGTGAGACTGGATCCTCTTCATGTACTTCAACCAAAACAATATATTGCATCCAAGGGAATGAGAAGCAAATCTGAAGACCCAGCTATCTTCTATTAAGTTCAGACATTAAAGAGATTTGCAAAAAATGTAAAATGATGCATCTCACCTCACTAATTTTTTTGGTTTGAAAAATACAGTTATTTTATAAAACTATGTTATTTATATTAACATATAAAAAGTTTATTATTGCTATTTTAAATGAATTAATAACTAAATTTTAAAAAACTTCTCAGTCCCTTATATAGAAAATATAACTCATGTAAACAAAAGTTTTTTGGTGTTCTCAGTAGTATTTAAAAGTTAGAAGTTGGGACTTCCCTGGTGGCACAGTGGTTAAGAATCCTCCTGCCAATGCAGGGGACACGGGTTTGATCCCTGGTCTTGGAAGATCCCGCGTCTTGGAAGATCCCACATGCCGCGGAGCATCTAAGCCCGTGCACCACAACTACTGAGCCTGCACTCTAGAGCCCGCAGCCACAACTACTGAGCCCGTGCCACAACTACTGAAGCCTGCGCGCCAAAGGCCCATGCTCCGCAATAGGAGAAGCCACCACAATGAGAACCACGCACAGCACAAGGAAGAGTAGCCCCCGCTCACGGCAACTACAGAAAGCCTGTGCACAGCAACGAAGACCCAATGCAGCCAAAAATAAATTAATTAAATTAATTAATTTTTATAAAAAGGTAAAAAGTTATCCTGAGATAAAACATTTGAGAACCATTGCTCTAATGGAAGAGCCTCCATTTGGGAGCATGAGGAGTGAGAAATAACTATCCTTTGTTCCTTTTTATCAGCCCAAGGTATTAAACAGGGGTATTTGCTTCATTGCAGTCTATTGTTTTAGAAGCAGTTGTCCTAACCAAAAGTATAAGTATTTGCCAAACTTCTTTTTGAACAGATCTTGGTAGTCTTCAATGTTAGCTCATGGTAGATATTGACTAAGACTATCCTTGACCAAACTCTAGTCTCCTTTGAGCTCTCTTCTTGACTAGGTCTCACAGGTGGGCTTCTGTGTCCATCCTTTGTTTGCCAGACCTGCATTGCCCAGTCTTAGCAAGAATTCTGCTAAGTCAGTTTGTCAAGAATTCCCCCACTCTTAATATCTGATCAAGTTCCACATCCCCTAACCTCCTTGTATAAGTCCTTGACCTGCCTTTAGCAAGAGTTCTATAAAGGCAATTTAGCAAGAATCTTCCTACCCTTGATGTTTCCTCTCACTAAGTTTCCATCCACTGATCCCCATCACCCTACACCTTGCCTATAAATCCCCATTTGGCCCAATTGTATTTGGACTTCAGCCTGATCTCTTTCCCCCTGATCTTTTTCCCTAATACAATACCCCATTGCAATAGTCTTGGAATAAAGTCTCCTGACCATTTTAACAAGTGTTAGAATAATTTTCTCTTTAACAATATCTGGGGTAAACTTTATTTAAATTTTATTTGCTGACTTTGCTTTTCGGTATTGTGTCTTTGGCTTAAATTGAGGGACATTATGAAAACAACAAATTGCTAAAGAAGCAAAAGGTTTCCCCTGAAAACTTTTGCTTCTTAACAATTTTCATACAAAATGTAATTGAAGTTTTTAAAATTATAATATGGTGGCATCTTTGGTAAGTCTCAGGAAAAAGGTCTCAGCAACAAGGAACATTATACTTATATTAATCTGATGCTTTTCTTTGCATTGTAGAGGTTGTCAATCGAATCCCTATCATTACTCTTTTTGATGGCTGCTAGAAAGTTTAGGTGAAATCAGCAATCCTCCATTAAATGTACTGCTCAGCATAAGGAAGTTGTTGTTTGCTAATCTAATTCCTAGTTTATTAATTCCACTCTCATTTTGCTCTCTCTTCATATCCATTTACTCTCTTACCTACCCTCTTATTTTGTTTGCTTTAGTTTTTAAAGCCATGTTAAGTCTTTTCTAGAAGCTAGCAGATTTTCAAAAAATGGTTTAAAAATAGCAAGCTGAATAAATCTCATGGGCTAAGTTTTGAACTCATCCTATCTGTATATTATATGTTAGTTATTATTTTCCCCATATCCCTTGGTCAAAAAAGCAAAAGAAGAAATGAAACTATGTAAATTTGCAAGGCTAAGGTCTTTATAATAATTAAACGTGGGGACCTTGGGGTTGTTTTTTTGCCCCCCATAATTACTCTACAATGCCTCTGTCACAGAGTGCTGCCACTTTTTCATTTGGAAATTTTTCAGATCAGTGATATAAATGCAGATATAAATGAAAAGACTTAAAATATTCTTCCATATTGGCCTTTTTTCTCCCTCTACACAAAAGGTATTTGTTTCTTTATTGAAAAACTCATTACATATGCTTGTGCGATGTCAATTAGCCATGGTGAAACAAGAATTTTATGTTTGAGCTACAGCGAATTTCTAAGGAAATCTGTTGTTTGCCAGGCTGAAGCTGCAATTGGAGAAGATCCAAATCATTACCTAAATTTACATCCTATTGTTATGCATGAATCTTTTTACAACTTCCTATAGGGTATTTAGAAATAAAAGTTTTTTTTTTTTTCTCCTTCTATTGTGTTAATACCTTTTTATGTAGCTTGCATTTTGGGGTAAAATCTAAATTAGAAGAGAAAAAAGCAGAAAAACTAAGTCTCACAAGGAACTCTACCTGGAAAGAAAGGAAATTGGCTGGTGGGAAGCAGCTTCCTTGTGGCATCAGAAGGGGAACCAAAACCAAAAGTAACACAGTAAATTCTGTGCTTTGCTATGAGAGTCTGTTTGCATTGTTTGGGAATTATTTTGCCAACTATGTCTCTACATTTTTTTGCATTTGAAATCAATTCTTTAAAAATACTGTTAATTTATTTTACAATGAAAAATCAAGCAATTGAGAAAATACCATAAAAGATTACTGTCTCACGTTGTGTCCCCGAGAAAACAGACTCTGACACTGAGGTTTGTGTGAAGGAGGTTTATTGGGGAGGGCACTCCACAAAAACACTTCTAAAGGAGTGAGGGCAGCAAGATTGGGCAGAGGGAGAATTTGAGATGCAGACACAACAGAGGCCTCAGCCAATCCCACAGGGAGCTCTGGATCTGGAGTATTATTGACCTAAAGCAAATAGACTGCCAGTTATTTCTTCAGCAGAAAAAAAAAAATTAGTTTATTTGGCATCAGCAGAGAATTGTAGTACAAGGTTTGTAACCTTGGCAAGTGATATGCAAGTCCCTGCATGCCATGCCGAGGGAAGAACTCTTTTATAGAGGGGAAAGAAAGTTGGGAGGGCTGTAGAAAACAGAGTCCATGGCTTTTCATTGGCTGAGTCCTTGTCAGAAAAGAAGAGGAGTCTTACCTCTTCCTGTTGGGCTCTGTTATTGTCACAGGATGTGAGAACTCCCACTGCCCGCCTCCTGACTCTATTTAATTGAGGTTTTTGTTTATTAATTTTTAATAAATACCTTCAGAGTTGTGCCAGATTATCTCAAATCGAGGCAAGAGCCAGGCCTTTGTACCCTCAACATGGTCCAGTCATTAGGTGAGTGCCGACTGGTGGAGGGGGGCATAACCTTGGGCCAGGCAGCTTCTTTCATCTTAGAGCCATTAGTGGGAGGAACTCAGCTCTGAGCTGTCAGCAGGCAATGATCTAGGCATCTGGGATGGTGGACTTGCTAGGGGGTGGGAGTGGGGGCTGAGGGGGGAAACCTGAGTGACACATTGTAGCATCTGTGAGCTGCTTGCATCCACTTGCTCTGTGTAAGTTCAGTCTATCTAGGAAAAGTTTCTTCAGGCTTCTGGTTTGTCTCTTTTCCCTGGGAGTTTTGCAAGAAGATTAGTAAAATAAACTATAGTTCCTACTGCTACAGCTAGTTTTGAGGCCACAACTGATACTCATATTTTTTCTCCTCTTCTGTCCGTTCTGGATTTCCTCTGCCTAGTACCTCCGTGGGTCTGGGTGCTTACCTGGTAGGGTAACCCGATCTTCTTGAGGTATCTGCTCCTGATCACCATACCCTTATCAGGCTACGGCTGCTGCATTTGTCAAGTATCTCTCACAATCAGGCAAAAAAGTTCTAAGAGATATGCCAGTGGATCACATGAATGCTAAACACTTTCTTCCTGATTCCTTTACATAACAAGAAGCCTACCTCCTCCTGAGTGTCAGGGTTAATTCCACCTATGAGAATGGTGACTCGGTTCCTTCTATCCTGTTAGTCTCCTTGCAAATGGTGCCCAAATGACCAAGTTGCAGCCACAGCTCAGAGTTTAACTGGACATTTGCTATGTTCCCTGGTGGGACCAACACATCTAGACCTGCAGAACCTAGACTTGCAGGCGAGGGAAGGCACATTCACCAAGTGACTCTCTGGGAGTGACAGTAAGCAGGGCTACTCCTACTTTCTCCCCTGGGCTCCCAGACCCAGACACAAGTATTCTACCTACTAGGGTCACAGAACCATATAAGGGTTGTTAATTTAGTGTGTACAGTACCAGCCCCCCATTATCCACAGGGGATACATTATAAGACCCCAGTGGATGCCTGAAACTGTAGACAGTACCAAATCCTACATATACTATGCTTTTTCTTATACATACATACATACATACTTACCTAGGGTAAAGTTTAATTTATAAATTAGGCACAGTAAGAAATGAAAAACAATAACTAATAACAAAACATAACAATTATAACAATATACCATAATAAAAGTTATGTGAATGTGGTCTCTCTCTCCCTCTCAAAATATCTTATTGTAAAAATTTAATTCCTTTTCTATCTCAGTTAAGCACCTAATCATTCACTGTGGCTGTAACTTTTGCAGTTTGAGGTGCAGTAGCAAAAGTAGCACAAATTTCTTTTTCCTTCTTTACAGTTTCATGGATAAAAGATTTGTTTTTACCATAGATCTTAGCAAGTTAGCATACGATTTTTTTTCTTTCCTTATTAAGTGGAGAACTTTCATATTTCCACTTAAAAGAAGCACTTTACAGCTTCTCTTTGGCATATGTGAATTTTCAGCATCACTACTCTTGCATGTTGTGGCCATAATTAAGTGAAATAAGGGTTTCTTGAACACAAGCACTGCAGTACCGCGACAGTCAATCTGACCGCTGAGATGGCTACTAAGTGACTAATAAGCAGGATATGTTGGATGAAGGGATGATTCACTATACGGGCAGGACAGAGTGGGATGGTGTGGGTTGGTGTGAGATTTTGCCAGACTACTCATAATGGCATGCAGTTTAAAAGTTATGAATTGTTTATTTCAGAAATTTTCCATTTAATATTTTTGGACTGCATTTGACCATGGGTAACTGAAACTGAGGAAAGCAAAACCGCGGATAAGGGGGGAACCACTGTACACTACATCCTGGAGAATGATGCCCCATCCTTGCAGGATATAATATCCAAGCTGGCACCTCAGCTATGACTTCAGAGGCCTTTCCATCACTCTGTCAGACTGACAGCTTCTGGGAGGTGCAGTATTCGGTAGGACCAGTGGATCCTGTGGTCCTGTCTCCACAACCTCACCCAATTTGCACTCAGGTATGTTCTTTAGTTGATATGATTATATAAAGAACTTCATTTAAGAGGGTCAGCCATTCTCTAAGCCTGGAATAGTGGTGCTGGCTGAGGCCCTACTGACAGAAAAGTGTTGAAAGTAACCAGATTAACACCAATTGTATAGTGGCTCTTTTGAGAGAATGGTGTCATATTGGGGGCTCAGCATTAGCTTCTGTCACTGGAAATTTGGATGTTTGGCAGCAGCTGAAGCTAGATCATCTTTGGTAAGAAGGGAGCCCATGCTGTAAGGCCCAGTCAGAGCTTCCATTCCTACCACCATGGGTACAACTTTCCTGTGCCCATTGTGCCAGCACTGAGGTGGCTGATGACAAAGGCTAGTTGATGTCACCTGGCTGAATTATTTTGTCACATTGGTTATTTAATATATTTTCTGGTGGGATACTCTCTAGAGGGCTTGAATATGTGATACAAAATACTTCAGGTCCACTCCCATCCATTCATCCACATGTCCCTTCCCTAGACCTCCTTGGCCCTGATCTCCAAATGTTTCTCCTTTCCAACAGACTATCCTCAAATGGCCATTGTTCCATATATTCTAACCTCAGACTACTCTTTCATTGCAAAGGGGATGACCAAGTGTATCATCCAAAGAAGTGCCTACTGGGGAGCATTTCCTTCACTGCTGTCTTTCTGGCCCTCCCTTGAGCAGAACTGGACTATAGCTACTGTTCATTTTCAGCTCGTAGACATATAGCAAGCCTATTCATCCCTAAAAGTGCTCAGTCATTTTCCTCCTGTCATTTGATCCTATGAGACCCCTGCCCCTGCCACATGGCCATAGATGTTAGCCAAGGGAGTGGTGCCAGTGTGACAATGGTAAGTGACATGGGAGTCTGGTCCACCTGTTTTTGCAACTTACTTTGCCTTTGGGCCCTGCTCATGCCTGATCCTAGTTGTATCATTTCTTTTTTATAGTGGATTGCTGCTGGGCTAGCCTAACATGCCTTGACGCATCTGACAATTTCCAGCTCAAGATGGGCAGGTGGTGCAGAACAGTCACTTGATATTCCATGGTCAGGTGCTCCATTGTAGTCCCTAGTAGCAAACCGGGGGCTCTTCTTGAATGTCATATAATTCTTTTCTGTAGATAACATGGCTTTGCTTCAGAACTCTATGTGTTTACATTGTAATTCTTTCACTGGAGCTAACCTCCATATGGCATCTTTCCCCATCACAGTTACCTCTAAAATGATAGATGCTGCTGTGTCCTAGGGCTTAAATGGCAGGTCTGGTCATACTATTGCTTAGATCTACTATTAAGAATTTTCCTGACTCTTTCCAAGATGGTGGAGGAGTAAGACGCAGAGGTCACCTTCCTCCCCAGAGATACACCAGAAATACATCTACACGTGGAGCAACTCCTACAGAACACCTACTGAACGCTGGCAGGAGACCTCAGACCTCCCAAAAGGCAAGAAACTCCCCACGTACCTGGGTAGGGCAAGAGAAAAAAGAATAAACAGAGACAAAAGGATAAGGACGGTACCTGCACCAGTGGGAGGGAGCCGTGAAGGAGGAAAGGTCTCCACACACTAGGAGCCCCTTCGCGGGCAGAGATTGCGGGAGGCGGAGCGGGGAGCTTCGGAGCCGCGGAGGACAGCACAGCAACAGGGGCGCGGAGGGCAAAGCGGAGAGATTCCCGCACAGAGGATCGGCGCCGACCGGCGCTCACCAGCCCGAGAGGCTCGTGTGCTCACCCGCCGGGGGCGGGCGGGGCTGCGAGCTGAGGCTCGGTTTCGGTTTCGGTCGGAGCTCAGGGAGAGGACTGGGGTTGGCGGCTTGAACATAGCCCGAAGGGGTTAGTGCGCCACGGCTAGCCGGGAGGGAGTCCGGGGAAAAGTCTGGACCTACCCAAGAGGCAAGAGACCTTTTCTTGCCTCTGTGTTTCCTGGTGCGCGAGGAGAGGGGTTTTAAGAGCGCTGCCTAAAGGAGCTCCAGAGACGGGCGCGAGCCGCGGCTAAAAGCTCGGAAACCAGAGACGGGCGGGAGACGCTAAGGCTGCTGCTGCCGCCACCAAGGGGCCTGTGTGCGAGCACAGGTCACTGCCCCCACCCCTCTTCCGGGGAGCCTGTGCAGCCCGCCACTGCCAGGTTCCCGGGACCCAGGGACAATTTCTCAGGGAGAACACACGGCGGGCCTCAGGCTGCTGCAACGTCACGCCGACTTCTGCCGCCGCAGGCCCGCCCCGCACTCCGTGCCCCTCCCTGCCCCCGGCCTGAGTGCGCCAGAGCCCCCGAGTCAGCGGCTCCTTTAACCCCGTCCTGTCTGAGCAAAAAACAGACGCCCTCCAGCGACCTACACGCAGAGGCAGGGCCAAATCGAAAGCTGAGCCCCTGTGAGCTGTGAGAACAAAGAAGAAAAAGGGAAATCTCTCCCAGCAGCCTCAGAAACAGCGGATTAAAGCTACACAATCAATTTGATGTACCCTGCCTCTGTGGAATACATGAATAGACAGCGAATCATCCCAAATTGAGGAGGCGGACTTCTAGAGCAAGATCTATGATTTTTTCCCCTTTTCCTCTTTTTGTGAATGTGTATGTGTATGCTTCTGTGTGAGATCTTGTCTGTATAGGTTTGCTTCCACCATTTGTCCCAGCGTTCTATCCGATCTTTTTTTTTTTTAAATTTTTTTCTTAATAATTAATTTTAATTTAAAGAACTCTATTATACTTTACCTTCTTTCTATCTTTCCTTCCTTCCTTCCCTTTTTGAGACAACGAATCGTCCCAAATTGAGGAGGTGGACTTGGAGAGCAAGTTTTATGATTTTTTCCACTTTACCTCTTTTTGTGAGGGTATATGTGTATGCTTCTATGTAAGATTTTGTCTCTATAACTTTGCTTCCACCATTTGTCCTAAGGTTCTATCCTTCCCTTTTTTTTTTTCTCTAAATAATTATTTTTTTAATTCAATAACTTTATTATACTTTATTTTATTTTACTGTATCTTCTTTCTTTCTGTATTTTTTCCTTCCTTCCCTCATTCCTTCCTTCCTTCCCTCCTCCCTCCCTCCCTCCTTTCTTTCCTTCTTGCCTTCTTCCTTTCTTTTCTTCTTTCTTTCTTTCTTCCTTCCCTCCTTCCTTCCTTCCCTCCTTTCTTTCTTTCTTTCTTTCTTTCTTTCCTATTTCCTCCTACTTCTACTAATTCTCTCTACTTTCTCTCCCTTTTATTCTGAGCCGAGTGGATGAAAGGCTCTTGCTGCTCCAGCCAGGAGTCAGGACTCTGCCTCTGAGGTGGGAGAGCCAACTTCAGAACACTCGTCAAGAAGAGACCTCCCAGCCCCACATAATATCAAACGGCGAAAATCTCCCAGAGATCTCCATCTCAACACCAGCACCCAGCTTCACTCAACGACCAGCAAGCTACAGTGCTGGACAACCTATGCCAACCATATAGCAAAACAGGAACACAACCCCACCCACTAGCAGAGAGGCTGCCTAAAATCATAATAAGTCCACAGACACCCCAAAACACACCACCAGACGTGGACCTGCCCACTAGAGAGACAAGATCTAGCCTCATACACCACAACACAGCCACTAGTCCCCTCCACCAGGAAGCCTACACAACCCACTGAACCAACCTTAGCCACTGGAGACAGACATCAAAAACAACGGGAGCTACGAACTTGCAGCCTGCAAAAAGGTGAACCCAATCACAGTAAGATAAGCAAAATGAGAAGACAGAAAAACACACAGCAGATGAAGGAGCAGGATAAAAACCCACCAGACCTAACAAATGAAGAGGAAATAGGCAGTCTACCTGAAAAAGAGTTCAGAATAATGATAGTAAAGATGATCCAAAATCTTGGAAATAGAATGGACAAAATGCAAGAAGCAGTTAACAAGGACCTAGAAGAAATAAAGATGAAACAGACAATGATGAACAACACAATAAATGAAATGAAAAATACTCTAGATGGGATCAATAGCAGAATAAATGAGGCAGAAGAACGGATAAGTGACCTGGAAGATAAAATAGTGGAAATAACTACTGCAGAGCAGAATAAAGAAAAAAGAATGAAAAGAACTGAGGACAGTCTCAGAGACCTCTGGGACAACATTAAACGCACCAACATTCGAATTATAGGGGTTCCAGAAGAAGAAGAGAAAAAGAAAGGGACTGAGAAAATATTTGAAGAGATTATAGTTGAAAACTTCCCTAATATGGGAAAGGAAATCGTTAATCAAGTCCAGGAAGCACAGAGAGTCCCATACAGGATAAATTCAAGGAGAAATACGCCAAGACACATATTAATCAAACTGTCAAAAACTAAATACAAAGAAAGCATATTAAAAGCAGCAAGGGAAAAACAACAAATAACACACAAGGGAATCCCCATAAGGTTAACAGCTGATCTCTCAGCAGAAACTCTACAAGCCAGAAGGGAGTGGCAGGACATACTGAAAGTGATGAAGGAGAAAAACCTGCAACCAAGATTACTCTACCCAGCAAGGATCTCATTCAGATTTGATGGAGAAATTAAAACCTTTACAGACAAGCAAAAGCTGAGAGAGTTCAGCACCACCAAACCAGCTTTACAACAAATGCTAAAGGAACTTCTCTAGACAAAAACACAAGAGAAGGAAAAGTCCTATAATAACGAACCCAAAACAATTTAGAAAATGGGAATAGGAACATACATATCGATAATTACCTTAAATGTAAATGGACTAAATGCTCCCACCAAAAGACACAGATTGGCTGAATGGATACAAAAACAAGACCCATATATATGCTGTCTACAAGAGACCCACTTCAGACCTAGAGACACATACAGACTGAAAGTAAGGGGATGGAAAAAGATATTCCATGCAAATGGAAACCAAAAGAAAGCTGGAGTAGCAATTCTCATATCAGACAAAATAGACTTTAAAATAAGGACTATCAGAAGAGACAAAGAAGGACACTACATAATGATTAAGGGATCGATCCAAGAAGAAGATATAACAATTGTAAATATTTATGCACCCAACATAGGAGCACCTCAATACATAAGGCAAAAACTAGCAGCCATAAAAGGGGAAATCGACAGTAACACATTCATAGTAGGGGACTTCAACACCCCACTTTCACCAATGGACAGATCATCCAAAATGAAAATAAATAAGGAAACACAAGCTTTAAATGATACATTAAACAAGATGCACTTAATTGATATTTATAGGACACTTCATCCAAAAACAGCAGAATACATATTTTTCTCAAGTGCTCATGGAACATTCTCCAGGATAGATCATATCTTGGGTCACAAATCAAGCCTTGGTAAATTTAAGAAAATTGAAATTGTATCAAGTATCTTTTCCGACCACAACGCCATGAGACTAGATATCAATTATAGGAAAAGAGCTGTAAAAAATACAAACACATGGAGGCTAAACAATACACTACTTAATAACGAAGTGATCACTGAAGAAATCAAAGAGGAAATTAAAAAATACCTAGAAACAAATGACAATGGAGATACAACGACCCAAAACCTATGGGATGCAGCAAAAGCAGTTCTAAGAGGGAAGTTTATAGCAATACAAGCCCACCTTAAGAAGCAGGAAACATCTCGAATAAACAACCTAACCTTGCACCTCAAGCAATTAGAGAAAGAAGAACAAAAAAACCCCAGAGTTAGCAGAAGGAAAGAAATCATAAAAATCAGATCAGAAATAAATGAAAAAGAAATGAAGGAAACAATAGCAAAGATCAATAAAACTAAAAGCTGGTTCTTTGAGAAGATAAACAAAATAGATAAACCATTAGCCAGACTCATCAAGAAAAAAAGGGAGAAGACTCAAATCAATAGAATCAGAAATGAAAAAGGAGAAGTAACAACTGACACTGCAGAAATACAAAAAATCATGAGGGATTACTACAAGCAACTCTATGCCAATAAAATGGACAATCTGGAAGAAATGGACAAATTCTTAGAAATGCACAAACTGCCAAGACTGAATCAGGAAGAAATAGAAAATATGAACAGACCAATCACAAACACTGAAATTGAAACTGTGATTAAAAATCTTCCAACAAACAAAAGCCCAGGACCAGATGGCTTCACAGGCGAATTCTATCAAACATTTAGAGAAGAGCTAACACCTATTCTTCTCAAACTCTTCCAAAATATAGCAGAGGGAGGAACACTCCCAAACTCATTCTACGAGGCCACCATCACCTTGATACCAAAACCAGACAAGGATGTCACAAAGAAAGAAAACTACAGGCCAATATCACTGATGAACATAGATGCAAAAATCCTCAACAAAATACTAGCAAACAGAATCCAACAGCACATTAAAAGGATCATACACCATGATCAAGTGGGGTTTATTCCAGGAATGCAAGGATTCTTCAATATACGCAAATCTATCAATGTGATTAACCATATTAACAAATTGAAGGAGAAAAACCATATGATCATCTCAATAGATGCAGAGAAAGCTTTTGACAAAATTCAACACCCATTTATGATAAAAACCCTGCAGAAAGTAGGTGTAGAGGGAACTTTCCTCAATATAATAAAGGCCGTATATGACAAGCCCACAGCCAACATCATCCTCAATGGCGAAAAACTGAAAGCATTTCCACTAAGGTCAGGAACAAGACAAGGTTGCCCACTCTCACCACTCTTATTCAACATAGTTTTGGAAGTTTTAGCCACAGCAATCAGAGAAGAAAAGGAAATAAAAGGAATCCAAATCGGAAAAGAAGAAGTAAAGCTGTCACTGTTTGCAGATGACATGATACTATACATAGAGAATCCTAAAGATGCTACCAGAAAACTACTAGAGCTAATCAATGAATTTGGTAAAGTAGCAGGATACAAAATTAATGCACAGAAATCTCTGGCATTCCTATATACTAACGATGAAAAATCTGAAAGTGAAATCAAGAAAACACTCCCATTTACCATTGCAACAAAAAGAATAAAATATCTAGGAATAAACCTACCTAAGGAGACAAAAGACCTGTATGCAGAAAATTATAAGACACTGATGAAAGAAATTAAAGATGATACAAACAGATGGAGAGATATACCATGTTCTTGGATTGGAAGAATCAACATTGTGAAAATGACTCTACTCCCCAAAGCAATCTATAGATTCAATGCAATCCCTATCAAACTACCACTGGCATTTTTCACAGAACTAGAACAAAAAATTTCACAATTTGTATGGAAACACAAAAGACCCCGAATAGCCAAAGCAATCTTGAGAACAAAAAATGGAGCTGGAGGAATCAGGCTGCCTGACTTCAGACTATACTACAAAGCTACAGTAATCAAGACAGTATGGTACTGGCACAAAAACAGAAAGATAGATCAATGGAATAGGATAGAAAGCCCAGAGATAAACCCATGCACATATGGTCACCTTATCTTTGATAAAGGTGGCAGGAATATACAGTGGAGAAAGGACAGCCCCTTCAATAAGTGGTGCTGGGAAAACTGGACAGGTACATGTAAAAGTATGAGATTAGATCACTCCCTAACACCATACACAAAAATAAGCTCAAAATGGATTAAAGACCTAAATGTAAGGCCAGAAACTATCAAACTCTTAGAGGAAAACATAGGCAGAACACTCTATGACATAAATCACAGCAAGATCCTTCTTGACCCATCTCCTAGAGTAATGGAGATAAAAACAAAAATAAACAAATGGGACCTAATGAAACTTCAAAGCTTTTGCACAGCAAAGGAAACCATAAACAAGACCAAAAGACAGCCCTCAGAATGGGAGAAAATATTTGCAAATGAATCAACTGACAAAGGATTAATCTCTAAAATTTACAGGCAGCTCATGCAGCTCAATAACAAAAAAATAAACAACCCAATCCAAAAATGGGCAGAAGACCTAAATAGACATTTCTCCAAAGAAGATATACAGACTGCCAACAAACACATGAAAGAATGCTCAACATCATTAATCATTAGAGAAATGCAAATCAAAACTACAATGAGATATCATCTCACACCAGTCAGAATGGCCATCATCAAAAAATCTAGAAACAATAAATGCTGGAGAGGGTGTGGAGAAAAGGGAACACTCTTGCACTGCTGGTGGGAATGTGAATTGGTTCAGCCACTATGGAGAACAGTATGGAGGTTCCTTAAAAAACTACAAATAGAACTACCATATGACCCAGCAATCCCACTACTAGGTATATACCCTGAGGAAACCAGAATTCAGAAAGAGTCATGTACCAAAATGTTCATTGCAGCTCTATTTACAATAGCCCGGAGATGGAAACAACCTAAGTGCCCGTCGTCGGATGAATGGATAAAGAAGATGTGGCACATATATACAATGGAATATTACTCAGCCATAAAAAGAAACGAAATTGAGCTATTTGTAATGAGGTGGATAGATCTAGAGTCTGTCATACGGAGTGAAGTAAGTCAGAAAGAGAAGGACAAATACCGTATGCTAACACATATATATGGAATTTAAGAAAAAAAAATGTTATGAAGAACCTAGGGGTAAAACAGGAATAAAGACAGAGACCTACTGGAGAACAGACTTGAGGATATGGGGAGGGGGAAGGGTGAGGTGTGTTAGGGCGAGAGAGAGACATGGACATATATATACTAACAAACGTAAGGTAGATAGCCAGTGGGAAGCAGCCGCATGGCACAGGGAAACCGGCTCGGTTCTTTGTGGCTGTCTGGGGGGGGGGGGTAGGGGGGGGGGGGGGGAGGGGAACAAAGAGGGAAGAGATATGGGAACATATGTATATGTATAACTGACTCACTCTGTTATAAAGCAGAAACTAACACACCATTGTAAAGCAATTATACCCCAATAAAGATGTTAAAAAAACAAAAAACAAACAACAAAAAAATCATAATAAACAAAAAATCAAAATTTTAAATAAAGATAGGCTGTTTGTTTTATGACTTTGTGTTATTGTGCAACACAAATAACAATCTTCCAACCAGCCAGAGTTTCCCAAGTTCCCGTCCAGGGTGGGTTTGTGAGGATTCACAATGATGTGTAAACAGCAAACAAAAAAATCATAATAAACAAAAAATCAAAATTTTAAATAAAGATAGGCTGTTTGTTTTATGACTTTGTGTTATTGTGCAACACAAATAACAATCTTCCAACCAGCCAGAGTTTCCCAAGTTCCCGTCCAGGGTGGGTTTGTGAGGATTCACAATGATGTGTAAACAGACTGGGAATTATGGAGCTTTATATGTGGTCATTATATTTTATAGTAAAGCTTCTATTAACTCTTAACCCTTGCTTCAAAATACGGGAGGATATTTTGCTAAGAGTACTAGGGATGCACATTTTTGCTTTTGTTTCAGACCAATACGGCTCTACTGGGCACTGATGGACATCACAACTTAATGCCTTCTTTTCTTACATCAACTGTGTTCCTTGAGAGCAAAATTTCTGTCTCTTTCCTTTTCTTCACGGTTCAACTTCTTCTATGCTGTTTTTCCTTTCTCCTTTTTCTCATCTCAAACTTACTCCCCAACCCACTCTTCACTGTCTACTCCACGGGAAAACTACCCACTAATGCCCTTAAATGACATTCATATTGCTAAATCCAATGGGTCCTTTTCAGTCTTCATTTTACTTCACTGCTCAGCATCTCTCAATGTTGTGGATTACTTTGTTCTTCCAGAAACAATCTTTCTGGCAGCCACCATGACACCATATTCTTTGTTTTCCTTCTTCCTTTCTAGCTACTTTTTATTGCAGGTTCCTCCTCTTCTATTTACCATTAAATATTGGCACTTCTACCAATAAATTTTTTTTTAACATTGGCATTTCGAATATCATAGTCTGTTGATATTCCCATTCTATACTCACTATTTGACAATCTCATACTCATCTATAAATTCACAGGTGCCTATATACTCGTGACACTACATATATAGCTCTAACTCAGAATCAGATTCAATTGCTTTCTCTGTACATCCACTTAAATCTCTGAAATTTATGTCACCATCAATTTATCCAAGACCAAACTCAACTTCCTGTCCCACTTAGTCCTCTTCCATTCAGCAGCTCAAATGAGATATCAAGGAGTAATCTCTCACACATCTCTCCCTTCCCATATCATCCAGAACTCTCTCTTCCAAATCCATCCACATTGTGCACCTCTATGGCCTCCTCTCTAATCTAATGGCTTCTGAATCATCAAGCCACTTCTAGAATATTCTAGTAACCCCAGCTAGTTTCCCCGGAAAAGTCTTGTCTCCCTTTACAAACTGTCCACACTGAAGCCAGAGTTCTTTAAATAAAATTGTTACCTTTCTTTATTTTTCAAGAGATTAGAGGCCAAAAATACCGGTTAAGAGCATTCTGCAGTTCAAGCAAGATGTAATAAAGGGACAGAAAGGCTAATAAGTTACAGATTCAAACTGTTTTTAAGAAATAGAAGTGAGAGCGCACAGGAACTGACTGGAAGGCATTAAGAAAGGGGATAAAGAAACCCTGGCTTGTAGAATTTAAGTATCTTGCACATGATCTTATGATTTAGAAACTGGAGTCATGATTTGAGCTTAGGTGTGCCAAATTCCATAGCAGTGTGTTTTCAGTACTTCTTGCATTTTAGCATGTAAGTATAAAAGTTTTGCTCTCTTAAAATCTATTCTTTGATCCTATATCCTCCTTCTGTTTTGGGTTTCCATCAGTTAATTCTCTAAGTCAAAATGCTTCTTCCTCCTAAGAGTTCTTGAATCTTCTCTCACTTCTCTATCCCAATTGCCAGTATCTTAGTGCAGTTGCTTATTATTTTCCATGTGCATACGGTTTCTCTCTCTCAATTAATTTTCTACATTGCTGTAAAATATAAATGTTTACAAACAGCCGCTAGCATTTAACAATTCTGTAACAGGAAATATGAAGCCATCTATAATGGGATTATCTTTATCTCTCTTACTCTTCCCCCTAAGAAATTTCCGTTTCCCCAGTGCTTTCTCTCTCAGGTTCATACTTTTATAACAGATATTTTTATCTCCTTGCCTAAAATGCCTTTCCCAACCTGATCTAATGGTGAACTTCCATTTGCTGTTCAAGCCTCAATTCTTACTCTACTTTCTTCTTCAGGAATCCATTCTGACAAGTTCCTCTCTTAGCTAGCTTACTCCTCCCAAATGCCTCTGTAGCACCCTATGGAATATATATTTTTATAACGTACTGTCATTTTTCATTTGTTTGACTTCTCCATTAATTTGCATACCTTGAGATCAGAAACTAATAATATTATAGAATGAGGAAATATTACCTGGTCATAAAGAATGGATTCTGGATTCAGATAACCTGCACTCAAATTCCTACCCAGCCGTTTTTAATGGTTGGTTAGTTTCATCATCTGAAAAAAAAGGTGAGTAATAGTAATATGTACCTAAAAAGCATTTTGTGGACCTTAAATTAGATTAAGTATACAAAATTAGCAGTGTTTAGTATATAGTTAGTGTTCAATAAAGGTTTGTGCAATAAATGAACTTACACTTTTTTATTCCTCATTATATAGGTCAAGCTCTCTTATAGCGTTATAAACAACATAAAGAATTAACAGAAAAATTTTATTTTAAATGAATACAGAAGTGCAGAATATGATTACTTTCATGATATATATATATATATATATATATATATATTTTTTTTTTTTTTTTTTTTTTTTGGGTGATTCCCCCAGCCATTCACTCAAGTTCTCATAACAGCAAACATGGGAGTCAACCTTACCTCTCTCTTTTTAGCATATGGGATCTTCCCAGACCGGGGCACGAACCTGTGTCCCCTGCATCAGCAGGCAGACTCTCAACCACTGCACCACCAGGGAAGCCCCATGATATATTTTTGATCATGTCTTTGTCATACATTAAATTATTATTAAACCTCCAATTAAAACAGCCCTAGATAAAAAAGCTGATCCACAGCTGAATGCTGTTTCCAAGAATATGTTAGGGAGGAGTGATTACTATCTATAGATAGGAGTGATAGGAGTGGCCTCTATCTATCATGATACACAGCATTCTAAATATAATTGATTATTCATAATAATTTTGAATTTGTTTTTTTATCTTGTTTCTATTATCAATCCCTTCAGTTCTTTGGATCATTTTGTTTTTCTAGGATGCCAAGGGTTTTTGTTTGTTTTTTGCCCTTTTAAAAATACAAATTTCCCTTGTCTCACAGCCCTGCTTACTCTCATTTGTACCTAAGTGGTATGGTGCTCTTAAAAGCCACTTGAAATTCACTCATCCTTCAAAAAACCATTGTGGTAACAAGGTCTGCTCTGAAGGTTAATTTCAGCAGGTCTGAAACAGGTTGGTGCTGGTGTGCAGAAGTCAGATAAACCAACCTGACCCCTGGTAAAGAGGCATGTACTGATTAATAGTGTTGCTTTGCACCATGGCTGTGAGGCAAGTTACACTCAAGCCCCACTGACCTTCTTTCCTATCCCTTAAACTGAGCAAGTTCAAAACCACCTCAGGCCACAGGATTTCTGAGGCCCTTCTAGAAGTCTACTGATTAAGCCACATACACACCCCCAATCACTGTGTATACCATTGTCTTATTCTTTCTGATAGCACTTACTATATCTGAAATTAGATTGTGTGTGCTTATTTTTTTATATTCCTCACTAGAAATATAAACTCTCCATTGCAAAATTTTAAAATACACATAAACTTCCCCTCCTCTGCTTTAATGTCTATACAGGAGCAAGTGGTGACTGGCCAAAGGAGCTCTACAGTGGCTGAGCTCTGTGTGGGTAGGAGGGTTGGGGAGGTTGGAAAGGGAGCAGGGCTTCCTTTCCTAAGTACTCCAAAGGTCCTTTCCTAAGTACTCTAGTGGCAAAATCACAAGAAAACTAGAATAAAATGAAGAAAAATTAAAAATGAAAAAAAAAGAAGTGAAAACAAGAAAGAAGGTATTTCTAGGGGAAAGATTCTTCCACATGACTGAACTTGTGGCTCCTATTCCTGTAATCTTGGGGCACTATATACTGACCCATTTTGCCAGGAGTCAAGAAAATATTTATATCTCACACCTTAATAGACCCGAGACTTCCCTCACCCACGAGGAGACCACAGGCAGCTCCAACTAGGGAAATCCCTTCCTAAACCACAGTTGGCACCAGCAGGAACAAGTGGTAACCCAAGGCCACAAGATAAACCAAGCAAACCAAAATAAAATGGTCAAGGCTTTGTCATTGGAACCACAGCCCACAAAAGTAGACCAAGACCTGCATGCTAAACCTAAAGAAAAGTGTTGCCTGAAACAATAAGAGATCTAAATAGGACCCAGAGTTTCCTAAAATAATAAATACCCAGGATGCAAGTGAAATTCACCCATCATTCCTAAAACAAGGAAAATCACAACTTGAATTAGAAAACAAAATGACAAACACTGAGATAAATCAGATGTTGGAATTATTTGACAAAGATTTTAAATCAATCAACATGACCATGCTTCAAGAATCAATTACAATATTACCTTAAAGCAAATGGAAAATCTCAGCAAAGAAACAGTGCAGAGATAAACATATAGATCAATGGAACAAAATAGAGAACCCAGAAATAGAACCACGTAAGTATGCACAGGCAACTTTTTGCAAAATCAATTCAATGGAGAAAGGATATGCTTCCCCCAAAATGATGCTGGAACTACTGAACATCCACAGGCAAAAAGAAAAAAAAAATCCTTGACCTAAATCTCACTCCTTATACAAAAATTAATTCTATGTTGATCATGGACTTAAGTGTAAAACATAAGCTATAAGACTTTTAGAAGAACAAGAGGGGAGAATCTTCTGCACCTAGAACTGAGCAAAGAGTTTTTAGAATTGACATCAAATGAAAAATCCATTAAAAAAAATTGAGAAATGAAACCTCATCAAAATTAAAACTTTTGTTCTCTGTAAAGCCAGGTGAAGAGAATGAAAAGATAAACTACAGGTTGGGAGAAGATACTTTCAAGATGTATCTGATACAGGATTAGTATCTAGAATATAGAAAGAATTCTTAAAACTTAACATTATAATAAATCCAATTGGAAAATGAGCAAAGGAGGTGAACAAACATGTCACCAAAAAAGACATACAGTTGACAAATGTTATAGACTGAATAACTATGTCCCCCCACATTTCATATGTTGAAACCTATTCCCCAAATGTAATTGTATTCAGAGGTGGGGCCTTTGCAAGGTAATTGGCTCATGAGGGTGGAGTCCATATAAATAGGATTAATACCCTTATGGAAGAGACCCTAGAGAGCTCCCTAACCCTTCTACCATGTGAGGATACACCAAGGAGAAGACAGCTGCTTATGAACAGGAAGTGGGCCCTCACTAAACACTGAATCTGCTAGTACCTTGATCTTGGACTTCCCAGCCTCCAGAACTATGAGAAATAAATGTTTGTTGCTTAAGCTACCCATTCTATGGTATTTTGTTATAGGAGCCCTGAATGGGCTAAGACAACAAAAAGCATATGAAAAGATATTCTCCTCCATTAGTTATCAGGGAAATGTAAATTAAAACCACAATAAGATATCACTATACATCTATCAGACAGGCTAATATTAAAAAATAGCAACAACAATAAATGCTGGTGAGGATACAAAGAAACTGGACCATTCATACATTGTTGATGGGAATGTAAAATGGTACCTCCACTCTGAAAAAAAGTTTGGCAGAGTCACAACAAACTAAACATTCAATTATCATATGACACAATAATTATACTCTTGAACACTTGTTCCAGATAAGTTAAAACTTACCTTTGTAAAAAATCCTATGTGCAGTGTTCATAGCAGCTTTATTCATAATAGCTAAAAACAGGAAACAGGTCAGATGTCCCTCAATGGGTGGATGGTTAAACATATGGTGGTACATCCATACTACTCAGCAATAAAATAGAATGAACTCTTGATAGATAGCAGCAACTTAGATGAATCTTCAGGGAATTACGCTGAGCAAAAAAAAAAAAAAAATCCAATCACAAATGTATACATATTGTACAATTCCATTTATATAACACTTTTGAAGTGACAAAATTTTGGAAATGAACAGATTACTGATTACCAGGGGTTAGTGATGGTTATAAAAGGATCCTTGTGACGGAGCTATTCTTATCTTGGTTCTTGTGGTAGATATATAAACTCATATTGTACAGAGTGAAATATACACAGAGAGAGAACAATGAGTACAACAAGTAAAACCTGGGAAATCTGAACAAAATTTGTGGATTATATTGATGTCAATATCTTGATTGTGATATTGTACTAGTTTTGCAAGACACCTGTCATGAGGAGAAATGGTAACAGGTACAGGATGTCTATTATTTTTTACAACTGCATTAGACTTTACAATTATTTCAATAAAAATTTAAATAAAAAAATAAAGCTGAAATGTTTCCTCTAAAGGGATCTTTGGATACTTTCTTGCTTTAATGTGCAAGAAATGTTCTATATACAATGAAAGTGTTGCTGATGAGGACAACTGAAGAGCAAGAGGACTGTTCCCCATCTGCATCTTTTCTATCCCTTCAGTATCAAGGCCCCATGACAAGGTTATCCTCTGATCTTCCTTCTCCCTTTTTCTCAGGCTCTTCAGTGAGATCTTTTTTCTCCTCTAAATTCAGGTGGTCCCTAAGCCTTTGTTCTCAGATTATTCTCATTCACGTTCATCCACTAAGATGTCTCCTACAGCTTTAAATATCACTGATTCCCTAACGTATATCTCCAGGTCTGAACACCCCCCAGAACCCTGGACTTTTAGATATAGCTGCCTTCTTGGCATACCCATTTGGATACTTAACCATCTTCATCTCATGATGGCCATCCTCCTCTATCAAACATGCTCCTCCCCAAGTGTTCTCATAGCAGGGAACTGCATTATTAATCTCAGTTTAAAAATATTATTTTGGACTTACATTTCTCTCTCTTTTCTCCTTTTTATATTTCTCTCACTTAAGTTTAAGCAGCAAATCCTACTGGCTCCACCTTCAAAATGTATTCTACACCTGACCAATTTTCACAGCCTTCCCCACTACAACCCTGGTCTAAACTGCTTTTATCCCTGACTGGTCTAACCACGAAATAGTCTCCCAACTGGTTCCTTACTTTCCATTTTTGCTCTTCTAGAGCTTATTTCAATTTTTTTTCTATTGTAACAGTTTATTCAAGGATATTGCTTAGAAAAGTCAGACTTGTGTAGTTTAGGAATATGAACTCTAGATCTACTTTGATTCCTAACTCTGTCATTTACCACCTGTCTGGTTTTGATGAAGTAACAATCTTTCTGAGCCTCAATTTCTTCATCAATAAAACAATACTTATAAGGTTTCTGTAAGGATCATCTGTGATTATATCTAGCACATGGTATCCCTTCAATAAATGTCAACTATAATTGTTATTATTTGTGGTTAACTTATAACTTATGTCAGAGTAAGAGCTCATTCCACATAGAGTTTAGTTAGATTTTCTCTCTGCCATTGGTATTAAAAGGAATGGATAAAACTAAGATTTAAAACAAACTTGTTTTTTATGATAAATGAAAACTTAATGTTTCCTGAATCTCTTTTTTCTTTTTGCAAAAGATTAAATTATAAAATAATTTGTTCTCAAAGATGTTGCTGTTATATGCATCATGGCACTGATCTTTCTGCTCTTTCATCTTTTTAAGCTCATTATTATTACATTTTCAGCTTATAAATCTCTTATTATCTCATAAAGTTTTCTATTTCAAAACACTGATTTTTTTTCCACTAATATTACTCCATCATTATTGAGCTAGGTTTCAAAATGCAAAAGAAATCCATGGTTAATCTTACTGCTTATGGAAAATTATTAACTTTTGATGGCATCCAATGGTTAAACAAGTAGCAAATTCTAACCTCTATATATCAGAAAAAATATTTCATACCTGCACCTCCATCCCCACAACCAGTCTTGACAAATTTTCTTGATTCTGCTAAATTAAAAATGCACCATCTTTTTAGCGGCTAACATCATCCCCAGGATCAGGAAAACCACACTCTTCATGCCCTGAGCTGTTTCCATAGATATTTATGAAGGTGACTCTGGTAAACAGTAAAGATCCTGTTTCAAGCTCATCTTTGGAGTATACAGAGTTTATGAAGAGACCTATGTACTAGCTCAGCTGGGTCACTAAGAACTTGAAGAAATCATACAGAATATCAACAAATATATAAATACTTTAACTAAAATCTCATCTATATATTCTGGCTAGCTTATTTTAAAATTAATTGCCATTCCCTTTCTCTGCTTCGTTTATTCTCTATAAGGTAGCCATTTTATTTATTTATCTTTATTTTGTATTACCTCCCAGGAATATAAATAAGTACAAAGATAGGAATTTTAAATGTTTTTTTCACTGCAGTTTCCTCAAGACCTAAAACAGTGCCCAATACATAGTAGACACTTAATATATTTTTGTATATTGAATGAATTTGACATCACCCTATTTTAAATGTTAAAATATTTAAATTTAAATAAATTTTAAATTTATAAACGTAAATAACATTTTTATCTTTAATAACTAGACAATTCACTTAGACATTGCTTCAATTATGAAAAATTGGTTATTTTTTCTCCTCCTGCTAATTGGCCATCTAAAACACTTTGCCACTAGAACTTTGTATATATAAAACTTCTTGACCTACTGAAGCAATAATTGACAAAACACTTATAAGACCAAACATAAAGTTACATACATATTTTAAATTTTATAGTGGTACAAAATTGATTTCCCACTCCCAATTTCTATCATCCATGAAAATTATGTTGTTAGTGCATGTATTCTTTTTTTCTTATTACTACCAATCTTGAAAATGAAGGCTTTAGGAAAGTATTTCTGAAAATAACCAAATACATTTTAACCCTTTTAGAACCAGAAAGTGCCCATTAGTCATTACTTCATAGCTGAGAAGAACATAAGTTGAAAATAGTTCAAAGAAAGAAATGACAGATATGCTGATTTCTCATGAGGGTTTACAAGAAAAACGGTAAAAGTCTTCCTGTTTGTGTGGCATTATATCAATATTTAGTGTAATTTGGTGTGACACAAATTCAGATCTTCATATTTTCCTTTTCTGAAAAGCCTCTATATTGTTTAAATATCATGTTGAATTAGACTGTACAACTCTCTAAATTAGCTAAGTGGTTCTACAATAGTGCCACTGCATCTAGGCTGCCAAGCAAGTGCCAACTCAGCAGGATTTCTGAATAGTTGGTAAATGAAGCGTCAAAATTCTGGAGTTTAAAATGAAAGCACTTTCTTAACAAAAAATTATCTCAGAATTACGTGTCTGTTACAATAAAAATTTTAGGGAAAATCCTTTGATATTTGAAAGAGGGCAAATATTTCATTAATTGATGAAAAGGTAATTATCAAACTTTTTCAATTAGTGTAACACTATGCTACTTGCTATGATAACTATAAAATAAAAATATACTGAAAAGGGATCACTTGGAGGCCTTCTTCTTAATGATGCTTTAAAAATAACCAAATGGCATAGTTAATCAGCACAGGAGGACAGGAAAGATAAGGCTGAACTGCAACAGTCATGCACTCCTCTGGTGACAAGTCCTTTGAGGAAGTTCTAAGATTCCTTCAGTCCAGAAAGGAAGTGATCTGATCAACTCCTTCATAGTATGAATTCCTCTCTGATGAGTAGTTTTATTTTGAAAAACTAGAAGAAATCATTAAATCATGAAAATGAATCTCTAGTGACAAAGGATCTGGTGCCAGGACTTGGTGGTAGAGAGTGCGTCTAACCTGTGTGCCCCAATAGGTCCAAATCATCATTCCTTCCTAGCAATCAGAAGCTACTTGGTAGAGGGGGTTGGATCATGGTGGGGGAGAATCAAAATGCTTCCTGCTATCACAACTTGACATACGGAAGTTGCAGAAGGGAAAAAATGTAACTGAATCATGACAGAAAATGAAATATAATACATAAATCCAGAGTGAATAATGAAATATGTCACAGTACCATGTCTTTTGTGAAAGTATAAACACACAAACCTTTCATCTAAAAAGAAATCAGAGAACAAAGATAAACTATCAGTATCTCCTCTTGAAGGGGATCTTCTACTGCCATATCAACATATACCTTTCTAATCATAATACTTCTACATGTCATCTCTCTGTGTATCTGTGTGCACAGTGTCCAGAGTATGTGATAAATCTCACATAAATGTACTTAAATTGCCACCATTCATACTCTGAATCCACAGACAACACCTGATTAAGTGTCTTCTTGGACCAAATAGGGACAGGACAATTATTTGTGCTCAGTAACCTATGCCTAGCAGAGCTTCCAGTGAATGACTTAATCTGATGGACAGTGATATATTTCAGGCAATGTGCTAGGAAATACAAACATGAATATGACATTTCAGTGTTGTCTGACATTCTCAAGTTCTAGCTGAGGGTAGACACAATAAGAAAAATAATATGAAACAGATACTGAGAAATGCTAAATAAACATATTCAGACTGGAAGAAGTGGTGAATTTGTTTAGAGAAGTCAGGGACACTTAACAGAGGAGGTGATTTTTAAGAAAACTCTTATAGGAGAAATAGAACCATTTAATGTATATTTTTGTAGTAATTCAGATGCTGTTTGTTTTGAGTGTTTCATGAAAGTCTTCTTTCTGCCAACTAAATTATTTATGCTCAGAAAAGATATTTTTCTGCTGGAACTGTCTCAATTACAAACATATATTTGGCATATGACAGTTTAACACTTAGAGTTTCTATTCCTGTGAATAGTAGGCCAGTGATATGTACTCACTTGTGATTTTGATGAGGCACAGATTTGAATCACAGTTTTGTGAGATGGGTGCATGGGAATGACTCATACAGATAAATGGGTGCGTCTGGAGACCTCCCACTATCCACAGTCTGACGTGGATTTGTAGTACTTTATTATCTGTGACATTGGCAGTAAATCTTGGGCTGTGAAAAAAAATTTTGTAACTTCATCTAGATATGCTAATAATATAACGAGGCATATAGTAGTGCTTATTTTTAGTAGTGAAATTAACCTTAATAATAACATTATAATTTCTGTCCTATATTTATTGAATCAGTTAAACATTTGAAGTCATTGCATTAACATGTTCAATTGTATTCTAATGTGTTTTATAGGGAATATTATATATTAAAATCTCATTGGCAAATCTGAGGAGTAACAAAAGTCTATATTATTTTCTCAGACAATGGTAAGTGTATCCCATACTTCCCAAACCATAAGGAATCAATATATTCTTGCTAAATGGGCAGGATAAAAGCAGAAACATTTTCATACTAATCACTCCTTTCTGAAGAATCTTCATAATTTAACTAACTGCAATACCATATAAGGATTGTATGGGCATAAACACCAAAATTTTTTTAAAAACCAAAATGCTAAGTAAAGAAATAGTTGTTAAAAATGACAAATTGCGGGCTTCCCTGATGGCGCAGTGGTTGAGAGTCCGCCTGCCGATGCAGGGGACGCGGGTTCGTGCCCTGGTCTGGGAAGATCCCACATGCCGCGGAGCGCCTGGGCCCGTGAGCCATGGCCGCTGAGCCTGCGCGTCCGGAGCCTGTGCTCCGCAACGGGAGAGGCCACAACACTGAGGGGCCCGCATACCGGACAAAAAAAAAAAATGACAAATTGCTCATTTGGGAGTTTTAATACTTACATATCAGTGAGGACTAATTTGTAAAATGTTTCACAGACTTTGACACTTAGTTAACTGGCTAGCCTATTACTTTACTAATGATAAGACAATCACAGCACTCTCAAAAGTAAAGTATTTATTATGTAAGGATTAAAAAGAGTTCCCATTTGCAATTATTTCACTATAAAGATTAAGGATTCTGAATCTTAGTATTTGAGTTATCAAATTCACTATTATTCATGTTGCTGTGATTAAATTTTATAAATATATTTAATATCAGTAAAAAGGCATTTATTATATTTTGTTCTAATACACCAATTATCTTCTTAAATATGGCTAAATAATTATACTGCTAGGATATATACTAATCTAATCATGAGCACAGAGTAAACAAATACCCTTAAATAAATGCAGGATAAGCCATCCCTGTAAGGAAGGCTATTTTTTTTTTTTTTTTTTTTTGGTCACTGTTGTGGCCTCTCCCGCTTCGGAGCACAGGCTCCGGACGCGCAGGCTCAATGGCCATGGCTCACAGGCCCAGCCTCTCCTCGGCATGTGGGATCTTCCCGGACTGGGGCACAAATCCGTGTCCCCTGCATCGGCAGGCGGACTCTCAACCACTGAGCCACCAGGGAAGCCCAGGAAGGCTATTTTAATGGTGTTCTGTTATTTTAATGTAATGAAATATACTGCAGAATCAAAAATTATTAGTTGTGTATGATTATTATTGATTTAAATCTAAAATTTAAAACAACACAAAAATGTACTTAAAGTATTTCTATTAAATATGTCTGCTAGAGTCACAAGCCAGCTCTCAGTTCCTCTGGTTCACCTATGACCCCTATAACTGCTTTTCTTTCTCAGTCAGAACACTATCTTCCTGGAGTAGACCGTTCTACTAGATTGGGATGATATATAGGCTTTTTTGGTTTGTTTGTTTTGATGTTCTAAGATCTGGACATCAGTTTCAGTTGCTCCTATTTTACACATACAGAATTACACACATACAGAAATACACACACACATACAATGCCAGACTTTTGAACCACTTCATGCATAAGGTTACTTCTGAGGTATTTATTACAGACCAAATTAAGGTATTCTAATATTCTTCCTTCCTCCTTCTGCTAATCACATGAAAAAGTTAATTTCTCAGCCCTCTAAAGCTATGCAATGTTACACTTTCCTTTCATTTTTTCTTAATTTTAAAAGGACTATTGTAATCAGACAGAAAATTTCTTATAACATGTAAAGGCTGACTTCTATAGGTTTCTCAATAGTGAAAAGTCATTCCTTTTACTTTCAAACAAAATTTTAAAAAAGGAAATGCTAAGTGGTGAACTAGTTAATAATGGCAAGCTGCTCATTTGGGGTTTTAATCTTTATATGTCAGTGATACATAACTAATGTCGTATATAATCACTGATAATATACCAGTGATCTATAACAATATAGCAGGTAACAATGGCTCCCTTTAGTCTCCTGGCACATGAATAAAAATAATAAATGCTATAGTTTGTGTATTATAATATATATTTGATATTGGGAAAGGACAAATATGATAAACATATGACACAGGGGAGTCCAGTCTGAAGGCTATAACTGTAACGAACAGTTAGAACTAGCCTGTTTTATTTCCTGACTAACCAGGCAGAAGACACTAATTTTACATTCAAGTCAAAGAAGACCATGAGCTGTGATGGAGTGCTTCCTAGATTTTTTTTTTTTTAACATCTTTATTGGGGCATAATTGCTTTAAAATGGTGTGTTAGTTTCTGCTTTATAACAATGTGAATCAGTTACACATATACATATGTTCCCATATCTCTTCCCTCTTCGTCTCCCTCCCTCCCACCCTCCCTATCCCACCCCTCCAGGCAGTCACAAAGCACTCCCTCCCTCCCACCCTCCCTATCCCACCCCTCCAGACAGCCACAAAGAACCGAGCCGGTTTCCCTGTGCCATGCGGCTGCTTCCCACTGGCTATCTACCTTACGTTTGTTAGTATATATATGTCCATGTCTCTCTCTCGCCCTAACACACCTCACCCTTCCCCCTCCCCATATCCTCAAGTCTGTTCTCCAGTAGGTCTCTGTCTTTATTCCTGTTTTACCCCTAGGTTCTTCATAACATTTTTTTTTTCTTAAATTCCATATATATGTGTTAGCATACGGTATTTGTCCTTCTCTTTCTGACTTACTTCACTCTGTATGACAGACTCTAGATCTATCCACCTCATTACAAATAGCTCAATTTCGTTTCTTTTTATGGCTGAGTAATATTCCATTGTATATATGTGCCACATCTTCTTTATCCATTCATCCGACGACGGGCACTTAGGTTGTTTCCATCTCCGGGCTATTGTAAATAGAGCTGCAATGAACATTTTGGTACATGACTCTTTCTGAATTCTGGTTTCCTCAGGGTATATACCTAGTAGTGGGATTGCTGGGTCATATGGTAGTTCTATTTGTAGTTTTTTAAGGAACCTCCATACTGTTCTCCATAGTGGCTGAACCAATTCACATTCCCACCAGCAGTGCAAGAGTGTTCCCTTTTCTCCACACCCTCTCCAGCATTTATTGTTTCTAGATTTTTTGATGATGGCCATTCTGACTGGTGTGAGATGATATCTCATTGTAGTTTTGATTTGCATTTCTCTAATGATTAATGATGTTGAGCATTCTTTCATGTGTTTGTTGGCAGTCTGTATATCTTCTTTGGAGAAATGTCTATTTAGGTCTTCTGCCCATTTTTGGATTGGGTTGTTTATTTTTTTGTTATTGAGCTGCATGAGCTGCCTGTAAATTTTAGAGATTAATCCTTTGTCAGTTGATTCATTTGCAAATATTTTCTCCCATTCTGAGGGCTGTCTTTTGGTCTTGTTTATGGTTTCCTTTGCTGTGCAAAAGCTTTGAAGTTTCATTAGGTCCCATTTGTTTATTTTTGTTTTTATCTCCATTACTCTAGGAGATGGGTCAAGAAGGATCTTGCTGTGATTTATGTCATAGAGTGTTCTGCCTATGTTTTCCTCTAAGAGTTTGATAGTTTCTGGCCTTACATTTAGGTCTTTAATCCATTTTGAGCTTATTTTTGTGTATGGTGTTAGGGAGTGATCTAATCTCATACTTTTACATGTACCTGTCCAGTTTTCCCAGCACCACTTATTGAAGGGGCTGTCCTTTCTCCACTGTATATTCCTGCCACCTTTATCAAAGATAAGGTGACCATATGTGCATGGGTTTATCTCTGGGCTTTCTATCCTATTCCATTGATCTATCTTTCTGTTTTTGTGCCAGTACCATACTGTCTTGATTACTGTAGCTTTGTAGTATAGTCTGAAGTCAGGCAGCCTGATTCCTCCAGCTCCATTTTTTGTTCTCAAGATTGCTTTGGCTATTCGGGGTCTTTTGTGTTTCCATACAAATTGTGAAATTTTTTGTTCTAGTTCTGTGAAAAATGCCAGTGGTAGTTTGATAGGGATTGCATTGAATCTATAGATTGCTTTGGGGAGTAGAGTCATTTTCACAATGTTGATTCTTCCAATCCAAGAACATGGTATATCTCTCCATCTGTTTGTATCATCTTTAATTTCTTTCATCAGTGTCTTATAATTTTCTGCATACAGGTCTTTTGTCTCCTTAGGTAGGTTTATTCCTAGATATTTTATTCTTTTTGTTGCAATGGTAAATGGGAGTGTTTTCTTGATTTCACTTTCAGATTTTTCATCGTTAGTATATAGGAATGCCAGAGATTTCTGTGCATTAATTTTGTATCCTGCTACTTTACCAAATTCATTGATTAGCTCTAGTAGTTTTCTGGTAGCATCTTTAGGATTCTCTATGTATAGTATCATGTCATCTGCAAACAGTGACAGCTTTACTTCTTCTTTTCCGATTTGGATTCCTTTTATTTCCTTTTCTTCTCTGATTGCTGTGGCTAAAACTTCCAAAACTATGTTGAATAAGAGTGGTGAGAGTGGGCAACCTTGTCTTGTTCCTGACCTTAGTGGAAATGCTTTCAGTTTTTCGCCATTGAGGATGATGTTGGCTGTGGGCTTGTCATATACGGCCTTTATTATATTGAGGAAAGTTCCCTCTACACCTACTTTCTGCAGGGTTTTTATCATAAATGGGTGTTGAATTTTGTCAAAAGCTTTCTCTGCATCTATTGAGATGATCATATGGTTTTTCTCCTTCAATTTGTTAATATGGTTAATCACATTGATAGATTTGCGTATATTGAAGAATCCTTGCATTCCTGGAATAAACCCCACTTGATCATGGTGTATGATCCTTTTAATGTGCTGTTGGATTCTGTTTGCTAGTATTTTGTTGAGGATTTTTGCATCTATGTTCATCAGTGATATTTGCCTGTAGTTTTCTTTCTTTGTGACATCCTTGTCTGGTTTTGGTATCAAGGTGATGGTGGCCTCGTAGAAGGAATTTGGGAGTGTTCTTCCCTCTGCTATATGTTGGAAGAGTTTGAGAAGGATAGGTGTTAGCTCTTCTCTCAATGTTTGATAGAATTCGCTTGTGAAGCCATCTGGTCCTGGGCTTTTGTTTGTTGGAAGATTTTTAATCACAGTTTCAATTTCAGTGTTTGTGATTGGTCTGTTCATATTTTCTATTTCTTCCTGATTCAGTCTTGGTAGTTTGTGCATTTCTAAGAATTTGTCCATTTCTTCCAGATTGTCCATTTTATTGGCATACAGTTGCTTGTAGTAATTGCTCATTATCCTTTGCATTTCTGCAGTGTCAGTTGTTACTTCTCCTTTTTCATTTCTAATTCTATTGATTTGAGTCTTCTCCCTTTTTTTCTTGATGAGTCTGGCTAATGGTTTTTTTTTGTTTGTTTATCTTCTCAAAGAACCAGCTTTTAGTTTTATCGATCTTTTCTATTGTTTCCTTCATTTCTTTTTCATTTATTTCTGATCTGGTTTTTATGATTTCTTTCCTTCTGCTAACTTTGGGTTTCTTTTGTTCTTCTTTCTCTAATTGCTTGAGGTGCAAGGTTAGGTTGTTTATTCGAGATGTTTCCTGCTTCTTAAGGTGGGCTTGTATTGCTATAAACTTCCCTCTTAGAACTGCTTTTGCTGCATCCCATAGGTTTTGGGTCATTGTGTCTCCATTGTCGTTTGTTTCTAGGTATTTTTTTATTTCCTCTTTGATTTCTTCAGTGATCATTTTGTTATTAAGTTGTGTATTGTTTAGCCTCCATGTGTTTGTGTTTTTTACAGATCTTTTCCTATAATTGATATCTAGTCTCATGGCGTTGTGGTCGGAAAAGATACTGGATACAATTTCAATTTTCTTAAATTTACCAAGGCTTGATTTGTGACCCGAGATATGATCTATCCTGGAGAATGTTCCATGAGCACTTGAGAAAAATGTGTATTCTGTTGTTTTTGGATGGAGTGTCCTATAAATATCAATTAAGTCCATCCTGTTTAATGTATCATTTAAAGCTTGTGTTTCCTTATTTATTTTCATTTTGGATGATCTGTCCATTGGTGAAAGTGGGGTGTTGAAGTCCCCTACTATGAATGTGTTACTGTCGATTTCCCCTTTTATGGCTGCTAGTTTTTGCCTTATGTATTGAGGTGCTCCTATGTTGGGTGCATAAATATTTACAATTGTTATATCTTCTTCTTGGATCGATCCCTTAATCATTATGTAGTGTCCTTCTTTGTCTCTTCTGATAGTCCTTATTTTAAAGTCTATTTTGTCTGATATGAGAATTGCTACTCCAGCTTTCTTTTGGTTTCCATTTGCATGGAATATCTTTTTCCATCCCCTTACTTTCAGTCTGTATGTGTCTCTAGGTCTGAAGTGGGTCTCTTGTAGACAGCATATATATGGGTCTTGTTTTTGTATCCATTCAGCCAATCTGTGTCTTTTGGTGGGAGCATTTAGTCCATTTACATTTAAGGTAATTATCGATATGTATGTTCCTATTCCCATTTTCTAAATTGTTTTGGGTTCGTTATTATAGGACTTTTCCTTCTCTTGTGTTTTTGTCTAGAGAAGTTCCTTTAGCATTTGTTGTAAAGCTGGTTTGGTGGTGCTGAACTCTCTCAGCTTTTGCTTGTCTGTAAAGGTTTTAATTTCTCCATCAAATCTGAATGAGATCCTTGCTGGGTAGAGTAATCTTGGTTGCAGGTTTTTCTCCTTCATCACTTTCAGTATGTCCTGCCACTCCCTTCTGGCTTGTAGAGTTTCTGCTGAGAGATCAGCTGTTAACCTTATGGGGATTCCCTTGTGTGTTATTTGTTGTTTTTCCCTTGCTGCTTTTAATATGCTTTCTTTGTATTTAGTTTTTGACAGTTTGATTAATATGTGTCTTGGCGTATTTCTCCTTGAATTTATCCTGTATGGGACTCTCTGTGCTTCCTGGACTTGATTAACTATTTCCTTTCCCATATTAGGGAAGTTTTCAACTATAATCTCTTCAAATATTTTCTCAGTCCCTTTCTTTTTCTCTTCTTCTTCTGGAACCCCTATAATTCGAATGTTGGTGCATTTAATGTTGTCCCAGAGGTCTCTGAGACTGTCCTCAGTTCTTTTCATTCTTTTTTTTCTTTACTGCTCTGCAGTAGTTATTTCCACTATTTTATCTTCCAGGTCACTTATCCGTTCTTCTGCCTCATTTATTCTGCTATTGATCCCATCTAGAGTATTTTTCATTTCATTTATTGTGTTGTTCATGATTGTTTGTTTCATCTTTATTTCTTCTAGGTCTTTTTTAACTG
Source organism: Lipotes vexillifer (assembly GCF_000442215.2). Taxonomy (NCBI): domain Eukaryota; kingdom Metazoa; phylum Chordata; class Mammalia; order Artiodactyla; family Lipotidae; genus Lipotes; species Lipotes vexillifer. Next base: position 212,431 of record NW_006770215.1, read on the forward strand.
TTTCTTGCATTTTGTCCATTCTATTTCCAAGATTTTGGATCATCTTTACTATCATTATTCTGAATTCTTTTTCAGGTAGACTGCCCATTTCCTCTTCATTTGTTAGGTCTGGTGCATTTTTATCTTGCTCCTTCATCTGCTGTGTGTTTTTCTGTCTTCTGATTTTGCTTATCTTATTGTGTTTGGGGTCTCCTTTTTGCAGGCTGCAGGTTCGTAGTTCCCATTGTTTTTGATGTCTGTCTCCAGTGGCTAAGGTTGGTTCAGTGGCTTGTGTAGGCTTCCTGGTGGAGGGGACTAGTGCCTGTGTTCTGGTGGATGAGGCTGGATCTTGTCTTTCTGGTGGGCAGGCCCACGTTTGGTGGTGTGTTTTGGGGTGTCTGTGGACTTATTATGATTTTAGGCAGCCTCTCTGCCAATGCTTGGGGTTGTGTTCCTGTCTTGCTAGTTGTTTGGCAAAGGATGTCCAGCACTGTAGCTTGCTGGTCGTTGAGTGAAGCTGGGTGCTGGTGTTGAGATGGAGATCTCTGGGAGATTTTCGCCGTTTGATATTATGTGGAGCTGGGAGGTCTCTTGTTGATCAGTGTCCTGAAGTTGGGTCTCCCACCTCAGAGGCAGAGTCCTGACTCCTGGCTGGAGCAGCAAGAGCCTTTCATCCACACGGCTCAGAATAAAAGGGAAAGAAAGTAGAGAGAATTAGTAGAAGTAGGAAGAAAGAAAGAAAGAAAGAAAGGAGGGACGGAAGGAAGGAGGGAAGGAAGAAAGAAAGAAGGAAAGAAGAAGGAAAGAAAGGAAGGAGAGAGGGAGGGAGGGAGGGAGGGAGGAAGGAAGGAAGGAGGGAAGGAAGGAAAAAAGACAGAAAGAAAGAAGATACAGTAAAATAAAATAAAGTATAATAAAGTTATTGAATTAAAAAATAATTATTTAGAGAAAAAAAAAGGGACGGATAGAACCTTAGGACAAATGGTGGAAGCAAAGCTATACAGACAAAATCTTACACAGAAGCATACACATACACCCTCACAAAAAGAGGTAAAGGGGAAAAAATCATAAAACTTGCTCTCCAAGTCCACCTCCTCAATTTGGGATGATTCGTTGTCTAAA